>NC_071389.1:43724238-44031738 GCF_022682495.2 Desmodus rotundus | reverse complement strand
CCCTTTTATGCAGATGACTTCTAACACAAAGAAAATATCAATAAATGAGCATGAGAAATCTGTAAGCAGTTAAGAAATTATTTTTCCGCATCTTTCTCTCTTTCATCAGAGTTTATAATCTATGGTTCCGTGTTAGCAATCCAAAAAGGAAGTAAGTCTGCTAAAGGAGAGCCCTGTTAGCAGGAGTACATACATGCTTTTGCTCATACTGGAACTTTGATTTTCATTGTCTGGTGGGCTCCATCTAACCCAGATCCATGCAGGGCAGTAATTAAAAGGATTCTCCAATTCAGAACTGTGCATACTGAAAAGATCCCCTTAGATGGGACAAAGACAATCTGTTGTGAGATTCCCAACAGCTCAGACATGCAACCTAAGCATTTAAGCCTTTTAAATTCCCCAACTTTAAATTTCTCTGAGGAAATTCTCCTAATCACTCTAAATTTAGGGAAAAAATATCTATTTTAGTTCTTTTTCCTTTCTGCCACAAATAATAATGTAGACTTTCCCGCTCTGCTCAGTCAGCATTACTACAATCATTCTCCTATACCTCATTCCACTTTGCTAATGCCTCCCTTATAGCATCTAGTTCA
This sequence comes from Desmodus rotundus, assembly GCF_022682495.2. Lineage (NCBI taxonomy): Eukaryota > Metazoa > Chordata > Mammalia > Chiroptera > Phyllostomidae > Desmodus > Desmodus rotundus. Next base: position 44,031,145 of record NC_071389.1, on the reverse strand, counting down.
ATCCTCCTCGTGTTGTAGTTAGTTATACTCATGTCTGCCTGCAACTAGATACTAAGCTGAAGAGGAGAACAAATACCTTATTCTTTTCTATATCCTTTACAAGTTTCAGCACAGTCTTTGAACCAGTGGGTTTACAATAAACATTTGCTGAATTAATTTAAAAATGCATTCACCAAGCAACTAATAATCAATATTACATTAATTAAAGACTGAATTGTCAGTGGGACCAGCAAGGATACTTTGAATATACTTGACAGTTCATTTGGTTTTAAAAATATCCCCCAAAGAAAAATCTTCTAGACCTATTTGAACATTTTTTTTCCAACCATGCAACAATGTCTTTTATTATGTATGGGTTTTTCAAATTATTCCTCAACCTATCCATACACAGGCAAAAATAAGTGTACTGTTTAATATGTCATTGCCTAGAGAAGGGAAAATTATCCCAAAAACGTGCTTGACCAAGAGGGCAGTTCATCTGCTGACCTCCAAAACGTGAAGATGAACATGACTGCCCCCCCATCGGAGCCTCCGTTCACCACCATGTGACAACCTTCTTCAGGCCCAGGTCGGCAGCACATTTCTTGCCAACAATCACTAAATGCTCAGGAAGACCTTCATCAACAGCTTCTGCTGCAGAAATACAGGATAAATGCTTCACCAGAAAATGTATTGGTGCTTGAGGGGAAATGTCATGGAAAGCAAGACACTGGTGATCCTCAAAATGATTTTGGCTGAGATTTCTTTCCAAAGGATCTTCCTGAAGATCACATCACCACCAGGCAAGGAGACCTGATCCTTGGCGATCTCATCTGCCATACTGTCTACCCCTGCACGGCCACCAGCTGAACATTTTATAAAGCAATTTTGAATAAATTATGTATGACTTGGTAAATTACTTATTCCACAAATACACTAAGGCTAGGTTTCTTTTTCAGAAAAAAATGGAATACTGAGACTAGATAAACTAGATAGTTAAAATTCCAATTTTACTTTTCTCAGATTGATTGAATTCTTTCTTTAATCTTTTCCTTTGCTTGGTTGGGATATAACCTTTAAAGTTCTTAACTACAAGAGCAGTAGAGCTAAAAAGTTGTCAAGTTCTCTTGATCCAGGATCATGAATAAAGTTTGTTTGCAAAAGGTTGCTGTGGACTTAAGCCACTAGTGTGGATTTAAGAGGACAAGATCAAAAGTCAGAAGATCTAGTTCTAATCCTGATGCTACCACTAGGAACTGACTGTGTTACTTTATCTAAGATACTTCACCTTTCTGACTTCAGTTTTCTTATAAAACTGGAGGGTATTGCTCTGGCCAGTGTAGCTGAGTTGGTTGGGCATCATTCTGTAAAGCAAAGGGTTGCTGGTTCGATTCCCAGCCAAGGCACATGTGTTGTGGGTTTGGTCCCCCTTTGGGGTGGGTATGAGAGCAACCAATTGATGTTTCTCTCTCACATCAATATTTCTCTCCCTCCTTTTCTTTCCCTCCCTCTAAAAATAGGAGAGAATCTTCAAAGCAGCAAGAGAAAAGAACAGAGTTAGTTACCTACAAAAAAGTTTCCATAAGACTCTCAGCTGATCTCTCAAAAGAAACCTTACAGGCAAGAACAGGCTGGAAAGAAAAATTCAAAGTCATGGAAAGGTAGGATCTTCATCCAAGATTGCTCTATCCAGCAAAGCTATCATTAGAATGGAAGGGCAGATAAAGTGCTTCCCAGATAAGGTCAAGTTAAAGGAATTCATCATCACCAAGCTCTTATTGTATGAAATGTTAAAGGGACTTATTTAAGAAAAATAAAAAGATCACAACTATGAACAGTAAAATGACAACAAACTCACAACTATCAACAACTGAACCTAACAAAGACAAAAACAAAAACAAACTAAGCAAGCAACTAGAACAGGAACAGAATCACAGAAATGGAGATCACGTGGAGGGTTATCAGCAGGGAGGTGAGAGGGAGAATGGGGAAAAGGTACAGGGAATAAGAAGCATAAATGGTAAGTAGAAAATAGACAGGGGGAGGTTAAGAATAGCATAGGAAATGGAGAACCCAAAGAACTTATATGCATGACCCATGGACATGAACTAAGGGGGAGGATGCTGGAGGAAAGGGCGGTACTTGGTGGAGGGGCATAAGGGGAAAAAAAAGAAACAATTGTAATAGCATTATCAATGAAATATACTTAAATAAATAAATGAAATCTTTGGAGAAAAAACTGGAGGGTTTTATACTAGATAATCTCCGAAGTTCCACTAATTCTTAAAATCCTATAAATGTTTTACAAATAGCATTAATACTTTTGTTTGCCATTTTATTGTTCATAGTTTTGATCTTCTTTTTCTTAAATAAGTCCTTGTAACATTTCATGTAATAATGGGTTGGTGATGATGAACTCCTTTAGTTTTTTCTGGTCTAAAATGAAATTTCTAGATTTGTCAAATTCTGAATGATCGCTTTGCTGGGTAAAGCAATCTTGGCTGTAGGTTCCTGATTATCGTGACTTGGGATACTTATTACCAATCCTTCTAATCTGCAAGGTTTCTTTGGAGAAATCAGCTGACTATCTATGGTAACTCTCTTGCAGGTAACTAACTTCTTTTCTCTTGCTGCTTTTAAGACTCTCTCTTTATCTTTAATTTTTGGCATTTTAATTATGGTGTGTCTTGGAGTTGGCCTCTTTGCATCCATCTTGTTGGGATCCTCTGGGCTTCCTGGACTTGCATGTCTTTTATTCATCAAATTAGGGAAGTCTTCTTTCATTATTTTTTCAAATAGATTTCCCACTTCTTGCTGTATTCTTCTGCTTCTGGCACCCCTATGATGCGAATGTTGGAACACTTGAAGTTGTACCAGGGGCTGCTTCTACTATCCTCACTTTTTTTAAATTCTTTTTTTTTCTTGTTGTTGTGATTAGTTTTTTGCTGCCTCATGTTCCACATCATTGATTTGATTGTCGGCTTCACCCACTCTACTGTTGTTTCCCTGTAAATTTTTCTTTATTTCAATTAGTGTATCCTTCATTTCTTTTATTTTTCATCTTTTTAAAAAAGATTTTATTTATTTATCTTTAGAGAGAGGGGAAGGGAAGGAGAATGAGAAGGAGAGAAACATGCATGTGTGATGGTTGCCTCTGGCATAGGCCCAACTGGGGACCAGGCCACGTGCCCTGACTTGGAATCAAACTAGCAACCTTTTGGTTTTCATGCCAACACTCAATCCACTGAGCCACATCAACAAGGGCTATTTTTAATCTTTATTATATTTTTTCCATTACCACTTAGTCCCCTTTACCCTTCTCCCCAGCAATCACAATATTCTTCATTTCTGACTGGATCATTTTTATGTTGTTGAGGTCTTCACTAAGGATGCTTCCTTGAGCATCCTTATAACCAGTGTTTTGAACTCTGCATCTGATAGATTGCTTATTTCCATTTTGTTTAGCTCTTTTACTGGAGTTTTGATCTGTCTTTCATTTGGACCATGTTTCTTTGTCCCCTCATTTTGGCAGCCTCCCTGTGTTTGTTTCTATGTATTAGGTAGAATCCCTGTCTGGGTACAGTAGCCTAATGTAGTAGGTGTCCTGTAGGGTCCACTGGCACAACCTATCCTAAAACCCAAGATGGGCACTTGAGGTGCACCATTTGTGTGGGCTGAGTACACCCTCCTCTCATAGTTGAGCTTTGGTTGCTGTTGACAGATCAATGGGAGGGATTTGCCCACACCAGTCAGCCACAATGTTTAGCTGTAACCATTTACTACCAACCTCTGCCCTCCGTGGAGGATCAGCTATGCAGGGGTGGGGGTGGAGGGGCCCGGGAGAGGGGGCGATGCTCTGACATGATCTATACCTGTCCACTGGTTGCATTGGTCCTAGGGTTTCCTAAGTGGTGCAGACCAAAGTCAGCCCCCACCTGTGTTTTCCCTGGGGGGACCCTGCCTGAGCTACAAAGCAATCTGACATGGCTGCTACTTATGCTGGCCTTGGAGATTCTCAGGTGAAGCCTAGCTGTGAATCTAGGCTGGCTTCTACTGGTGCTGGGCCTGGGGCTCACTGAGGTCAGCTATTGCTTATTTGATAGGATTTAGGAAGTTGTGAAGCATGAGCCAAAACCAGACATTCATATGGAAAAGCAGCTTGGGTGGGACCATAAGTTGGGTGGAGCAGAGTCTCTGGGATCTCCAAGGCAGGTCAAACAGTGTTACCCAGGTTGATGGAGTCTCAGATGTGGCACCAGCTTGCTGGCCCCGTGGTGAGAGGGTTTAGAAAAGGGACAATGGCCTCTGCTTGCCTTGATACCAGACACTTCAGTTATTCCCTGCATACTACTGGTGCCTTTCAAGCTGCTACCCTGGTTCTGGAGCTCAGGGAGTGAGTCTGAGTAGGTGAGACTGTAGATTCTTTAAGAGGAACTGCCTGGGGCTCCAGAAGTTTCTTCTACCAACTCAGTCTCCACTTTTTGCAGCCAGAAGTTGTAGGGACTTCTCTTTCTGGCACTGGAACACTTGGTTGGAGTGCCTGGTGTGGGGCTGGGACTCCTTGCTCCCAAGATATCCCTCCCAAATATTTATCCATCATACATGGATGAGGGACCAGCTCATTCCATGTCTGCATCCCTCCTGCAGTCCAGATGAGTGTGGTTTCCTTAATTCTGTAGTTGTCAGATTTCCATTCAACTCAATTTCTGACAGTTCTGAGTGATGACTGTTCTATATCTTAGTTGTAATTTTGATGTGGTTGTGCAAAGAGGTGAGCCATGTCTGCCTATGCCGCCATGTTGAGCAGAAGTCCAATACTTATGTTTTGACTAAGTAGCCTTTTATTGGAAAATAATTGTTACAGAAACACTACCCCCTGGGCATCTTTTGTTATTCTAGGTTCTTTATGCACACCGCTGTATTAAGAACTGTGGCTGTCAATGCCACAGTTTGGTAAAAAGGAAAGGAACTATTTATTCAAAAGTTATACAGGTTCACATTAATGCCATAATGTCACCATTAAATCCTGAAGTCACTTTAAAACACCCACAAACACACATACAAGCAGTCCTGCCTCCCCTTGACATACCAGGCCAGTCAGGGGCACCATACCTCAGGAAAAGAAAATAGATGTCCGTAGCTCAGCTAGGCTCCTGTTCTTAATCCAAAACTGCATTCTCACAACAGGCTGGGGAATCCTTCTGCATCCTTTCAACCACCTGGCCAAGAGAGAGAGCTCTGCATGGTTGCTACATCTTGCTTCCCTGCTTTCTAAGCTGCGTGGTCAAGAGAGCTTCCAGGCAGGGATCTTCCTCGGTAATCCCATTTCCAACTCCTCCCACCCTGGGTTACACCTGCCAGTAGTCTGGTTTCTTCTGCTTTTCTTGGCTGCCATTGTTAGTCTAGGCAGGCGGGACCATGAAGCAGAAGCCACCACCAAGCTTCTCTCACAGGTACAGGAAGCCCATCCAGCTACATCACATCATGGGTTACAGTCATGCCCATCTCCCTGGCTTTGAGCGCAGGCACAGCTGTTTAATGTTATTAAAATACTGGCCAAGTTCTTCAGCTAAGCAAAGTAGCTCCCAATGGCACAACTTTGCTTCCCTCATCGCCCAAGTGATAGCTATGGGGGTTTTCTCCATTTTCGGGACCTTCAGATCAGCACCCCTTACATAATGTGTGCATGTGGTAGATTTAAAATGACCACAAATATTTTGCAGCCCCTCCCAATGAGAGTTGGATTCTATTTCCTCAGTCCTTGATCTGGCTGGCCTTGTGACTTTGTATCAGTAACAAAGGTGGTCCCAGTATTGTGTGAGTTCCTCTAGAGTCTAGGCCTCAGGAGGCCTTGCAGCTTCAGTTCCTGTTCTCTTTAAACACAGGCTCCTATCAAGAAGCCAAAGCTATGCTGGAGACAGATGGCTCAGAGCAGCCAGACACTGAGTTCATGTTAAATCATCCAGCTCTTGCCCAGTCACCAGATGACTGTAACCCTATGGCTAAGAGAAGACCAAGAGAGCTGCCTGGCTGAGACTAGCCCTAATTGCTGACCCCTAGAATTATAACCAAATAAAATCGTTGTTTAGCTTGGAAGGAGGACAAGATGCAGTGCAGGTATGTGTGAGTTGGAACAATGACCACATAGTTTTGGTGTGAGAGGAGGAGGCAGCACACAGAAGGAAGAGAGCAGAACTAGGAAGATTTCAACCTGCAAGGAAAAGAACACTGGTCTTTTTGGCCACAGTGCATTTTTTACATTATTAGCAGGACTTGCAAGAACTATCCTTGGGGATACTGGGAGGTGGGCTGTTCTAGTACAAGGGATCATCAGTGAAAAGACCGCACGAGAAGTTTACCTGGCATGTTTGAGGAAGAGAGAGAAGACCACATATAGCAAGTGCTTGTCTTACTCTACAAAGACAAAACTTTGGTTCTGCTATGTCATGCTCTTACACCTGAACAAACTTACATGGCTCTAGAAATGAGATTCATAGTTTCATAAACATCACATGGAGTAGAAGAAAATTCTCCCAATGAAAGAAGGTGCTATTAAAAGAAAAGGGACATGAGAGAAAAAAAAAAACATTTTAAGCAGCTAAAAATATGATTAACAGAAGGATCCCTGCAAAGCATGGTATGCAAATACATTCTACACTGGATTCTAGGGACTGGGAGTTGGAAGTAGTCATCAAGAGGATAAGACTGCCGGTTAATTCAAGCTGGACCCTGGCAACCAGAGGCGCCTTACCCCTCTCCTACCCTTGGAAGGTACATTCTGCCCACCTTTCCCATACTCGGAGCCATTTCAAGGATGCAGCCTTGAGAAACCAAGATGATGTTGCGACTCTGAGCTGTGTGCATGACCGAACCTCATTCAGACCTCCATATAAACTTACGAGATTCTGGCAGGTAGGTGCAGTTGTACTCAGCTTGCTACTGACCAAGACTAGCCTCTTATATAAGTTCCCTTGCTTATTAAAACTGCTATCCAACAAAAAAATAAAATAATTGTTTAGTCACCACGTTTTGAGGTGATTTGTTATATAGCAGTAAATAACTGGCATACTATACCTGGTAAAAAAAAAATTAGAACAAACAAAAACATGTCTTCCTTCCTCCCCAAAACCTCAGTTCCCCTCCCCAGATACAACAGCCCCCATACGGGAGTGTATTCTATTCACTGCTCTGCATCTTGCTTGACTCCCTTAATATAACATAAAACTTACTTACATCAGCCACATGAGTGGCCTTGGAACATTCCATTGTATAGATATAGCATAATTTACTTAATCAGGCCCCTTCAGATGGACATTAAGTCAGTATCTGCATTTTTGTTATTTACAAACGTTGATGAAATGATCATCTTTGCACATTTCATCTATGCATACATGTGAGTATATCTATAGGAGGTGGGGGGTGATGATCAGAAGTGGTGCTTCCCACCCCACTCAGGTCTGTGGATAGTTCACTCCAACAAATAAACTTCTACCCAACAGCCAGAATGAGCTAGACAGTTCTATGGGCCAGCCCATTCCAATGAGCATGATCCCAACTGAAGGCAACGTAGCTTTTGTTTAGCTTTGTTCTCCCTGCTGAAGTCACTCTCTGTCATTCTCAGTGCTGTGTATTCTTCCTGCTACACTGTAACAGGCCTCTGATCTTTGAGAACCAATCTTACTGCTGCCTCTCACTGAGCAGAGAACTAACACACAGATGAACACTGGAAAATAATAACATTAATAATAATAATAATAATAGCTATTTTTCTCTGTGTTATATCCCTAAAGGTATACTGGCTTTACCTCTCTTTCACCTCTCCACTCCAGCCCATCCTATTCTGTACTCTCTAGAGCTGCTGTTCCGGCTGTAATTTTCCAGCTTGGTTATAGTTTTGGCGCAGACTTGACCGTCCCCACCCATGCCCGACAGGAGAACCTTTGCTTCAAAGCACACACCAGCACTACCTGACCAAAGCCTCTCAGATGCTCTTTTTAGAAAAAGATATCTGTCTCACTTTCCAAAAAAAACAACCTGAACCCCCGGTTATGAGAAGCCCAGTTTTTGAGATACGCCAGCACTCTGCCTCAGGCTGTTGAGGGCAAATGACACCCAGCATATACGACCAAGACTGTCCCACGACTCTTTCTCCCAGATGAAAGGCATCTTCATTCAAGTACCTCTAGGTTCTCCACCTCAGCACAACCCTCTTATGCTTTCATCAAAAATGAGTTGAATCTAGCCACAAAACATATGAGATTGGAAGGTGATATTGTTTCCTACCCTCCCTTACAGCTAGAAGTGGCCATTGTGTCCACGTTCTGGTCAATGATGTGGGGGGTGGGAATCAGCTGGTAGGTCACCTGTGAAAGTTTGTTTTCCTGACTAAAAGGGTAGATGCAGCATGTTCTGGCCTTTTAACCCCTACCCTTCTTCCTGTATTTAATATGAAAGTAATACCTGGAACTCTGATGGCCGTCTTACAACCATGAGTAATGTATTAGTTTTCTATTGCCACATTCCACATATTTTTTGGCTTAAAAAATGATTATATTACAGTTCTAAAGGTCAGAGCTTTTCCAGCTTTGAAAGGCCGCCCGCATTCCTTGGTTCACGGCCCCTTCTTCCATCCTCAAAACCAGCACCATAGTATCTTCACATCTCTCTGTTTCTCTGACAAGTCGTCAACGTATTTCCATCTCTGATTCTGACTTCCTGTCTCCCTCCTGTAAGGAGCCTCTTGTGATTACGTTATGCCCATCTGGGTAAATTAGGGTAATCTCTCTACCCCAAGATCCTCAGCTAAATCCCATCTACAAAATCCCTTTGTCTATGTAAAGTAGTATATTCATAGGTTCTGAGTATTTGGATGTGAACCTCTTTGATGGGGGAGGAGCCTTTATTTTCTCTACCAAAAGTAATATGAATAATGACTGAAAGCTGATAATGGTGAAACAGAAAGATGGCAAGAGCCCAGATTCTGGATGACATAACATGCACAGCCCTGGGTGGCCTGCCTACCTGTAGACAATTGAATGTCTTCATTGTTTAGCCCTGGCTGGTGTAGCTCAGTGGGTTGAGCACGGGCTGTGAATCAAAGGGTCACCAGTTCAATTCCTGGTCAGGGCCCACGCCTGGGTTGCAGGCTAGGTCCCCAGTGGGGGCCATGTAAGAGTCAACCACACATTGATGTTTCTCTCCTTCTCTTTCTCCCTCCCTTCCCCTCTCCCCTGAACACATTCTAATTGGTGCATTGCTTTCATTGTGCAAGAGTTAACATGATGGACTGAGACTGTGTTTGGAAAAGTGCTTTGCGTACTTTGGTCATATTGAATTCCCTGAAAGCACCATACTGTTTTGCCTTTGAGCCATTATTTTTCCTTCCTACATTCTTTCCCTTTCTACTCCCTCACACGTACCAACCCTCAAACCACCCCCATTCACCTGGCGCACTCCTGTTCATCATTTTGATTTCTACTTAGCTGTCTCTTCCTGCATGTCCAGAAGTCTTCTCTGACCTACCTCTGCTCACCCAAATTCTGGTCAGGTATACTGCCTTGGTGTTCCCATGACAGCCTGACCCTCCCAATCACATTGTCCTTTTCCTGTCTATGAGGTCTTCGAAGATGGAGACTGAGTTTGCTGACTTTTGGCTGGACCCACATGGTGACAGACGTCATCAGGAATCAGTTTCCCTCCATCCCTTAGGTCCGCTTTTCTTCCTTTTGGCTTTATTTCTGGGTAGATTCTTCCCACATATAACAAGAAGGCCACCAGTAGCTTCATGCTTACCTTTTACCAACTTGGCAACCTAGATGGAAAGAGAGTGTCTCTCACATTAGGTCCAGAAAAAGACCTGGCCTGTCTCTCATTGGCCTAAATTGGGCCAAGCCTGGGCCACATACCAATTTGTGGGACACAGATATGGAGTCAGCCCCACCAGAACCATGAGAACTGAGAATGAAGGAGGGGAAGTTTCACAAAGGAAACCTGAGGCTTTGCTACTAGAAAATGAGCAAATAGATGCTGGGCAGGCAAAAGCAACTGAAGACCACTAGAAAAGGTGATACATGTTGTGTTCTTTTCTTGAGCACTTACTATGTGCCAGACACCAGGCTAAGCCAGTTTTATTCATTCAAAAACAAAAAAACAAAAAACCAGAGTTAAAAAGATATGGTTCTTGTCCCCAAGGTACTCAAAATTTGGAAGGAGTTTACAAATATTATCTTATTTAATCATCTCAACAGCCATATTAGGTATGTATTTTATTTAACCAAATAGATTAGAAATAAAATGGTGGGTAGCATAGAACATTTAAACAACGTGCTCAAAGGCACATTGTAGTGAGCGGCAGAGCTGGAATTCAAGGTTTATCTGAGAGGCCTGGTTTTAATCTAATACACACCTTGTAAGTGTGGATGACAGATAAAGTGAAAGGGGACGGCATTGCCTCTGGTGTCCTCCAAGGCCAGGGCTATTTTAGAGAATGCTGAGGATGCAGACAAGATACTCCAATCAAGTTAAAATGAATATCAAGGGCAGGTAGAAAAATATATATGTGAAAGAAAGAAGACAGACTTTTTCTACCTCATCATTCTGCTCAGTCATCAGGTACCTTTGTGCAGGATAGAATGGGGTAAGAAAACTTGGGTGACTGCACTATTCTTTGGCAAATAAACAACTCTTTAGAGTTTTTCCTCAGTCTTTGGTACTCAATAATTAACAATCTGTCTTGGTCTGTTCACGTTGCTATAACAAAATACCACAGGCTGGGTAGCTTAAAAGACAGAAATCTATTTCTTCAGAGGCTAAAAGTTCCAGATCATGACCCAGCAGGGTCAGTTGCTGGCGAGAAGTTTCTTCCCAGCTTATAGATGGCCACCTTCTGTGTCCTCAAATGACCTTCCTCTGTGCACAGGGTAAGGGTTGTGAATGTCTGTTGAATCACTGTCAATCTCTTCTTAAAGACAGCCAGTCCTATTAGATCAGGGCCCCGTCCTATGAACTCAATTAACTTTATCTCCTGAAGACCCTGTCTCCAAACACAGTCATGTTGGGAGGTAGTGCTTTAACACACAAATTTTGGAGACACAATTCTGTCCATAGCACACTCCTCTTGGAGGGGGAAAAACAATATGTTATCTGAGAAAACATGTTCATCTGCCTTCCCAATTCTTAGTGAAGTCTAATTTATGAAAATTATGAGCTATGGATAAACTCTTAAGTTAATAGGGCAAAAGAACTTGCAAATCACCCTGGCCAGTGTGGCTCAGTTGGTTGGAGCATCATGCCATATATCAAAAGGTCATGGGTTCAGTGCCCTGTCAGGGCACATACCTAGGTTGTAGGTTCGATCCCTGGTTGGGGCGTGTTTGGGAGGAAAACAATTGGTGTTTCTCTCTCACATCAATGTTTCTCTCTTCTTCTCCTTCGCTCTCTCGCTCTCTAATGTATGTGTGTGTATAAAGAACTTGCAAATCACCTAACAATTCTGGAGCACCTACTACGTGCCAGGAACTGGTATAAGGACTTTACATATATGAATTAATTTCATCCTCATTCCACCTTACGGCGTGGGTACTATTTTGATTTCCATTTTGCAGATGAAAAAACAGTACCTGTCTAATATCGCACAGCTAGTAAGAGACGAGGCTAGGATTCAAACACCAATGGTCTGGCTCCCGAGCCTGTACTCTCCACTACAACTCCTTACTCCTTATACTTAAGTAGTTACTTTAATTTCCTGTGGTAAATAAACACAGTGTTACCAACACCTGAATTCATGTGACCAAGGCTTCAAAAGGCCACAACCCAAAATCTCAGAGTTTGGAGTAAGGAAAAGTTTATTGATCAAGAAGGATCCAATCAAGAAGATGGGAGACCTAACGGTGCCCCAAATCCACCCTACTCGCTAGACTAGGCTAAGGGTTTTTTAAAAAATATATACCCAAGAATATGTTTATTGATTTTACAGAAAAAGGAAGAGAGAGAGAGAGACAGAAAGACATTGATGTGAGAGAGCAATGTTGATTGGTTGCCCCTCTATGCGACCTGACCGGGGATCCATAGGTGAAGGGTTTTTAAGGGACTGGAAGAAGAGGTATGTGGGAGTGCTGGAGAGCGAGTTCTAGTGGGAGGACCTTGCCCATGTATGGTAAAGGGGCGTCAACCCTGGAACTTCCTGGACAACAGAACCTTGGGCTTCCCAAAGTGTGCGGGTTTTGTCCTGGAGGCATGGGCCTTTGGTTCCACTGTGGGGCTGGGGCAGGGATGACTTTTGTTGCTGGACAACAGAAGGCCACACTTCTCTCCTCTGCCTGTGCTTCAGCTACATGACTGTGGACCTGGTCTGCTGTCCCTGGAAAACAATTCAGCACTTCATCAAACAGGGTAGGACCATCCTGAGCTGGCTCTGTGGTTACAATGGTTATGCAAAAATAATTAGAAGATAATATGTATGAATTATTTTTATATAGCTTATTCACATACATCATAGAACAATAATTTTAAATTAAAAAGCAAAAATAGAAGTAGTTGAAAGTTGCAGTTAATTCAAGTCAGAAATGCACAAATAAATCATCCTCCTAAAAATGCGGGGAGTTCCAGCTATCTACTTATGCCATACATAATAAGAGCACCGAAACATCACCAAGCCTTGTCTTTATTACTAGAATACTGAATTAGAGTCTTCAATATACCCTAATAACAATTTGTTTTGTAAATACCAAGTATATTCAGGAACAGAAGACCACTAACAAGGATGACCAGCTGTCTCCATTTGCCTGGGACCGTCTGTCTCTTTCAGTCCAAGAAATTTGTATCTTCTCTGGAACCAGAAACAACTGTACTCATCCAAGCATATATATATTTTTTAAATTTGTTTTGCCATGTCTTTGGTTTGGTGCCCAAAAGGCCAAAAATTTAACTTATTTTGCTTCTTATGATCTCTTTCTTGAGGCAGTGAATGATAAGTCCTGGTTTGAATGGAAGAGAGGGATGGGATTAAAGAGAAAAAAAGAAAAAGAGGCCATGGCCGGGTAGCTCAGCTGAGTATCGTCCCAATACACCAAGGTTGTGGGTTCGATCCCCAGGCACGATGCATACAACAATCACCCAATGAATGCAAAATAAGTGCAACAACAAATCTCTCTCTAAATCAATAAAGTAAAAAAAAATTGTTTTAAAAAGAAAGATTGCATGGAAGAGCCAAAAAATTTTTTTCACAAGAAGCACAATTCTCCTCTGTTTTCAAATCTCCAAATCTATGCAGAGGAGCATTTATTCCCAATTCTGGGAATCAGCTGGGCTTAGGGCAGGCCCCAGATACCCTCATCCTCTTCTCCCTGGTTCTTTTCCTCTCTCCTGTCCAAAGCTATGAAAGGTTACGTAATTCGGGAGGTGAGACTCTAGCTTTTGCTCCAAAATCAACTGTTCATGACAAATTTTTTCCAAATACTTAGGCTTTTGATAGGCAAAGAGCCCACAGTTTCTTACAAAAAACCTTCCTTCCCCAAATACCCTTTTTACCATGAACTTTATAATATCTGTTTCAATTTCTTTCTTTCTTTCTTTCTTTCTTTCTTTCTTTCTTTCTTTCTTTCTTTCTTTCTTTCTTTAATTGATTCTAGAGAAAGGGGAAGGGAGGGAGAAAGAAAGGGAGAAAATCAGTTATGTGAGAGAGAAACATCAATTGGTTGCCTCCTGCACATGTCCCATTGGGACCAAACTCACAGTCCTGGCACGTGCCCTGACCAGGAATCAAACCATCGAGTTTTCAGTTTGCAGGATGATGCCCAACCAATTGAGCTACTCCAGGAAAACTCAAAAGCTAAGCAGAGACTTTTTTCTCTATGAATTTCTGCTATAACAAGTAATAATACAATAGCTAATATCATCATGTTTTGTAATAATAGTACTTTATGGGGTTTTGGTGAGAATTAAATGAGTTAATACATGTTTATTGCCTAACAAATTAGTATAAGTGTGTGCTGGCTAAGCATTGTTGTAAACATTTTACACGTATTTCCACGGCTTCATGAGGTAGGTACTGTTATTATTCTCTTGTTACAGATGAGGACACAAAGGAAGATCACACAGGCCTCTAGCTAGTCAGTGGCAGGGCTGGATTTCAAGCCCAGGCAGTCAGGTTGCAGATCCTGCTCACTACACAACACTGCTTCCACTTCTCTGGGAGGAGATAAAGGAGTTGCCGGAAATTCCACAGAAGGAATCAAAGGTTGGCATTTCAAAAATTTACGGCAACCCCCAACTATGAAATGCATAAGAAAAATAAGATAAACTGATAGACAGACCCAAGGATGGATAGCTGGATCAATTATGTGATGAAGGAAGTGGAATGGTGAGTATACAAGTGAGTTTTTCTTCAAAATTCTTCCAACTTTGTGGGGGAGGGAGGTGGGATTGGCTGGGGTGGAGGGATGGGGAGAAAATGCAGACAATTGTAACTGAATAAAATTAAAATTAAAATTAAAAAAATTCTTTCAACTTTTCTACATGAAATTTTCCTTAATTAAATGTTGAACACTCTCCCCCAAATATTACTGCACATTGTTTGCACCCTAACGAGAGCCATTCAGGTGATCCCGTGATTCTATTTTTCAAAACCCTGCCCTGAACAGCGTGTCAGCACATATGACAGCGCACGTTTTGTTGCTCAGGAGGACAGGATGGGCGAAGTGCTATGGGACTCTCAACAACCAGTGACCACAGTGGGCTGGCCTAGAGGCCTCATGAAAGAAGTTTAAAAGGGTCCCCAAAGATGTTACTGTGAGTCCCATTCCTGCAGGTGTAGCAGGTAGAGACAAGGGAGAAGCAAGGCCAACTTACTGTGTTCGGAGCACAGTAGAAGATCCCTGTGCTAATAATCAGCAAATCAACAATTTTAAGGAGGGAAGATAGAAGTTGAATGCAAATTATTTGTGAACATTTAGATCGTATACTTTTGAGAGACTAGTGTTAATATAATAAAAGCTAATAATAGTTGAATGTTATACACACAAGACTACTCTAAACACTTTATATATTTAAAAAAATAAGCACTTTATATGTATAACTCATTTAATCCTCTCACCAGCTCTACAAGGGTAGGTACTATCTGTACCATTTTACAGATAAGGTAACTAAAACAGTGTAAGTAACTCGCACAAGGTAATATAGCTGGTAAGTGATGGAGCTAGAGTGTGAAATTAAGCAATCTCGTTTCCACTCTTGTGCTCTTCACCACTCCCTTACATTGCCTCTTGTTAGGGTTGTGAGTAGTTAATTCATAACCCTTTTCTTTTCTTTAAAAAAAATTAATCTTTATTGTATTTTTGCCATTACCATTTAGTCCTCTTATACCTCCCTCCCTCCCCCCATAACCCTTTTTTTTCCCCTCTAAATTTAGAGTCAATTGAGACGCAGACACAGGAGTCAGAGATACGAAATGTTAGCTCTATTTCCAATGAAAGTTAAAATGAATAATGGGCAAGCAAGTGGACTTGCTAATCGTTGCTGAACTAGTCAGACTTACCTACTCAGTCATAGGCAGCAAAAAACAGCTGCAGACCTCAGCCACAAGCACAGAACATATTCTACCAAGGCCATGGCTTGGCAGAGGCTAAAAACCAAAATGACTCCTCTCTGCAAGTAGGCGCGTCCAAAGCATGCAGGAGTGGCTGATCCGCACATGCCTTCGCTGTGCCCTCTTCCAAATTCACCAATCAGATAAATCATTCTCCCTCCCTCAGGGGAGGAGGGAGTGGGAGAGGAAGGCTCACATGTCCTCTAATGAAAATTCCTCCCCACTGGAAACAGGTTGGGTAGGAAATAAGTACATTCTCACCTAGCACCTCTTAGTTATTAAATTCAGCTGTATAGGAAGAAAAAAATTACTTGAGTACACACACACACACAGATAAACACACACAAATAATGTGAAGGCTTCCCAGAAAGTGTATATAGCATTTGAAACTGACATACCCCTAGGAGCGAATGGAGGATAGAAATCTAAGAGGAAGTACTTCTCCCAAAGCACCATCTGACAGAGATAATCCACTTAAAGCACTAAACACATTTCCTGACGTGTGGTAACTGGTCAGTTAAACTTCTTAGCTCCCATCCTTATTATTACTGTTGTGATTGTTGTCCTGTCCTCAGCAACAATTCACTTTGGGTGTGAAAACTCAGAGTAAAATCATTTAAATGGATGCGTGGCCAAGTCTTGTCCAGCAGACAGAAGCATTTTGTATTCTATGACACTGAATTTTTTCAAAGCACTTTAACATATTATCTTATTTGATTCCAGGGACAGCCTTGGTAAGGGAGATATCGCGCTGGAAATTTCATTTTGCGCGGCAGATAGAGTCTGAAGTAACATATAAGGTAAAAAAATCAAACATAATGAAAATTAGTCACAAAGCCCTTAAATTTGTCCTAATAATATACAAACATACCATCTTTCTTTTTTTAATTGCATTTTTTCCATAACCCTTATACACTCCTCCTCTCCACCCTGCCCCTGCCCTGTAATCCCCACACTGTTGTCCCTGTCCCTGAGTCCCTTTTCCTCAATCCCTCCATCCCCCACTTTCCCCACTACTTAGCTGTCATCCTGTTTTCCATCCACGAGTCTGTCTCTGTTTTGCTTGTTAGTTCAGTATGTTCATTAGATTCCACATATGAGTGAAATCATATGGTGATTGTCCTTCTCTGACTGGCTTATTTCACTCAGCATAATGTTCTCCAGGTCCATCCATACTGTTGCAAAGGGTACAATTTTCTACTTTTTTATGGCTGAGTAGTATTCCATTGTGCAAATGTCCCATAGTTGTTTTATCCACTCATTTACTGATGGACACTTGGGCTGCTTCCATATCTGGGTGATTGTAAATAATGCTGCAATGAACATACGGGTGCTTATGTTCTTTCGTATTAGTGTTTTTGGTTCCCAGAAGTGGGATCACTGGGTCAAAAGGCAGATCCATTTTTAATTTTTTGACGTAGCTCCATCTCTTTCTTAATATTTTTTTAAAAACACTTTTTTCTTTATTGAGTTTAGAGGGGGAGAAGAGAGAGAGACAGAGAGACATCACTTTTTTGTTCCACCTATTTATACATTCATTGGTTGTTTTTTGTATGTGTCTTCATGGGGAGTGAACCTGCAACCTTAGCACTTCAGGACAATGCCCTAACCACCTGAGCTAGCTGGCCAGGGCCGCTTCCTTAATCTAAAAGCCTGCTTTTCCTCCATTGTTAGGACAGGTTGAGCTCTAGATGTAATTGCTGGTTTGCACTTAGGTACCATGTTCTACAAAAAGTAAGGGCGATATGTTTAAACACGGAGATCCCATTCCATTTTCTGGAGCAAGATGCTTACACTGTAAATGGCGAAAAGGAACTGAGGCTAACTGTGAAATAGTTGGCTTTCGTGCATGCCACCCTTGCTTCGTCTCCCTGTGTCTCATGCTCATTGAATGGAATTCAGAACAACGACATTTAAATGGTCATTCATTCTCTCTCTCTCTCTCTCTTTCTCTCTCTCTCTCTCTCTCTCTCATCTATCTCTCTCTCTCTCATACACACACACACACACTTCTGGAGTGATGTTTGGTTTAATGTGAGTAAACTAAACAGATATATAATGTCTCCACTAGATTATTATATCTGACGTTTACAGTTTCAAGTGACTTAGCCACTGTCACCAGGCATCAAACCCCAGTCGTCTGACTTCTGTCCTATCCTCCTTGGACTTTACAACACCACGTTCTCCCATTAACTTGCTAGTGTAACTGAGGCCATCTTTACAAGTTCAGAATTATGTATTTGCCTAATCAGATCCAATCTAGGCAGATAGCAACTTCTAGTGAAATCCTAGTGTGGATTTAGAAAAATGTTAAAATTAGTCCCCCTAGACCAGAGCTCAGCAAAGACATAAGGCACATGTCCTTGCTCTCGTGAAAGTGCTATCATACCTCTAATGACTATTGTCAAGACCTCTCATCCACAAAACTGAAAAATACCCTGAAAGTGAAAAAGTGATTTACCAAGTGGCACTACAGAGTAAATTGTTTCACATTTGTTAAGTTCTGAGAACACAAAAATGATACCTAGCTCAAACAGATGGAAGGAAAAGAGGTCTCAGTAACTTCATTTTTAAATATGAAATGTGACAGCTATTGATATATATCAAAGAAAAAAATAAAGGTGGCCTCATGAAAATATGACTGCTATAAAATCAGCAAAACTGTAAAGTAATAGTGGCCACCATTTTTGATCACTCCAAATATATTATCATAGGAAACCTTCATATTGTGGTCCCCACTTTATAGCTGAGAGCACTGAAACTCAGAGACACCAAATAACTTCGATCAGTTTCACACTTAGGAAATGGCAGAACCAAGACTTGACCCTAGGACGATCAGATTCAAAACCCACGCTCTTTCCAGAACATCATTCTACATCTCAAATTAGAAACATTTCCTAGCAAAGAAATCAACTTTGAAAATACAGTACAGCTATCTCTTGCATGGTAAGTTTTCAGCTTTTATAACTTAATCAAGTTTTTTCTCACACTTCATCTCATTTACATAAGAATAGTTTAAAGCAACAGAGAAATGAATGTAACCCATTAAGTATGTATATTGAATATACTGTACCAGGACAATGGTTCCCTAAGTGGAGGATGGATTGGTTCACTAACAGTGGCCTGTGCAGCTTCTCCAAGTTATTCCTGGGGCCCCATGGGTGGTGATGGTAGAGCGGTTTCGGTCCCCTACCTTGAACTGTAATAGAAACCAGCAATATCGGAGTAAAGGAGTCATCAAAGTGCTGGAGACCTGAATGACAGATATCTTGAAATAGCAGAGATCTTAAATCAAGACAAAGGTGAAATTAAGGTTTTAAAAAATCTCTAAATTTTTAAACAGTTACTCAGAAAGATCTGTTGGCTAAAATTTTGAAATGATGGCTATAATAGTATAATTTCTCTCTGTCCTCTCTTCCTCTTAGCTAAATTTTTAGTAGTGGTCTTTATATGGGCAAATACAGAGTTGATCAGATATTTCCAAGTTCAATGTCAAGACCAAAACTAGGAATTAGTCTTGTCTTTTAATCCAATCTATTAACTCCTGCACTCAATTCCCTCCAGCAACAAGAGCAACTTTATCATACCGTCATAATTCCTGATGTATGTGGAAAGGTGATGCTGTTGAAGTACCATCAATAAAGCGCATGTTTCACAGTGTTTGTGATTAATTCGTGCTGATCTAGATACCACCTTGCTCTTGTAACCAACATTTACATTTGCAAAATGGTACAATTTGAGAGATGGTTTACTGGTATAATCTGTAACAATGGCAAAGAGAAAAGCTCACCAGGCTATACAAAGACTAAATCAAAGCCCTGGCCAGCGAGCTCAACTGGTTAGAGCATCATCCGGATACGAAGGTTGTGGGTTTGATCCCAGGTCAGGGTACATACAAGAAGCAACCACTGAATGCATAAAAAAGCAGAACAACAGAGTAATGTCTTTCTCTCTCTCTCTCTCTCTCTCTCTCATCAATTGTAAAAAACGGGGGGGGGGGGGGGTGGAAAGTCTAAATCAATAGGGACCACACAAACTAGATATAAATTTGAAAAAGAATACATTAAGTGTATAACACTAAAGAGCTTATTATCTTGATCCCAGTTGGAGGGCAGTGGCCAAATAATCTGAGATTTTCCTTCTTTTCTTCTTCTCTATATTAAATAGTAGAATCTACATGAATATTTCTCAGGGAAGACGTCTAAGTTCCTAGTTTCATATGGTGAATGAGAGTTTAAATGATTTCTTTAACTTTTTAAAAATGCTTTATTTTGGCTAAAAGAGAGAGAGGGAGAGAAAAGAACATGAAATTCTAACCACTGTCCACAGACTTAGCACCACTGTAGTCTGAACCCAACCCTAGGTGAGGTGGGAAGTAATGAGGGGTCTCAGAGGAAGGCTCATGGACTGTCCTGGAACATGTTGACTTAATACAAAATACTGATCCTTTTTCAAAGCTCTAGCTTTTGCTCCGTTTTCCCCACCAACAGTAGTTTTTTAAAAAATATTTTATTTATTTATTTTTAGAGAGAGGGGAAGGGAATGAAAAAGAGAGGGAGAGAAACATCAGTGTGTAGTTGCCTCTCGTGAGTCCCTACTGGGGGCCTGGCCCAAAACCCAAGCATGTGCCCTGACTGGGAATCAAACCGGTGACCCTTTGGTTTGCAGGCCGGCACTCAATCCACTGAACCACACTAGCCAGGGCGAGAGTGTCTTTTTATAATAGAGTCCTTTTATTTTCTTAGTAAATTATAAAGATGTTGAGAGTCATTTGCGTAGATTTTAATATTAAAGGTGATCATATTATCATGTGTTGAGTATCTTTATTTAGAAACACAAACAATTTACTGTGGTTTCTACATTAAAACTACTGTTGGTGGGGGCCCTGGCTGGTGTGGCTCAGTAGATTTGAGTGCCAGCCTGCAAACCAAAGGATCACCAGTTTGATTCCCAGTCAGGGCACATGCCTGGGTTGTGGTCCAGGTCCCCAGTAGGGGGCGCACAAGAGGCAACCATAAATTGATGTTTCCCTCTCTTTCTCCCTTCCCTTCTAAAACTAAATTTAATTTTTTTTTTTTTAAGAAAGACACTCTCACAAACAAAGATGCTCTCAGTGCAATGGATTGTTTTGGGAGGTAGTGATTCCTCTTGTACTAGAAAAACTGAAGCAGCAGCTGGCTGAAGAAGATACTCTAGAGAGGTTTTCTCCATTAAGTGGGAGGTGGAGCTGAGTGCTGATATTTCAGTTTGGGAGGAGTTTTCAACTAATTTCACAATAGAAAGAAAACATTCCAGAAAATTCAATTATATTGTGAACCAATGACGTGTCTTTACTTTTTATATCTCTAATAAAGGTCTTTTTTTTTTTCAAAGACAAGCAAAAGTTTATTTAGAAAGTCACAGAAGTAGAAGAAGTGAGACAGCTAGGCTGCATGGGCCCCTGGAGCTTAGGAGAAGGAAAAGCAAAGAGAGGGCCTAAAGGAAGATGGCGCAGGCAAAGGGTGGGAGGGAGATTCAAATAAATGCTTTTTAAAAAAAAAAAAAAGACTTTGTTTATTTATTTTTAGACAGGGGAAGGGAGAGAGAGAAGGAGAGAAACATCAATGTGTGGTTGCTTCTCTCATGCCCCCTACTGGGGACCTGGCCTGCAACGGAAGCATGTGTCCTGACAGGGAATTGAACCGGTGACCCTTTGGTTCCCAGGCCAGCACTCAATTCACTGAGCCAGACCAGCCAGGGCCAAATAAATGCTTTTAACATGGAGTTTATAAAAGCATTTATTATAAAGAGACTGAAGAAAAGGGATTGGAAGAAAAACAGCCTCCCAAACTCTTGAGAAAGACCTGATTTGTTCAATTAACAGTCTTCAAGGTTCCTCGTACCCATGGTTCTACGTTGTGATTTATTAGGCAAATCATTTTCTTCGTCCCCTTTGTGCTCAGCAATGTTAGACAGAAAGGGACTTACTTACTAAGGCATCATGACTACGGATCATTTTTGGGTGCGCTGGGGCTCCAAGAAGGAGCAACTCACCTGAGCAGGGTGGCTCAGGGAGGGTTTCCCGAGGAGCTTCATGGCAAAGAGGCAATGGAGGGGTCAGGGCTGCCCGGGCGCGGACAGCAAAGCTCCCTGCCACCCAGGCACGCGCCCTTTGCGGAAAAGGGGGAAAAGGGCAAAATGTGCTGTTGATGTTTTGGAGAAAACTGAGCCTCGCTCACCATCTGTGGAGAGGAGAATGGAGGGGATGGAGGGAGGAGAGGAACCAAAGCCCCTTCTTCAGTGAGACGTGCACTTCCTGCGGCTCCCGCTGCTCGATCCCGAAGAAGCCTTCCAAAAGCCGAGTCCACGAAGCAGCGCGGGCGGACGAGCCCGGGTTGGTGGCACTCCCATCCGTCTGTCACCTCGGCTGGGTCTCCAGAGTCGTCACGACACTCCTAAGACTCGACAGGGCCGTGGCCTAAGTAGAGTGTAGCAAACTTGCCCTGGTTCCCAGAGATCCCAGGTTCACACCGCGGGCACCGGTTTCGCGTCTAAAGCTTTCCTGGATCCGGCAAGTGGGGTGCCGCTGCCTAGGGCGCGGAGGAGAGTCCCCCCGTGCCCCCCGCTGCTCTCTACTCCCACCATGGGTGCATTTTGCGAGTAGGCTTCCTCCCTAATTAATTCAAATTCTCTCGCCCCTAGGCACGGGGAGCTACGGTGCCACAAGCGAAGCCTTCGGAACTTGTGCAACTGTGGACCCGGCATGGGAGGGGTTGGGGGGGGCGCCCATGGGGACCGACTCGCGACACCCTTGCGCTGTGGCGGGGCCTCTGACCCACGAAGTGATGGAGCTTGGGGCCTGGAATTCCCGTCTTCTTTCTCCCCCTATCAGATCACCAGGCCAGAAGGGAATCAAGCCGTCGGTCCCAGCAGAACCGCCCAGCTGGCTGGGGCGCAGCAGGAGCCGGGGCCGCTGCCCGGGGCCGCGGGGCTGTCCTAGGGCTAGTTCTTTGCCCTTCCAGGAGCTGAGTCCCACTCCGGCCAGCGCTTCTGTGTTTGTCTTTTTTCCTTCTCTCCACTCTTCCCAATATTCCTTGCTCCACTGTTAGTTTCCGACCCCCATCCCCCATCCCAAGTGGGACATCTTTCCTGGGCAAAGGACAGTTTTTTTCCCGAGTATTTCCATAGCTTACACCTGGGCTGCGGAGTGACCTTGGGGAAGTCTCGGAACCTCCTGGGCCTTTGTGAAAAGTAGGGGACGGTGTTCTGTAGGTGTGTGTTTCCCTGAATTTGCTTCCAAAATTCAGCCCGGAGGAACCGGCAAGGGAATGAAGATGTTCCTGCTTCCTCCCCACCTCTCCCAAAACAGGATGGAGCAGTGTACATAAGCCCAAAGTCACCTAGAAAAGAAGGGCTTTTGGTACGAGTTTTATATGAAAATGAGGGAGGGGACTAATTTAATTCTTATTTTGAAAACTTCTGATGTAAGACACCACTTCGGGAAATAAAGATAAGATAATGCTTTCTTACGACTCCTTGACTGATTTTGCAACACTTCAAATTTTGTTCAGTGTACCCGCCGTCCTTGGCTGATTTTGCCCCCGGGAGCAAAGAATGGCTTGTACATTCCTAAGAGGGCAAGGGGAGGGGGTGGTGGTGGTTAAGGGAGAAGTTGGCTCTGGGTGTAACTATGCCAACTGTTGGAGGCAAGCAAAGGGAGGGTGGTCTTTTACGCGGGTTTGGGATCTGGTTACCTCTAATTCGCCCCAGAGGCCGTGTCTTGCACTAATGGGAGTCTGTCAAAGCAGGGCTCAGGTTTCCCCACTTGCCTGGATAGTGGAAGCAAAGGGGCAGACAGCAAAGTAGACCGCTCAGCCAGAAAGCAACACGCCAGGCCGCTGGAGCTGGGGGTGCGAGCTTGGGGTGGGTGGTCACTGCGGGCTTCTCTGCAGGCCCAGGGCGTGGTTGAAGAACTCAGGACTGTGAGGAGACTCCACATTTTAAAACCCCATTTCCAACCATCCTTTCACGAGGCAGGGGGCTTGGAATAGGTCCCACGACCTCTCTTAGAAAAACCCTCTTTTCACACCTAAAATCGAATTGTTCAAAAGCAAGCCAATTGATGCAGGTATTTGAACAAAATTGTTTCTCTGTCCAGAAGCCATGAAAACAAAAACAAAAATCTCCTTACATGTTCTAAGTTAACGGTTTATTTTTTAAAAATGTTTCCACTGACACCAACTTACCTAATTCTGCAAGCCCATGCAGGAAGCAGGACTCCTGTTCTCATTGCAGAGACTAGGAAATGAAGAGACTCAAAGAACCCAAGCAATCTGTGTCCAAGGTCACAGTCAGGAAATGCCTAATCCCTGCTCAGGACCCTCTCTGCAAGGCCTCTTTGATTCTGCAGCTTCCTGTCATCCCCTCCCATGAAACACACACACAAACACACCTGTGACCCGGTCTGGGCACTCTGAGAATGCCCTTCCAACCTCCACACCCACCCCAGCAAGGAGGAGTCCACTCACTACTTCATGCTGCAGGTTGCCACTATCCCAGGCACAGGTGGGGTCTGATGGACAGACACATGGCTCTGGAACAGGCTTTCTTTCAGATCACGGTCTCCTCACGGCAGTTCTTCAAGGAACCCATGTTAAAATGACCCCCACACACACATACACACAAACACCAGCCTTTCCTGTCCCCCTTACGGCCAAGACTCGTCCTATAAACCACGTAAAATATAACTTTTAATTGCTTCCAAGTCCTTGTTTCCTCATCACTAAACTTTATTGCTTCCCAATCTTTAACACAAACTCCCCTCGAGACTCTGTCCCTGGCAGGCCAAGGAAAGCAGCTTCTCGACATGTGGCCTGTGTGTCCCAAGCCCAAAGGAAGAGCAAGAGTGTCTGCGGGCTCCCGAGTCTGAGAGGCCTGCGAGGGCTGGGGTTGGACCCTCGAATGGGTTTTCACCTGCTCGTCGCCCCCTACAGGCCACGTGTGTCATTGCAGCGAGAGCCCTGCGTGGCCCGTGCATGTATTTTGCTTGTTCGTATTTTCTTGGACCTCTGGATCCACTCTCCATTCCCCGAGGAACTGCGTGCGGGACTGCGTCCCCACTGAGGGATTCCGCCCTGGGATGCTCTAAGGATCACAGGCCTCGGAACTAGACTGACTTTTAGAAATAAGTGTCAGAGGAAATGGAAATCAGTTCAAATTTGTGTGTAGCCAAAAGCTAAAATCCTCCCCATTATAAAAAAAAAAAAAAAAATCAACCCGCTTCCTCCTTTTGTTATAAATAAACCTGCCTAAGTGGAATAAAACGCGGGTATCAATCGTGTTGCTTTTAAATCTCAACGTAAGAGGGGATTTCAGTGCCTTTTGTCGCGGTGCCCGCGAACGGTCTTGAGTTTCAAGCCCTCCCCCGCCCAGTGCTAACGTTCATTACATATGATATTTGCATTTTCCGTTCTGCTCTAAACATTCGTGGTTTAACAAGCGTAAAGCAAAGAGCTTTGCAGAGGGGTACGTCCAGGCCTATCTCCCAGACATTTTCCAGGACTTTAAACAGCTGCTGCCGGTTTGGGGTCTGGATCTGAGAGTCTCCTATCTTCCAAGAAATAAGGGAAGGGGGTATCTCCAAGCTAGTTCAAAGTTAAGAAGTAACTGGACGTTGTCAGCGGTTCTCTCCTCCTCTGCACCCCACCGCCTATGGCATTGCTGAGCCCTGCAGATCTTAAGCGGCGCTTGTGGCTGAGTGGCAAGCTGCGGGCGCAGGCTCGGCCGGTATTGCTGCTATGCGCGGAAATATGAGTGAGTAATTTTATAAGTAACAAAGGATCAGGAATGGAATGAGGCCCCTGTTATCCAATGTCATTTAGAAGCCTTGGATCAGCAGCTTCTTGAGGCTAAAAGTGAATGCAAGAAGCCCTGCCTTTCCCTTTTCCCAGGAGTGTCAGCTATATTTAGAAATAACCTCTATGTGTTTGCACAAATCATGTACCATTTGCTGTTTGTGTAAAAACCGATTAGCCAGACACAACTGTGAAACAACTTGTTACTTTTATAGCTGCAACACACAAACAAATTTAGATCCGTTTAGTTTTCCTTGTAAAAGATTAGAAGGGACCCGCCCGGGAGACTGTGTGGTCCACAGTCTGTTCTCCGTGAAGGTTGCTCTTCTCCACAGCGGTTATCAGGTTCTTGTTTATCAAATTGATCTCGCCCCCAGCAGCCTGTTTTATTTTAGGACCCTGATCCAGAAGGATGTTTATTCAGACACAATAATGTTTCTGGTTTACCAGGAAAAGATTCTGTATTTGTGAGGGAGGGTCTTACAAAGTGAATCCCTAGTCCAGGTCGACGGCAGAGAAACGAGGCTGAGATTCGAAGAATCTCCGCGAGCAGGAGGCGAGGTGGATGCCGGCGCCAGGGACCGTGGCCGTGTTTTGCAAACAGGACGAATGTAGGGCCGAACTGACAGTAGTGCCACCCGCTCCAGTTTTGAAAAGCGATTTCGCATAAGTAATTGTAACAGCTAAATTAATTACAAAATAATTATAATTGATGCCATTTGAGGATCTGTTGGTGGTGGTGGCAACCGGCCTCTGTAGTCTAGATGTTTCATTTGTACCTTAGTACTTTTAAGGTTGCAACAGCTGAAATGAACATTAAAAATAATCTACAGGGACATCTCCCCATTTCTGCCCTATGATCTCTCATTTCATACTAACCAAGCCTAAGGTGTACGTATCTTTTTTTTTTAAGTAAAAAAAGGGAGGGAGTGATATGCATCTGTTTTAAGAAGGGTACTAAGGCCACCCTATTCCCTGGCCTTCAGAAAGACTGAGGGTTGGAGGGAGAGGAGGCATCCGAAGGAACGCTTCAGAAATTGAAATTATGTTATAGATTGCCATAGAAAAGAGTTATCTTATTTGAAAATGTTCTTTAAGAACAAAACTATGTATTATCAATCAGGTTTATACAATACAATTCCACTGCAAATTCAAAATGGCATAACATACATTTAGAAATCAACTGGGTTTATTCACCACTTAAGCAATCAAAATAAGTAATTCCAAAAACCTAAGTTTAAATGCTAAGATAAGGGATGTTTTGCAATTTACATTTTGAAAGGATAATTTTAATGACCAAGTACTCTCATTTGGTGAAATTTTCATTGTGTAAAATAGAACTCGATTTTAAAAAATGTAAAAGATTTAATTGTTTAGAGTAAGGTTATTTTTTAATAGCTTATTTTATCTACAGAAATATCTGGTCATTTAGATTTAATGAATTGCTATGAACAAGATCATTGCCCACATCCGGAGTTTATGTAAAAACTAAAAGAAAAATATTAATACGATTTAAATTAGCATATTCTTTCCTGTCTCCAATTAAATTTTCCTTACGGTCAAATGATGAATTAGCAAACTTGTCGAATTTCTGGGAAAGACGAGATACAAATACCACTTTAAAATCTTGTCATTTGCCTCAGACACCTAAATGAAACACTAGGCTGAGCATTTTAAAAATTTATTTACAAAGTTGTGTACAACACGATGGAATAACATTTAGAATACCATATATATTCATTCATATATAAACAGACTTTTATAATAGAATGACACTTCTCGCCTTTTGAAAATTTTTATATTTAAAATCTCCCAACGTCTCTATACATTTTTTTTTCTCACATAAAACTGTGGAGAGTGAACCTTCAAAAAAAATGAAAGTTCAGAGCTCTAAATCTACTGAATTCGTTTTTTCTTAAAAAAATAAAAACCCCAAAAGGAAAGTCAATAATTTTTATACAAATATGTACAAAGCATTTCCCTCCCATCCCCACGGTACTGAGAGCAGGCGCCGTCAGGGTACATTTCTGGAAAATTAGGTTTTCGGTTTTACCTGTACGGAAAGCTATTCCCGGCTGGCGGGCGCGCGCTGCGAGTTTGCTCGGACAGCCTAGGTGTGCGCGAGCGCGCGGCGGCTGCGGAGGTCGGTGGTGAGGGGTCGAAGGGAGGAAACGGAGGAGAGGCAGAGTCTAGGATTGGGCAGGTTGGCGGGGACCGGGGCGGGGCGCCCAGCGGGGAAGTGCAGCTGCCGCCCGGGCCCTGCGTCCCGGCCACCGCGCGCCCCTATTGCGCGGGCCACTTGGCTTGCGCTGCGGCGGCGGCAGAAGCTGCGGGCTGCAGGAACTGTCCAGAGAGCGGCACGCTCAAAATAGGCGCTATGGTAGCCGTCGTCCGGCTCAGCGATAGTGGCTGGTGCGTGGCCATGAGCGCTGCTGATTGCACTGTCCCGGGCGGCCGAAGGAAGGACTGAGCAGCTGCCCCACCGCCCCCGGTGCCCCCAGTTACCCCGGCGCCACCAGCGCCCGCCGCCGAAGCCCCGGGCGCCGCGGGCCCCCCGCCAATGATGTTCTCGATGCTGAACGACGGCCGCGCGCTGGGCTCGGACTTGATGAGCGAGGCCGTGGTGCCAGCAGCGCCGGCCGTGCCCGCGGCGGCCGCGGCAGCGCCCAGGCTGTTGAGTTGCAGCTGCAGGCCGGGGCCGAGCTGGGAGCCGAAGGCGGCCGCCTTGCGGCCCAGCTCGCCCGAGGGCAGTAGCGGCACCGCGGGCGGCAGCACCGGGGCCACCGGCGGCAGCGCGTACGGATACTGGAGCGCCGCGGCCGCCGCTGCAGCCGCCGCGGCAGCGGGGTGCGAGTAGGCGCCCGCCGCGGCCGCCGGGTGCAGGCCGTAGGGGCGGCCGTAGGGCCCCGCGGCGCCGGCGGCCGCAGCCAGGCTGTAGGCGCCGAAGCTCTGCATCATGAGCGCCGTCTGCTCGCGCAGGTGCTCCTGCTGGTGGCGCTTGAAGCGCTTCCGGCGGCGCAGGAAGCTGCCGTTGTCGAACATGTCCTCGGACTGCGGGTCCAGGGTCCAGTAGTTGCCCTTGCCGGGGTTGCCCGGCTCGCGGGGGATCTTGACGAAGCAGTCGTTGAGCGAGAGGTTGTGGCGGATGCTGTTCTGCCAGGCGGGGAACTTCTCCCGGTAGTAGGGGAAGCGGTTGCTGATGAACTCGCAGATGCCGCTCAGGGTCAGCTTCTTCTGCGGGCTCTGCAGGATGGCCATGGTGATGAGCGCGATGTACGAGTAGGGCGGCTTCACCAGGCTGTTCTTGGGCTTGCTCGGGGCCAAACTGCCCGCCGCTCCGCCGCCCGAGCCGGGCCCGCCGCCGTTCCCGCCGCCCTCCTCGCCGCCAGCGCCGCCCTTGCAGCCGTCGGCCTCGGACGCGCCCGCCTCGCCCCCCGGCCCGGCCCCGGCTCCCGCCGCCTCCTTGGGCAGCGCCCCGGGCTGCTGGAGCGGCGGCTGAGGCTGCCCGTGGTGGGGGGCCGCCGGCGTCACCTCGTCCGCCTCGTCCAGGCGCAGGTCCGGCGGCCCCGCGGGGCTTTCGCAGCCGGCGTCGCTGTCCTTCTCCTCCAGCCCGTCGTCGCCCTCGCCCACCACATCGATGTCCACGTCCTCGGCCGTCAGCACCGTCTGGCCGGACATGTCGCTGGCGCTGCCGCCGCCGGAGAGGGTCATCCCTCCGCGGGGTTGGTGGCGGCTGCGGGGAAGCGCGGCGGGCGATGGGGGTCGTCAGGAGCTGCCGCGGAGCTCAGGGGAAGGGGGTCCGGGCGCCCCCGAAAGGTGGGGCAGTGGGAGAAAGGAGGGAGCGCTGGTGACTCGGGGCCCTCCCGGCTGCGCTCACACCCGGCGGCCGGGCATCGCGCGGCGAGGGCGCCGCCGTCCGCCCTCCGCGGCCGCGCCCCGCGAGCTCCAGCCGTCCCCGGCTCTCCGCGCCCGGCGCTCGCTGCCGCTCCCGGCTCCGCAGGCTTCTCCACGCCGCGGCCCCCGACTTCGCCTTTCTCCGGCCCCGGGCCGGGCGTGGAGAGCGGGAGCGGTGCAGGCGGGCGCGGGACGCCGGGCGCTGAGCTGCTCGGGAGGGCGCGGACAGGGGCCACCGGGGGAGGGGGTGTCGGGGACGCGGAAGCCCCCGCAGTCGAAAGTCCGGTTTTAAGGACTGGCCTGATAGATTACTTTCTACTTAAAGATCCAGCGGGAGGCGGGGCCACGTGACCGCGCGTGACGTCAGGGCCGCGGCGGAGCCGGCCAAACTCAAGTTGGTTCAGGGAATTGTCAACAAAGGGACGAGGGACGCGCAACTCCGCGCCGCACCGCGCGCCGGCATCCCGCGGGCTCCGAGCGCGCCCTGGCCGGCCCGCAGACCTCGGCCTAGGCTGGAAGCCGGCGCAGGGGGCGAGCGAGCCTGGGGGTGTGGGCGAGGGAGAGGGTGTGTGCGAGCGAGGGCGTGGGCCTGGGAGTGTCCGCGGGACCTGGACCCGGCAGCTCCTGCTGCCCTGCCCTCGCCGCGCCCTCTCCCTTGCTCCTTCCCCACTTCTACCAACACTTCTTGAGCGGCGACTGGGCCACTTAGAACGAGATTCCCATCCTGTTCCTCTTTAAAGAAAAAACTTAGTCTGTTTTGTTTTTTCCTTTTGATTCTTTTAGCTTTAAAGAGGTAGGGCTGCACACCCGGCTCCGTTTTGCTAATCAGACTTCAGACACCCACCCCTTCTGCCTCAGGGCTTATTCGGCGGAAACACCTACTAAGGGGACGCGCTCTCTCTCCCCACAAAACCCTGACCACCGGCTTTGCCTTCTCGGCTTGAAATGGGTATGCTTATCTATATAAATATGTATTTTTCCCGCGTCCAGAACAGCATCAGCTGGGGTTCCCAAAGGTCAGAAAATGGCTATTGATTAATCTATTAGAATAGTTGCCGAGAAAAATAAAAACGGCGTAAAATAACAGGGAACCTATAAATAAAAAAGCCATAACTAGCGGCTCCGAGTTGTTAAACGACTTAGCATGTGGAAAAAAAATCGGAAATGAGGTGCTGGGGGAAGAGCCAAGATGGGCAGCGGCCTGGGTAAGTGGAGCGCGTCAGTAAAGAGGCTTCGGCCTGTAGAGTTAGACGCCGCGCCCTCGCTGGGCCGGCAGAGGAACGCCCGGAGACGGCGACGTGACTTCCCAGGCGGCTGGGCAGGTCTTCTGGGAGTGGGGACAGCTTGGGGCTTGCCTGCCGACTAGCTCTCAGTTGCTAACTAACATGGATTCTTTCCTCTTAAGACTTAGATAAACCTTCCAAGATTTAACTTCCTCGGAAATCAACGGCAGCACGGGTGGAAGAGGCGAGGATGCGGCCAGTGCACTCCGAGTTTTCCTGGCACGAAAAGTCAGTGATGGTAGGAAAGACTGGGGGTTGAGAGGGGGGTACCGCAAACGGATCCCCAAGTGCGTCGCGTTACTTGGGACGCATGGACTTTGCACTTCCAAATAGTGCTTCTGACCTGGTGAATCCGAGACGTGTCACCTCTTCCCTTCTGCATTTCCAGGCCGCCTCGTAGCAAGCCGCAAAGCCCCTGCCAGGTGTAGTGGGCTTCTGGAAACCAACCCAAGTCTGTCCGCTGAGGCCTGGGAGGGGAGTGCCGGCCTTACCAGAGGAAAGAGCAAAAGGGGAGGAGATCCGAGAGAAAATAATTAATGAAATATTTGCAAAAGACACCAGGAAACTAATTTAATTCCTTGTGGACAGTGGTATTCTGACTCCCTCAGTCGGTGTCGTTCATCTACAACCCCCTCTTTTCTCGGTGTAGACAACCCCCCCACATTGGTAAACTTTATTATAGGCAGCACGACAGACATTGACTTTTGTCTCCATTAGATAATTTCCTGGAGGTAACACTAGCCCATTGGCTCCCCACTTTCCCGGAGTTTCAGGTTGGGGCTAGGACAGTGGGAGCAGTCATTCCATCCTGAGACACTTGGGAAACTTTAATTTTTTCTGTAGCTTAATTCCCCGATTGCACCTGACCCTAAAATGCATCTCTTGAGTTGATTTCAGCAGCTGCACAGCTTGGGGGCCTGCAGGGTCCGAACCGTTTACAATGCCCCCTAGACAGCATCCCTCGAAACCGACCACAGTGCCGAGCTGGCCGCCCACTGCCCACAGCTGCAGAGGTCCTGGCTGCAACTGTCCGAATAACCGAATTATGACAGAAGGAAGGTTGGAAGGACAAAAAAGGAAACAAAAATTTACAAACTTAGAAATTCCTTTCGCTCAGCTTCGGTTCCCAGCCCCAGAGGTTGGAGCGATCTGCAAGCCACGGTCCATCGGGGCGGCTGGGCGGGCGGGAACGCGCGCTTGTGTGTGTGTGTGTGCGCGCGCGCGCGCGCGCGCGTGCACAGCGGAGGGTGGCAGCTCCAGAGTCAGCCTTCCTCGGTCTTCCCAAAGTAGCCTCTAAATGAGCCTAATTTCGATTCCGCTGCCCGCCAGGGCTGGCTCTCAGGACTCCCTCGGCGCTGCTGGTCGCTGCCTCGCACTTCCCCCCGGCCAAGACCTAGCCTGATCCATGCATTCCCCGGTGTCTCTTTGTAACCTCCCTGGGGGGAAGGGTGGGGGATGAACAACTCCCAGCCGCCAGTTCCATTTGATGCGCTTTTTTCCTTCGACACAATAAAAGTCAAATTAATTGATTCATACCATTAATTACGGTGCCTAGCGTGAAAAGCAACGCTTCCCCTCGGTTAGAGATCTATTGTACTAATCTCTTGTTCAATCAGTGTTACCATCTGATGCTGGGTCTGGCCCTTACAGAAACTTTTCGACTCGATTAGCTAAATGATGAGACGTACAGGACCTACAAGCTTCGGCCTCGACGTCTGGTGCGGGGTCCATCCACTGAACATCGATTTCCAGTGGAGGCAGCGGGTTTTCCCGCTACCACTGTCGGCTGGGGAACCCGCCGCGGCTTTCCTCCTTCCGAGAGGACTGTGGCACCCGTGCAACCTCTCGTGGAGGGAAGGAGGCAAGCAACGGCTCTGGTGGGAAGAGGGAAGGTCGTGTTGGGGGGAAGGGCCCGGGCGGGAGCCCGACGCGGGGCAGGGTCCTGGCCTAGACCGACTTAATCCCAGGCTAAGTAAATCCTTTTTGCCGAAGAATTGCATTTTGTAGCGAAAAGCCCACAAGTCGTTAGTTGCCGCCAAACTTAGGCAAAAGAGAGATGGAAGAAGCAAGACAGGGAGAGAGAAAGTGACACAATACTGGGGGGGGGGGGATGTGACAGGGGACGGAAATGTTGGGAGGGGAGGGAAATGTGGCTCTGTATTTTCTAAGTCGCAGATGGTTACTGCGGAAGGTAGAAAAAGGGAGGAGTACAAACACGTACAATGGGGGAGAGTGACTACTTGGGCCACAAGCAAACTTCCCCAGGAGGGATTTAAAGAAGATGGAAGCCAGCTGTCTCACCTGTTCAAATGTTTGAAACGGTTCAGCCAGAGAAGAATGGAATGAGGCTTCTCCGGGCCGGGCAGCGCCCGTGGTACCTAGCTGGGGAAGCCACTGGACCGGGGCCATCGGGAACGGGGGTTGGAGAGGGTGGGGGGGCGGACGAGGGTTAGCGAGGGCGATGGAAGCGGTCGGGGTTCTAGCAACAGGAAACACGAAAAGTGAAGCCCGGATCGATTGGAAGGAAATTGAGACGTCTCGGGGGAAGGGAGGTTTTGTGAGCGTTCTGGGGGATGAGATGGGGAGCGGGGCGGGGGTGGGGGCTGGATGGAACAATTTATGACGGAGAAGGGGAAATTGATTACAACTGAATTTGGGTTTTTTAAGTGGTCAAAACGAAGGCCGGGCGCGGCCAGAGTGCTGGAGGCGGGAATGGCCCATCTACCCTTCGCGAAGCCAGAGTACACACAGGTGCCCCCTCCCTCCTCCTCTAAGTCAAGACTATGCCAATGACGTGCATGAATCGTTGGCCCAAAATGAGATAGAATCAGGACCGCACGCCGGTGCTCTTTTCTTAGAATCGGGGGAGATGGGACCCGGCTCTGCACAGTGAGGGGCGCTTCCGCCAGCGACAGCAGCCACCATCTATTGCAGAGGAAACAAAACGTGGGCGGAACACACTTGGAATGTACCCCGCTTCTCATCCCCCAAGAGCCAAAGTCTGCTCCTTGACAATCTTCATAGGTTTGTTAAGTTATTACCAGCCTGTGCCTGGATGGCCGCCACCAAGGGAGGTGGGAAGGGCTGAGATGATGCCGGGTCCCCAGGTCCCCAACCCACCCAGATTATTTCAATTTTCAAGTGGGTAGCATTTTCAACTCACCGCCACCACCCTTGTATAGGTCTCCAGATCTCTTCAGGGCGGGGGGAGCGGGGACTAATTTAATGTTCTTACTTAGATTTGCATCTGAAAACTTCAGTTATTTTCAGGGTGTCTGCTATTCAGAGCCCATGCCAATAAGTTCCTGTAAATGGCGAGCGACCAAAGGGAACGGAGGAGAGAAGGAGAGAGAGGATGGTTTGGAATTTATTT
The DNA here is from genome assembly GCF_022682495.2 of Desmodus rotundus. NCBI lineage: Eukaryota > Metazoa > Chordata > Mammalia > Chiroptera > Phyllostomidae > Desmodus > Desmodus rotundus. Next base: position 43,997,200 of record NC_071389.1, on the reverse strand, counting down.
ATATTGGAAATGTATAAACATCCATTCTGTAAAAGGCAACACGTTTAATTAACGATGAGAGAGCAGTTAGGGGCAGGAAGCTAGTAAAATTGTGTGATAAATTTATGGCATTGTTAGCGTGCTTTTAATTATGGCTATTATGTTAATTATTTCACATTAGCATGGAGTTATCAGCAGCATGTCAGATTTAATCAAAACGAGCCTTTCTCTAGAAAATTGTTCTTTTCATCCGCGAGGAGAAAGGTCTCAGGCAGGACTGGGGCTTAAAGATGACTTGGCATTGAAAGCCCGCATCTCTCCGACACGGTTTGGCGCGATGCAGCCCGGCCCGGCGGTCTGCTGGGTCCCTCCAGGCTAACGGCAGCTCGTGGAAGAGCCGAGGGCAGGGTTTTTAGGAATTCACCATTTTCACCCCCTTCCGAGACGACACTTCATCATATGGGATCATTCTGTCAAACAATATGATGCTGTTCATTTTTATCTGTCCCGCATTACAAAACCCCCTTTCAGCCTGAGGAGCAGCAACAAAAGCCTCGGAGCGGCGCGCTGGCCGCTGGCCCCCCGGCCTCCCCCAGGCTCCAGAGAAAAAGACGAGAAAGGCCGGGAAAGCAGGCGGCGGGCGCGCGCCCCTCGCCGAGTGAGGGAAGGCAGCGCGCGGGGCCCCGCGCGCCCGGACGGGACCTCGGGTCCTCGGGTGGAGCCCGAGCGGGACACGCCTCTCCCGGGCCTTGGGCGCTGGGCGGAAGCGCCTTTCCCTCACCGCTGGCGACTCGCCCACCCAGGCCACATCGATTTCTTAATCACTGCCGATCGATTTATTGGGAGCAAACGAATAGCTCATTTTGGAAACGTTTCAATTGTTGGTTTGATGGTTGGGGCGCTGCCGCGGGAGGGCGCGCGGGGCCCAGGGGCCCACGAGGGAAGAGGCGTGTGGGAGACTGGAGGGAGCAAAGGCCAAACGCTCCTCGCCACGGGAACCTCGTGTCTGTGCGCACGGGGCCGCCGGCCACTGGTCCCCCAGCACTTGGGTCTCCGGGATCCCCAGGCCTCCCCGTGGGTTCAGCTCCCTCTGGCGGCGGGGCGGGCAGGAGCCCGGCGCCCAGCCCTTCCACCTTCTCACGTCCAGGCAAGTCCCCCCGGGTTTCTGATTCCTTTGTAAAGCGACCCCGAACCCCTTCCCGGGACCCGTGCGGGTAGCGGCCTCTCAGACCCTGGCAGCTCGGGCCTTCCTCGCCCGCCTTCCGAACGCTGCTGCCTCCGCGCCCCTGGGCGGGCAGCGGCCTTTCTGCGCAAGATCGCTCAGGCCCCCGCCCCTCCCGGGCTGGAGCTGTGGACCTGCCGGCTGTTGCCTTATTTTTAGCACCATTCCATTCGCGCGGTTATATTTAACTCGATACACTTCTCTGAGGAGGTCACTCGGACATCAAATTCTCCGCATCGCAGCTTGGGCCCGTCCGCCTCGCCCAGGGGCGGTCTCTCCGGGCAGATTGCAAAGCCCCAGCTTAAGAATCTTGGACGTCTCCTGAGCTCGCCTTCGAGAGGAGAGGTTGACAGGTTCGGTTCTAGGAGCGGTCACTACGGCGCCTAAAGCATACCTCCTATTGGTTCGGTCGTGTGGGGGAGGGGAGTATGGAGGAGGATTCAGTCCTAGGGCAAGAAAGATTCTCAGCGAGCAGTAGTGGGTCTTTTTTCCACTTATTCCTGACCCAGAGCATCCAGGTCTCCTCTTACAACTCTGTGCTTCAGAAAGTTTATGATTTTCGTGTTCATGCTGAAATCCCCTCTCCTCCCTACTCCCAAACACACCCAACAAGATACTTAAATTTGAGTAGTATGTTGGCTCCTCAGTTCCGGCCCAGTCTTCTCTTGGCAAAATCTGAAGAAGACCAGGCCACCGGCTCAGTCATATCCTGGGGACAGGACCCACTTGGGTAACACACAGAAACACCGTGTCCACACACTATTCATTCATTCGGAAGGTCAAACTCAGTCCACAAGCAGTGGAAGAGCCATGTACTAAAGGTACACAAACAGTGTGACTTGACCTGGGATGTTGAAACATACTTTTCAAATTAAAATTTTTCTCTTTCTGACACTTTTAAAGAAAGGACTCTCTTAACATTGGGTCCTTGTGGGTCTTTCTGGCTGTTTCTCTCTCTGTCTCTCTCTCTAATTTATTGATTTTAGAGAGAGAGGGGAAGAGAATGTAACATTGGTCCATTATTTCACTGACTTATGCATTCATTGGTTGATTCTTCTGGCCCTGACCAGAGATGGAACCAAAGCAGGCAACCCTGGCGTATCCGGACCGAGCTCTGACAGAGCTACCAGGCCAGGGCTGGCTGTCTCTTTTTGTAGATCTCCCTATAATGTATGGAAGAAGGAAGGAAGTCATACTCAGCTGTATTCGGGGGGAGAGGATATATAAGTATATGTATGCACATTCCTTTATTCCTCTATTCCTTTATTGATGCTTTGTTGAACAGTTCTGGACTCTAGAAAGTGCGAGAGAGGGGAAAACTAAACCCAAGGTTCCAGAGTGATAAGTGCTGTGGTCGAGGAAAACAGTACTGAACAACAGAGGGTCTTCTCAATGGGTGGGGAAGGAGAAAGTGCGAAGCTTTCCAGCACAGAAGATAATACTGACCAGCTAGCATTTACTTTAGGGGTGTTCAGGGAAGATTAGGGAGCAGTAAATTAGAATCTGGGATATTGGGGAAAACAAAGTACTAAGATACCTGACTGTACTTCTGGACAGCCAGAGAGGGTCCTTGGTCTCAAGGGAAATGGGGACTAGAGTGAGAAGGAAACATGAGAATTGGAAGAAAGGAGAAGTTACAGTGTAAAAATAGAACTTTGCTTAGAAATATTGGCTAGGTCCAGTATGGCTCCTTTTAGATTACATAGGGATATTTTAAAGGAAAGGTAGATAAAAGGTAAAGATCCTAGAGAAGAGGCTGACAGGGACAGCTTAATGAAAAGACAGGTTGGTGGACCCAACTATGTTTCTAACCTTATCACATTAGTTCATCAAGGGCTAGGCACTGGAATTACAGGTAAATAAGAAGGTAGGCTCCACATTTAGAATGTAACTGCACAAGGAATTTTGATCTGTTTTGTTCACTGCCGTTTTCCTCACCTTCATCCAGGCACTGGGGGTGGTGGTGATGAGATGCTCTACAGATATTGTTTCCATAACTGAATCAGTAAGCCGCAGCCCCACTCTGATGGGTGACTTATTCAGTAAAGTCTGTGGTTAAAACATACTGTGATGAATTAGAAATACTTATTGTAGAATGTTACATGGGTGCAGAGTGAACATACCTAACTCCCTGGAAAAGAGAAGAAGTGTGTAAGAAGGCTTCCCTAAAGGAAAAAATGCCTGAGCTGTCTCGAATGGTGAGTAAATGCTGTTAGGTGAATGAAGAAAGGAACAGAGCTCCAGGCAGAGAAAGCAGTATGAGCAAAGACACAGAGGGGTGCAGGACGTGAGGGCCAGTGCATGTGTGAAGGAAGTAAGACTGGAAGTAGTAAAGAGACTCCGTTACCTCGGTAAGAGGCAATGGGGGTGTAGATCCTTGCGTTTAATCTTGGGTAATGTAATTATGATGTGCCTTGGTGTGTTCCTCCTTGGGTCCAGCTTCTTTGGGACTCTCTGAGCTTCCTGGACTTCCCGGAAGTCTATTTCCTTTGCCAGATTAGGGAAGTTCTCCTTCATTATTTGTTCAAATAAGTTTTCAATTTTTTGTTCTTCCTCTTCTCCTTCTGGCACCCCTATAATTCGGATGTGGGAACGTTTCAAGGCGTCCGGGAGGTTCCTAAGCCTCTCCTCATTTTTCCAAGTTCTTGTTTCTTCATTCTTTTCTGTTTGGATGTTTGTTTCTTCCTTCTGGTCCACACCATTGATTTGAGTCCCAGTTTCCTTCTCATCACTATTGGTTCCCTGTACATTTTCCTTTGTTTCTCTTAGCATAGGCTTCATTTTTTCATCTGTTTTTCGAATAGATTCAACCAAGTCTGTGAGCATATTGATAACCAGTGCTTTGAACTGTGCATCCGATAGGTTGGCTATCTCTTCCTCGCTTAGTTGTATTTTTTCTGGAGCTTTGAAGTGTTCTGTCATTTGGGCCATTTTTTTTTTTTTTTTTTTTGTCTTGGTGCTTCTGTTACTTTAAGGGGCGGAGCCTTAGGTGTTCACCAGGGCGGGGTATCCAGCAAAGCTATCACTTAGAATGGAAGGGAAGATAAAGTGCTTCTCAGATAAGGTCAAGTTAAAGAAGCTCATCATCACCAAGCCCTTATTATATGAAATGTTAAAGGGAGTTACCTAAGAAAAAGAAGATCAAAAATAGGAACAGTAAAAATGACAGCAAACTCACAGTTATTAACGGCCACACATAAAACAAAACCGAGAGCAAACTAGGCAAACAACTAGAACATGAGGGTTGTCATTAAGGGAGTGGGAGGGGGAGAGAGGGGGAAAGGTACAGAGAATAAGTAGCATAGATGATAGGTGGAAAATAGACAGGGGGAGGGTAAAAATAGTGTAGGAAATGTAGAAGCCAAAGAACTTATAAGTATGACCTATGGACATGAACTATGGGGGGGGAATGTGGGAGGGAGGGGGGTGGGCAGGATGGAGTGGAGTGGGGGGGAAATGGGACAACTATAATAGCATAATCAATAAATATATTTAAAAAAAAAAAAAAAAAAGAGGCAATGGGGGTGGGCCTTAACTTACTGGCAGCGGGACTAGGGAAGAGGGGATGGAATGGAGAAGGACTGAGGAGGTGAGATCGATAGAACCAAGTGTCTGACTCATAAGGGAGGTAACTCCCAGATGTGAAATTTGGGTGACTGAAGGAAGTGTTGGTACAAAAGGGAGAATGCAAATGGAGGAACTCTGTGGTTTCTCGCTCCTCAGTCATGTGCCTGACTGCCTGTGTAATGCCTTAAGTATCAGTCATGGTGTGCCAGTCACTTCCCACATCAAAAAGCTCATTGTTTCCAGAAGAAAGCCCAAACTCTTTAGGAAAATATTTCAGGTGTCCATGATCTGGCTCCAGCTTTCCTCCTGGCTTCACTTGCACTCCATGCTCCAGCCCCATGGGACTACCTTCCATTCCCAGGACACACTATGAGCCCCTTCATATACCAGTTATGTGACCCTAAGCACATTTCTTAGAGTCTCTGTGCCTTATTTCATCTGTAAAACAGGGAGAGTAGTTCCTTCCTTATGGGGTTGTTTTAAGAATTAAGTATACCAGAAGCACTTAAAATAGTGTTTGACACATTTTTTAAATTTTACTTATTGATTTTAGAGATAGGAAGGGAGGAAAACATCAGGGCATTATTCCACCCATTTATGCATTCATTGGTTGATTCTTACATGTGCCCTGGTCAGGAATCAAAGCTGCAACCTTTGCTTATTGAGATGACACTCCAACCAACTGAGCTACCTGGCAGGGGCCGACCCATGTTAAGGATCATTCCCCGCAATTTTTTTGTAAGGAATTCTGCCTTTGCAATACTTGCACTGCCTTTGCAATGTTTGTATTTTCTAATTGAGAGACATAGTCCTGGCCTTCTAGGAGTTTTCAGTTTGTTTGTGAAGAGCGAGAGAGGCAGACATTGTAAGCCCTTGAAGGTAGAGACCGAGAGGCTTAGATTATTATTTTTATCCTAAAACTGACTATTGTAGAATTTCGAGCAGGGAAGTGATGTGACTGGATATGTGTTTCAGCAATATCACTCTCTATTCAGTGTGGAGAGTGGACTGGAGGAGAGGATGAGGAGTTAAGTTTTGCATATACTGAATTTGAGGCACCAGTGGGAGGTAGAGGTGGTCAGGAGGAGGTGAGAGACTAGAGCAGTGCTGCCTGAGGGAAGCAATGCGAGACGCCACTGTGAGCCACACATGTACTTCAGATGTCTCAGAGCTACATAGAAAAAGTAAACAGAAATGGATAAGTTGATTTTAAAGATACATTTTATTAATCTAATATACCTAAAGTATTGCTATTAAAGAATGCAATCAATGTATATAAAAATCACTGAGATATTTTTCCATTCACTTTTTTCTAAGTCTTTGAAATATGGTGTATTTTATCCTTACGGCCATCTCGATTTGAACTAGCCACAATTCCAGTGCTGCATAGCCACACATGGCTAACGGCTATCGTGTTAGACAGCTCAGGTATGGAGCCTAAGACAGAAGTCAGGACTATAAATAAAGATTTGGGAGTCATCAGTGTTCAAGTGTGATAGTTCAAACAATGAGTGTGTATAAGCTCAGCACATGGGACTATGTGGGATGAGAGAAAGGCCCAGGGAATATCGGAGATAGGAGGGAGAAGGAGCCCATAAAATAAAGTAAGAAAATAAATAAAGCATAAATTGGGCACAAGTACTACCCCAGAAAGCAAAGAGGGAATTTTGAATAGTCAACACGGTCAGGTGTTTCTGAGATGTCTTTATGTTATATGTAATTGTTGCATAGATGTGATTATGAAGGTTTGAGGAATTATTTACATATAAATAAGTTGCTGTTTAAACTCTGGTGAGGCAGTTATTGGGAGTAGATCACATTTCTTCATTCTGTGCATAGTTGCACAATGTAATTGTTTGCTTTTATTCAGATACGTATGTTGCCTCTGTCTCTGAACCTGCACCTCAGTCACAGTGAACAAATGTTCATTGCTAGCTGCAATGTCCCAGTTTAAGCTTACTTTTTAAGTACAATCATATTTAGGGTTTATTTTGTTCCCAGAAAGGTCACGGTTTTGATAAGAAATTATTTGGTCACCCCTTACATAGTAGACAGAACTTTCAACATAGAGCATACTCAGAAGCTGCCCATCCGCTTTTCTGCGGATGCATAGGGAAGTGCTGGGAACAGAGACAGGTGCCACCTGCTACGGTGTTTGTTGCCTCGAAGTTAGATCAGGGCTTGTCTTTGCACTCTCCCGAAGCGTTCTGAAGGGAAATTGAGGCAGTATAACCTGCCAAGTAACACTGCCAAGTGACTGAATCTTCTCTGGGACCCAAAATACATCCATGCATTCCTATCCCATCCACAGACATCCCCAGGATGGACAAAGTTATTTATTAAGCACTTGCTGTGTGCCAGGGGCCCTCCTATTTAATTGACATGTGTTTATTTAATTCTTACAACAACCCTTTGAGGGAGGGCCTGTAATTATCAGGTGTAGTTTGGCTTCGGAGCCCATGCTCTTACCCACTCCACAGCGCTGCTCTGTAATACCATCCTTTTCAGCTGCCCTTCTTTTCCTTCCTCATCCTCAAGTGCTTTCTCACTGGCACCACGATGGAATGAAACCTTTCAGTGGGGGTATATTGGTTAAATACTTCTATAATTTTACTATTAATTATTTGAATTATGGAAGATGATGTACAAAGATCTTTATTGCCTAGTCATTACTGCATAGTTTGATATTTTGCTCTTTTATGGGATAAAGATATGTCAACCATTTTGTCCTATTTTCTTTTAGTGTTAAAGATGACTAACTTAAAAGATAACTTTTTTGATAACTGATTTTGAGAGCCTCTCAGAACAAGTAGTCTTTAGGAAAAAATTGATATAGAATTTTTAATAACTACTTCTAATTGTTACCTATTACTACATTATCCCAAAATTTAGCAGCTTAAAATAATAAATGCTTATGTTTGGTCACAGTTTCTGTGGATCAGGAATTCAGAAGGGGCATAGCTTGGCATCTTGCTCAGTATTTCCCATGAGGCTGCAGCCAAGCTGCTGACTGGGCTGCATTCCTCTGAAGACTGGACCGAGGCGCACGCACATGGCTGTTGCAGGCGGCCTCCATTCTTTGCCAGGTGGGCCTCTCTGTAGGGCTGCTTAAGAGTCCTTATGACGTGGCAGCTGGCTCCCTAGAGCAGGTGACACAAAGGAAAAAGTCAGACAGAAGCCACAATATCTTCGCAGACTTAGCCTCACCCATGCAATCACTTCTGCTGAGTTTGTTGGTATCACAGAACAACTCTGATGCCATGGAAGAGTATGCCATATGAGAGGGTGAGTACCAGAAGGTGGGGATCGTTAGGGGCCATCTTGGAGGCTGGCTACCATAGCCACAGGCTGGTCCCTGTATGATTCATGTTACTCCCACATACAAAAGGTATTCACTTTATCCCAAGGGTCCAGAAAGACTCCTTTTATTACAGTATCACCTCAAAGTTCAGAATCTCATCATAAAAATCAAGTTCAAGTTCTCAAATGTAGTTTTGTTAAGTACAGCTCCTTGAGTACAGTTCTTGATCTACAGACCTGTGAAAAAAGAGACAAATTACCTTCCTCCACACATACCCAACTTAAAGTGGTATGGTAGGCGTAGGATAACTGCTATCCAGACACCCCTGTTCAAAAGGTGGAGTAAGAGTCATACAAAAATAAATGATCCAGAGCAATTTTGAAATCCAGTTAGGCCCTGCTTGGCATTTCCTTGTTAGGGCTCAATGCCTGAGACTAATTTTCCATGGTTCTTGGCTCCACCTTCTGGATTCTTCTCCACACCCTCCGAATCATCCTTCCTTTCTCATGAAGGAGAGTATACTCATATGCTTGCAGCTGATTAGTTTTCTTAGCTAGCTTCCTGCTCCTATAAGTTTGGGGGATCCAAAGAGCTTTCTTCATTTTGCACTGTTTATGTCCCCTGCAGTCCAGTCTGGCAGTGTTTCTGCGCACATAGTTCTCCTCCACTAGTGTCATTCTCCAGGTATCTCCTGTCATCCTCACGGACATGTATGTGGATGGAAATGATCCCCATTCCTGTTCCAGGGAGGTGCGGGGGCTAAACCCCCCCCACAAATCTTTTCTTCCACCCTCTAAGTTTTTATGGTTGGGCTAATAATCAAATTAACAGAGACAGTTTATAGGGAAAAAATTTTAATATGTGCACATGGGGAACTCACAGAAACATGGAAATTTCTAAGACAGTAAGGCAAAAATTGGGTGCATATGTCATTTTGGATGAAGGAGAAAAAGGGGGAAGGGGATGTTAGATTTCAAAAGTGACAGTGGGCAATTTACAGGTAGTTAAGGAAGAATGGAACACACTTGGCAGGTAAATTTTTGCTGGGCAACCCAGAAAACAGTGGGTCTGGGGAGAGGTTTGTGGGGGGATTGGGGGTGGGGGGGATCCAGCTACCAGGCTCCTGCCTGGAGCCCTCCCACCCACCATACACAATTCAAATTAGGGTGAGGCAAACACCCCAGGATGTCCTTCCTGAATCTCTTAGGCAGGAAAGGGGGGGAGGGTCAAACATTCTTTCCAAGTGTTTTGTCTCTCAATAATCAGCTTAAAACCAATATCCCCAAAGGCAGCTTTCGGGTGGCAAAACTTTGGCCCCCTTCAGGTTTGAAACTTGATTGATTTAATCCAGCTACGAAGGTGTCATCCACCTAGGCAAAGGCTGCCTGAGACATAATCAAGCAACACCATTCCGACCGGTGAGAAAGGAGGGGAAGATTGCTCAGTGGTTTCTAGGAAAGCTATTCTTTGCTGATGAAAAGTTCTCCAGGGAAGAAAGAGTTCCTCTTCTTCTACTAGACATGGTTGTGTCTGTATCAAACTTGCATTTGTCATCTTTGGCCTTGAGGCAGGCAGGAGAAAATGGTGGGAAGCCCTTAGGTCCTTCATTATATAATTGATCAACTGAATTAATCAATGCAGAAAAACAATTTTCTTTATTTTTAAACCAGTTGCTAGTTGTGGTCATGAATTTAAAGTGAAACCTGGTCAAGTCGGTGGGTTTTTGTTTGGTTTTATTTTTGGGGCCAATTGCTCAGGTGAAATCTGGAGAAAATAGTGGGCAATGGACTACAATCAGGTATATATATACACACACACATATATAATTATGTTTGCAAAGTACAGTGGGTATACTTTACTAAGAAGTGATTGATTATTATCTTTATGATCTCTCTCTTTCCTCTCCCCTCATCTCTTCCCTGTGCCCCATCCTCTCTCCTATCCCTTTCCCTCTCACTTTTCCTCATCCTACTTCCCCTTCCCCTTTCTCCATTTCTTCCTACATAATTTTCTGATTATCAGTCTTTTTTAGGCTACCATTTATTTGAATGCATTGTCTTATTCAATACTGTTAACAACCCTGTCTAGTAGGCACTAATTAATATTCCCATTTTTAAAAATATCCCCATTTTCTAGTTAAGAGATGAGAGTAAGCGATTTGTTCTTGGCGATACAGCTAAAATGTAGCCAAACAGGCATCCACCTCAAGCCTATCTGATTCCAAATTCTGTGCCTTAGCCGCGATGCAAAGTGGAAGGAACTCTTCTGAAGGAAAGACAATTTGCTAGCTCTCGGTGTTCATCTAGCTGAGTTCTTATTTCTGCTTGGCGGAGATGGGTAAATCGACCACTGTGGTCAAAGCCTCTGATTCTTGTGGGAGCCAATATTGTAACTTGAATGAACATTTCATTGTTCATTTTCCTTTAAAACAAAGGAGAGAAACCCCAGAATGTTTAAAATTAATGCCCCTGACCAGTTTGAGCCTATTAAATTAGCTGGTTTCCCCAGAGATCTGCTTATAGCCACCCCCAAGGCAGCTAGACAGGATGAAAATTTTAGTCCCAGACTCTCTCACCCACCCCCACCTGCAATGAGCTGCTAACAGGGTGGCAACCACCTCTGATATTTAACTTTTTTTCCCCTAAAGTATTTTATACCAAACCGTGGCCTAGAGAGTGTTCTGTGGAGCCTAAGGAAGTGAATTTTTGTTTATTTGCCTAGATGACTCTACTTTTACCTCCCTGATCTTGCAGTTGTTTAAAGGTATTCGTATTTAGTTCTGACATGCATCTTTCTTTTTAGGAATAGGAAATTGGTCTCAAAAAAGCCATGAGATCTTGTGGCTCTGGCAGTTGTAACAGTCTGTAACTCACTGGGCCTCCGTAAGTTTTTTCTTCCTTCCTTCCTTCCTTCCTTCCTTTCTCTCTCTCTCTCTCTCTCTCTCTCTCTCTCTCTCTCTCTCTCTCTCTCTCTCTTTCTTTCTTTCTTTCTTTTAAACACAGGGCCTTAAAGAGGAAACTGTTTTCTTTGTGCTCTGATTTGGGTGTTGTTTATAGAAAGTGACATTTAGTTTGGAGATGGGCAGGCCTCTTGTCCTCTTAAATGTCAGTGGCGTTAACTCTCAAGGGGCCCTGATGCCCTAGGACATTTACAGTTTTTGAATATTCACTCCTATTTATTTTAAAGACTTAGAGGAAAACTGCTATACTCACTCTTTTATTAGGTTAATGTCATTTACATAACAACTGGAACTGTTTATATAGGGGATTTCGACTACAGCGTTGTTTGCCTAAGGAAGAAAACTTGGTAGTAACAACCTTGTCAGGTAATATTTACCGTGTGTAAGCCGTATATATTTGGGGAATCTTTCTAAAATGTTACATGACAGGAAGTTTCAATAAGCATGTTTAAATAAATTCTAAGGAACCAGACAGAAAGGAAATATGCCTCCGTGGTTCTGAAACATTTATCTCCCTGGGTGGAAAAGGGTAGGTGAGCCTTTGGATGATAGTTCAAATGAAAAAATACACACTAGTCTGTGGTTCAATGTGTTCCCTAAATGTCTTAATTGTTTTAAAGCCATGTAAATAAATAACATTCAGAGGATGTGAGTTAATATCCTAAGAAATGTCTTTCCTGATGTAAGTAAGAGATCTTACTTCAAATAAAATTTATATGGCACTACGAATAATTTAGAGCCAAGAATTAAGAAAACTGTGTTTGGGAAACACGAATTTACCAACTGTGAAAGCAGGAATATTTTTGTTTTGTTTTACCAGGAGGCTAATCCTCGTGCTAGGTATTCACAGGTTCTCTTACAAAGGGAGGAGCAGCTCTCCTGGGGAGGGGACAGAGGGTCTTGGATTGCTAAATCTTAATTGGTGATTACAGTACTTAAAAGCTAAGAGTTGAACTACAAGATAAACTCAGCATACCCTTAGTTTTATTTCTGAACAGAACATTTTATGTCTTACGCAGAGAGGTTGAAAAAAAGTTTGTTTTAAATAAACAATTTTCTGAACAAAAGTGAATGTATCTGGTCAGAATATTTCTCCTCACTCTCCCTTCATATGATTAAAACAAAAATCTGTACACTGATTAACTTTTAGGAGAAGTTTTAATATTGAATTTTGTTTGATTTATAAAACTTGGCTTATTTTCTTTCTCTTGCACCTACCAGTGATCACACCCACTTTTACATCACCTGACCTGAAGGTTCTGTGATATTTTTATCTTTGCCTCATAATAAGAAATATATGATTCAGCATATAAATGCATGTAACTACATCATACACATATGAAACACATGTTTCATAGAACAAGATTCACACTGTGTGTTGTATTATACTTTTTTTTTCCTATTCAGGGAAAAAAAATGCTAGTCAGTCATAACTCACAAAATCGACTTCATTGCCCACTAATGAGTTGTGACCAACAGTTTGATAAAGCATTATCTAGAAATAACAGAATTGACTGAGCACATTCTTTCTGACTTTCAGGAATCTGAAGCTAATACAACCTCCCTACTTCCTTTGCATCGTCCTTTGTTTTCCCCTAAGCATTTATTTCCTCCTGACACTATACTCAGACCTGGGATTTTACAGGTTGAAAGATGGAAAGGCAATGTTGATCACTGTTAACTTCAGGAGGGGAGGAAGTTGCAGTCAGGAAGTGTCTCATAGAATAACCTGTTACCCAAGGAAACAGCTGTAACTTGGGTATGACCCTTCGATCCCTGGTGGGCACATTTTAAACCTATTGTAGAGGTGGTCTTTTATTATAGATGTACACTTCATGTGATAGGTAAATATAGCTTTGCTTTTTAAGCAAGTGTATGACTATTTTTAAAAATCTCTTTAAAATTCACAAACAAAAAAAAAATCACAAATCCTTATGTGTCATAGCAAGTAGTACTAGAATATCAACCCCAGGCAGGCAGGGGTTCTTGTCCATTTTATTTACCAGTATATCTCTGGTCTCTAGACCACTACCTGGCTCAAACTGGTGCCCATTAAATATTTGCTCATTAAATCTAAACATAACGTTTGCTAAAGATTTCCTCAATTGAGACACGCCTGTATTCTTATAGCATGGAAAGATAAACGATGTGGCTGGTCAGCATTCTTTATTACATTTTCTTTAAGACCCTTTCAGACAAGATCTCATTAAAAAATAACCTCAGTTTATATAGCATGTCAATTATACCTTAATAAAGCTGTTTACAAAACAAAAAATAAATGAAGAACCACATTAATGTAAAAGTATTGCTTTAAGTGAAGCAAATGATGTCAGGGAAAGAACAACAAATACTCAATGGCAGAAAAAGGAATTCTAATATGAATAATAATATTGAGTGCTTAATAACTAAGTGGGGATGGAGAAATACTGCCATTCATTCCTCACTGTCTCAGAGAAGTAGATACTATTTTGGTCCTTTCTTGAAAACTTTGAGGCTTAGAGGGCTTAAGTCAAGTGCTGCAAGCTATACAGCTGGTAAGCCATTCAGCTGGAATTTGAGCCCAGGTTCAATGCTTTAACCATTACAGCATTTGAGATTGAAGCTTATTAAGACACTGAAGTCAACTTACACACTTCAGTTTGAAATTCATGTGTTGGGCATTTTTCCTTCATTCTTTGAAACAAATGAATTGAGAACCTGCTCTACTACTGTACCTACGCCAGGCTTAGGTCTGACGTTATGACCACACAGTGTGGTCCCTGCTCTCATGACCATAGGATCTGATGGGACAGTTACATAATAGGCGAGAAACAGATTTTAAAAGTACAAAATGTGATCAAGGAGGGAACAGTGCTAAGCCTAGGGTGACTTATTTTAAGACAGAGTTACCTGGTGGGTCTTACAAGATCTGAATGAAGGATGAGGACCTGGTCTTTCAAAGAGTGTGGGGTGGTTGGTGGGTGGTGAAGAGGGTGAAAGGGTGAGCACACAGTGTTCCAGGTAGCATCATGGCAGAAGCAGAAGATCTGAGGCAAGAAAAGAGCTTGGCTAGTTGGACTGGAGCTTCATGTGGCAAAGGGACCTGAGATGCAGCTGGAGAGGTTGGCTGGGGCCAGATCCTACAGGGTCTTGCTGGCCATGGAAAGGAGTGTGGATTTTGTTACCTGTCCAAGGGGATAGCCATTCTTAGATCAGTCCTTCTGATAAACACTAACAACTAGTGGTTCTTAATTGGAATACTCTTATCTAGCCTTCTATCACTTTTTCAGGAGTGCATGTATTTTCTTCGGTAATTTGCCATTTGGAAATGCCCAGCATTTTATTTTTCTTCTTGTATTATCTGGCTCTATAATGCATTGATTGAATTTACAAAGCATGTATTAAAGTCTTGCTAAGTAACTGAATCCTAACCTAATGAACTTGCAGACTAAAGCAGAGTTAAAACACATAAAATATTATATTAAAGTAGAATGTATTAAGTGGAATAAAAGATATGAATAAAGTACTTTTGAGAGTTCAGGATAGAAGAGATTCCTTAGTCCTGGGGGATTGAGGGGGAGGGGAGTGGGGAGGATTAAGAGAGATTTCCTGGAGGAGGTAGCATTTGCTCTGGTTTTGAAAGGGTAAGTAGGATTTAAACACCAGGAAGTTAAGAAAGGGGTGAAAATCCTATAAAAATTTCCAGCATAATTGAGTGCACTTGTGTTTATTGTGGTCCTTACTGAATTTTGGATGCTCAAGTTGCTATGATTGTCACTAGACCCTTGGGAGACGTCCAGGACTAAACTAGTTTGAACGTGGTGTGCAGTAGGACCGAAGTTCATGGCACCCTGCAGGAAATTATCTATAATTCCAGCCAGGCCTGTCTATTTGATTTTCTCAGTTGCTTAAATTTATTAACAAATTATATGAGGCCTAAAGAATTAGAGAGGTAGTTATAAAAGAGCATTGGATGGGGAAACAAAGAATCCAGTCTTTTCTCTTGCTATCTTGATGTGTGATTTTGTCTTTAGAACTATTTGTTTTTCTGTCTGTAAAATGGAAAGTGATTCTGTCCTCTCCATCCCCTTCCCATTAAGGGGTGGATGGCTGAATGGTGATGAAAAAGCTCAGAAGAAAGATGCTGCACAAATCAAAACGATAAAAACAACAATTAAGAAAGCAGTATTATGTAAAATGACGTTGTTTAAACTTCCCTTTTTGGCAGAAGGCTTTGTATAGAACCATGGGGTAATTTGAAATCCCCTCTCTTCCTTTTTTTAAACAACACCTCACAGCTGGGAAGTTAAACGGAGACTTAAGCTATTTAAATTCGTGGTTAAGTGTGGCCAATTCAGCAGGCAGTGCGTGCAGTTTATTTTACGAGGCTGTCCTTAGCTACCGGGTGGTGATGGTGTCCTTTGTTAAAATCTGGAAGTGAAAGGGAAAGACCAACACCAGTTTAAAAAGCAGCATTCACAATAACTTCAGGATGCACCTGTATCCATTATAATAAAAATACATACATTTGGAGTAAGGTCGAAGATGCTGAAAAGAGGGGTTTCTTAGGAAGCTAAAGTGCAATACTGGCACATTTTATTCTGAATGCCATCACCATATGATATATCTTGAAAAACTTAAGTGGAATGGTAAAGTACACTGCGGTAAAGCAATTACTACATCTACCAAACTCCCAGTTCTCTCTAGCTGAATATATTTAAATAATTGTAATTACTTGAAGCAATTTTTATTTTAAACACTAAGAAGACAAAAGAAAACAAGGATTTTTAATTAATAAAACTATTTTTTAGAGAATTAAAAAACTCAGTGTATTTTAATCTTCCAAATTCAGAGCAATGCCATCAATTAAGTTTTATATATTATATATGACTTAAAATATCTTTTTAAAAGAATATTTTGAATGAAACCTTGACTTTTATGTATTCATTTGTAAGTAAACCCTATTCCCAAACCTTATTCTCAAACCAGGGTTTCTAGTAAACCCTGCTCCCAAATGAGGGTTTCCTAACCCGGGGCTCCTAGTATGTAAAATATTTAGATGGCTTGAAAAAATGCACTTGAAAATATTCTCTTTTGTCTTTTATACAAAAGTTTTAACATTTTACCAATAGCAAACCAAGCTGAGTGTGGACTGATGTTATGGGAGTGGGAAAATAAGTTTCCTTGGAGATGGTATACCAAGAAGAAGGTTAGTCTTATTCATAACAAAATTACACTTAAGTACTTAAGGCCACCTGTTAAGATAGAGCAGTAATGATATCAGCTACATAAATGTTTTCAAAACTTTAATATGTTTTTCTAAGGTATCACAAAACTTGCATTATCCCACATACATGGGTAGGCAAAAGTAGGTTTACAGTTGTAATATAAATAAGAATTAATAAATAATAATACAAGAATAAAATGTTCGTGTACTTAAATGTAAATCTACTTTTGCCAACTCCTGTATTTATATGAATATGTGTATACACATATTTTAAATCTTGCTCATTATTTTGGAATGAACAAATTGATCCTCACAATAAATAATAGCTGATAATAAAGCTATTGGTAATGTTCTTTTTGATCATGGTAAATAATAAATATTGTAATTTAGTTGCTCTGTTTTTTTTCTCCTCTGTCTCTTCTTTCTTGTACCACATGTCATTTCTGAGTTCTCTTTGGTAAAGGACTCCAAAATGATTATGAAGTATTGTTATACAACTAAGGAGATCTGTTATAGGAAACCGGAAGAAGAAAACTAGTCCTGTTTTACCTTACACTTGCATCTAACTTTTGACCCCTAATTAGTACTGGCTTGATTATGTACTTTTCTACATCTCACTTTTGGAGGCTATTTTCGAAAATAAGAGCCAGCTTCACATAATGACACTTTCTCATCCTTAAGGATGACCAAAAGAATGGGCTTTAGTCTGTAAAGGCCTTTTCAAACAGGCTTCTAAAAATGTTTGAGCATTTGAGTAAATATATAAACTCCCAAGATGATCGATGGGTCAGAAAGCCGCACTCACGTGGAAAGAGAGTAACAGCTTTAAGCAATACTGCTTTTCTGTATCTCTGGCTGTGAACTATTTTCCGTATAAATATAATACAAGTTACTGAAATTTAAGTATGCATCTACCTCCCCACCCCCGCCCCCGACCCCTCAACCCTGTTCTGTGAGCTGCTGGACATTCCTGACGTTGAAATCTCAGGGTATCTGCACTCTGGCCATCCGCCCTCACCCTTGGAGCTCTTTACGCTGCTGACCTGAGTTGAGTGTGTCTTGCAATGGGGGCACTCTGTTTTTCTGCTGTTCACCCTGTGTTTTGGCAAATCAGTAGTGGCTGACAAAAAACATACATGAATAGTACTTTTCTACGAAGTAACAAAGGAAGGATATCATACTGGGTGTTAAAATGCATTTTTAAGGCAGCTTGAGGTGTCTTCAAGTGAAAGGTGGAGGAAAAAGAGTCAGGAACAGCCAGGAGGCCTTTAACAATAGGTGGAGCCCTCTGACATTATGACGGGCTTTACAAACATCACTGAAGTCTTGCAGGATTGACAGACGGCTGTAGGAGAGGTAGTAGAAGATGACTGTTACCTGAGGGATGTAGTGATATCAGGGGATTTGCAGAGAACAATCACTGACTTAGAAAGCATCTCCACAGGGGCTATGCAAAACATCTACATATAGACTGCTGTAGTTTGCACACCTATTTCAGGAATGCAACCCACCCCCCTACCCTGAATAAACAGGATATTCCCGCAATTAACCTTTACTGTGGTGTAAAAACCTAGTAATAGTCTGTGATATGGAGTGAGGAAGTTACTTAGATTTGCTGTTTTTGTCAACATAGAGGACAAAAATATATAATTTGTTCTTGCTTTTGCTTTGGTTACTTAAAATAGTAGTGTCCTAAGCAGAGGCAGGTGTAACCAAGGGAGACAGCATTCTGAGTGGAGAGCAGGTC
Organism: Desmodus rotundus; assembly: GCF_022682495.2. Lineage (NCBI taxonomy): Eukaryota > Metazoa > Chordata > Mammalia > Chiroptera > Phyllostomidae > Desmodus > Desmodus rotundus. Next base: position 43,979,219 of record NC_071389.1, on the reverse strand, counting down.
TGTCCAACACCAAGGGGCTTCGAGGGGCATCTTTTGTTCTTCTGTTCATTTTCAATTTACTGTGAGGATACTGTAGGTGGGATTTGTTGGGTTAAGTGAATTTATAGATTATGCAATTTACAGCCCTACAGATTGTACGTATAACTTAAGCTTGAAATGGTTCCTGCAAAGAAACTTTAGCTGGAATATATTACTAATAAGATGGTAGAGCTGAATTTCCTCCCCTCCTAGAAGAGGTCTTCCTCAGCCATATTTTAGAAGACAAAAATAATGATAGAGTTAGAGCTCTTTTCTACCGTATTACCAAATAAATAACACAATGGTGATCTAATGAGAGGTGACAGGAAATTAGCCCACCAATTCACAATCATCAAGAGAGAGTTTTTTGAAGTATGGATTTATATCCACTATTGTTAATGATAAACCTCATTTCTAAGTGTGTGTCATGCTTTGAGAATAATAATTCAACACATCTTTATAGAGCATTTGTTATAAATCAGGCACTATTCTCAGTGCTGGAGGTATATCAGTGCACCAGATCAAGAGGCTTATTCTAGTAGAGCTTCTTTCTATCAAGACCACAACAGATATAACAACATTTATACATTACCTTAGCAATAAGTGATAAGGAGAAATAAAGGAGGTGCAAGGTAAGGGGATTAGGAGTGGGGCATTGGTGCAGTTTTAAATAGGGTTGTCAGGGTAGACATTAAAAGTGACATTTGAGCCATGACCCAAAGGAGGCATGTGTTCAGTATATACTGCTTAAGATAACTGTATGCCATGTATTCTTTATTTTATTTTTTCATTTATTGATTTTCAGAAAGAAACAGAGGAAGGGAAAGAGAGAGAGAAAAGCATTGATATGTTGTTCCACTTATTTATACATTCATTGATTGATTCTTGCATGTGCCCTAAGGATCAAACCCAAAACCTTGGTGTATCAGGACAACACTCTAACCAACTGAGCTACCCTGAGTTCCATTTGATAACTAAGGTTTAGGAGTACCAAGTTCCTTGTTTATGATCACATAGCTAAGTAGGTGATAGAGCTGGTGGTGAACATCTAATCCAAATCTGATTCTCTTTTACAAAGCCAGGCCCTGTAAAATTTCATCAGTTCATAATGGCTGCTAGGAGGATTGTTTTGAGAATGATTCTGAGGCCAAATCCAGGATGCAGCAAAAATAAATACTTTGATCAATGTCATACCACAAGAGTAGAGAGTAGCAGCTAATAATATAATGCCATATGTATATACATATATATATATTTATCTCTATACTGCTGTGCTAGTTCTTGAGATGAACATTTCAAAGAGAAATATGAGACACTTTAGAAACAATGATGTAGTTTCTGAGCAATAGTTTGGAAGGTTCCATATTTCTTATCTCAATCATTATTCTTTCTAAAGCATCCCTAATGATCACTTCCCTAGTAATCTTCCATACTTTACCTCTATCTAATGAATGAACTGTAATTGATGTGGCCCCGCCTACCTTCCCATAATCCTGCTTCTCTGCCTTTTTGTTAATGTCTCTAACATGCTTACACGGCCCATTAAAATTATTCGTATTTCAAATTACAGCTTCCTAATAAAGTAGAATACTTCAATTACTAGGAATATCTATATACAATGACATTGATGTCAGAGATAATATAGAAAGAATAACTTCACTATATTATGTATGAAAAATTTTAGTTTTTAATTAAATTTTTAATAGAGGTGGTATAGTGTAATGGTTAGTATTACAGACCATGGAATTAATCATATACCACTCACTAATTATATGTTCCAGGAAAATTACTTAAACTATCTGAAAATTGTTTCCTCATCTCAATAGCATCAGATTCTTGGGTATTTAGTAAAATTTATTTTGTAATCTAGTACCTTTTTTTTTTATTGTTTTTTGGTTGAATGTTTCTCATGTTCTTGAAAAAAACAGTATTCATTAACTGTTGAATTCAAAGTTCTGTTATTAGCGTAAGCATTTTAATTGTATTGTTCAAAACTTCTGTATCTATACACATCTGTGTCCTTCTACTGTTCTATCGCTGGTGGGAGAGGTGAGTTAGAATCTCACAATACAATGGTAGGGTTGACAGTTACTTATTCTGTGAATTTTTGCTTTCTGTATTTCGAGGCCATGTTTTTGGGTGCATAGAAATTCAGAATTGTTGGAGTTTTCTGCTGAACTTTTCTTTTTGTTCTAATGTGGTGATTCTCTTAGTGCCTATGCACATTTACCTTAAAGCCTATCTTACTTGATATTAATAGTCTACATCGGTTTTCCTTTGGTAACAATTTGAATGGAATACCTTTTCTGCTCCTTTACTTTCTGTTTTTTTAAAGATTTTATTTACTATTTTCAGAGAGAGGGGAAGGGAGGGAGAAAGAGAGGGAGATAAACATCCATGTGTGAGAGCAACATGGATTGGTCACCTCTCAAATGCCCCCAGCTGGGATCCTGACCTGCAACCCTTGCATGTGCCCTGATGAGGCATCGAACTGGTGACCTTTCAGTCTGCAGGCCAGCGCTCAACCCACTGAGCCACACCAGCTAGGGCTACTTTCAGTTTTTCTATGATATATTATGTTTTAGGTGTTTTGATTGTAAATATAGTATATGCAAAGTTTTGTCTTATTCATTCAATACAAATATCTGGGTTTTTACTGGCAAATTTAATTGATTTATATTAATTTCATTTATTGATATTTATTGTCATCATCTCATTTTGTGCTTTCTTGTTACCTAAGCTTTCTCTTGTTCCTTTTCTTCACCTTGCTATTTTCCTGAAATCTGTTATATTGTTTAAATTTTCTGTATTCTTTTTCTTTCCCTTCTTATTGCTTTGGAAGTCATACATTTGATTCTATCCTTTTAGTAGTTACCTATACATTTTATTAAATTTTTATTATAAAATATGTATTTTGTACATACAAAATAATATGTGTAATGCACATATAAATGATAAAGAATAATAAAATGAACAGCTGTATAACCAACTCACAGATTAAAAGAACATCACCACAATTGAAGTCTGCAATGAACCATTTCTTACCATCCTTTCCTGAGATAATTACAACTCTGTTTCTAAAGTCATATTTTCCTTGCTCTTTTTTATCCTTGTATTATGTACGTTACACTCACAAGTTTTACATATTTTTTAACTTAAGCAGAATCATATCGTATGTATTCTTTCATGACTTGCTTTTCCCCCTTCTACATCATGCATTATATTTGTGACATTTATCTGGGTTGCTATGTTTTCCTCTATTTTATACTCTTAAATTTTTCTGATCAATCTGGTTGGAGGTTTATCAATTTTACTGATCTTTTTAAAGAACCATCTTTTGGTTTCATTGATTTTCTCTATATTAGAATCGAAATAGTTTTTTTATTTAGTTAAGTTTTGTTCAGATTTTATTACTTCTTTTTGCTTATTTTAGGTTTACTTTACTCTTCTTTTTCTAGCTTAATATTGACAGCTGAAGTCATTGGTTTGAAATCCTTCTTTGTTTTCTTTCATGTGTTGTATTTTCAATTTTATGTAGTTCAGAACACTTTCTAATTTTGGGGATGTCTTTTTTGACTTATGATTGTTTAAAAGTCTAGTTTGCAAATGCTCATGGATTTTCGATGTATTCTTTTGTTACTGATTTCTAATTTAATTTTGCTGTGGTGACTTTATGTGACTTGAATACTCTTAAATATATTGAAACATTTTATTGCTGAGAATATGGCCTATCATGATACATGTTCTATGTGTACTTGGAAACAATGTGTATTCTGCCATTGTGAGGTGGTGTGTTCTATAGTGTCAATTATATCTGATTGGTTAATAGTGGTTTTCAAGTCTTCTGTATACTTGCTGATTTTGTTTTTAGTTTTTCTATTAATTTAGATGGAGGAATATTGAAATTTCTGACTATAATTGTGATTTCATTTATTCCTTGCAGTTCAATTAGATTTTTCTTCATGTATTTTGAAGCTTAGTTATTAGGTCCTCTTAATGAATAGACCCCTTTATCTTTATGAAATGACCTTTAACCCTAGCAATAGTCTTTGTGCTGAGAACTTTTCCATCATTCTACTTTCAATCTGTTTGTATCTTCCAAGTGTTTTTCTTGTACACAGCATATGGCTGGGTCTTGCTTTTTTATCCAATTTGATAATCTCTGCTTTTTTTTTCCTTTCCCAATTTGGAAGGTGATGAATGAGATTTCAGTGTACTTTTTAAAAATTTTTATTTATTTTTTTAAAATATATTTTATTGGTTATGCTATTACACTTGTCCCATTTCCCCCCCTTTATTCCACTCTGCCCTGCACACCCTTCCTACCTGCATTCCCCCCCTTTTAGTTCATGTCCTTGGGTCATATATATAAATTCTTTGGCTTCTACATTTCCTATGCTATTCTTACCCTCCCCCTGTTTATCTTCTACCTACCATTTATGCAACTTATTCTCTGTACCTTTTCCCCCTTCCTCCCCCCTCACTCCCCTGCTGATAACCCTCCATGTGATCTCCATTTCTGTGATTCTGTGCCTGTTCTACTTGTTTGCTTTGCTTTTGTTTTTGTTTTAGGTGTGGTTGTTAATAACTGTGAGTTTGTTGTCATTTTACTGTTCATATTTTTATCTTCTTTTTCATAGATAAGTCCCTTTAACATTTCATATAATAAGGGCTTGGTGATGATGAACTCCTTTAATTTGACCTTATCTGGGAAGCACTTTACCTGCCCTTCCATTCTAAATGATAGCTTTGCTGGATAGACTAATCTTGGATGTAGGTCCTTGCCTTTCATGACTTTGAATACTTCTTTCCAGCCCCTTCTTGCCTGTAAGGTTTCCTTTGAGAAATCAGCTGATAGTCTAATGGGAACTCCTTTATAGGTAACTGTCTCCTTGTCTCTTGCTGCTTTTAAAATTCTCTCCTTACCTTTAATTTTGGCTAATATAATTATGATGAGCCTTGGTGTGTTCTTCCTTGGGTCCAACCTCTTTGGGAGTCTCTGAGCTTCCTGGACTTCCTGGAAATCTATATCCTTGGCCAGATTAGGGAATTTCTCCTTCATTATGTTTTCAAATAAGTTTTCAATTTCTTGCTCTTCTGCTTCTCCTTCTGGTACCCCTATAATTCAGATGTTGGAACGTTTAAAGATGTCCTGGAGGTTCCTGAGCTTCTACTCATTTTTTTTTTTTTAATTCTTGTTTCTTCATTCTGTTCTAGTGGAATGTTTATTTCTTCCTTCTGGTTCACACCATTGATTTGAGTCCCGGTTTCCTTCTCATCACTGTTGGTTCCCTGTACATTTTCCTTTATTTCACTTAGCATAGACTTCATTTTTTCATCTAATTTGTGACTATATTCAACCAAATCTGTGAGCATCCTGATTATCAGTGCTTTGAACCATGCATCTGATAGGTTGGCTATCTCTTCATCACTTAGTTGTATTTTTTCTGGAGCTTTGATTTGTTCTTTCATTTGAGCCTCTTTTTTTGTCTCAGCATGCCTGCTAAGGGGCAGAGTTTTAGGTGTTCACCAGGGTGAGGCAACACACGTCACTGCGTTGTGACACTGTATGTGGGGAGGGTTCCGAGAGGGAACAGTGCTGCTTGCTCTGTTTTCTGCCATTTTTCAGTCACTTTCCCTGCTCCCCACAATCAAATTTGGCTCTTGTGGTGCTGATTCCCAGGTGGGTGGGTTTTTGAATGTTTTAGGACCCCACTGGACTCTCCAATGAACTCTTCTGTGAGGCTGGGAATTTCTCCCACTGCCGCGTCAACCCCTACAGATGTTTTCAGTCAGAGGTTTGAGGCTTTATTTCCCTGCTCTGGAACCCTGGGTTGTGCAGTCTGACTTGCTCCCCGGTTGTTCCTCCCAGTTTATCTGCACGCGAATGTGGGACCACCCAGTCTGCAATCTGCTGCCTCACCCGCCCATATCCTCCAGCCGCCACCTTGCTGCATGTCCTGTCTGCCCGGCTGCCAGTCTCTGCCCCTCCTACCTGTCTGGATGAATGTTTCTTCTTTAACTCGTTGGTTGGTTGTAGGCCTTCCACACAGTTCGATTTTCTGTCAGTTCTGGTTGTTTTTTGTTTTTAAATTTGTTGTTGTCCTTGTTTTGGTTGTGTGAGGAGGCACAGTGTGTCTACCTATGCTGCCATCTTGGCTGAAAGTCCATCTCTACTTTTTAATTGGTTTTTACACCGTTTATATTTAATATGATTATTGATAATGATCAGATTTAAATCTGCCATCTTGCTATTTGTCCCATCTTTTTTGTTCTTCCTTTCCCCTTTCTCTGCCTTCTTTTGTGTTGGATGTTTTTTATGACTTTATTTTATCTTTTTCATCTGCTTTTTAGTTATAGCTTTTTTTTGTTATATTAGTGTTTAATTTAGAATTTATAATATTCATCTTTATCACAGTTTCCATTTTAGTGATGTTGTAATACTTCATATATAGCATAAGCACATTATCATAGTATATTTCCATTTCTTTTTTGCCCAGCCTTTGTGCTGTTGTCATACATTTTACTTTTACATGTCATACACCCTATAATAATAATTATTATTATTTTGTATTTTAATAAGATTTTAAAAGAAAAATTATATATTTATTCATGTAGTTAACATTTCTGATGCTATTTATCTATTTGTTTATTTACTTGTTTTTTGAGAGTTCCATATTTCTATCTGGTATCATTTTTCTTCTCCCTAAAGGACATTCTTTAACATTTCTTGCAGATCATGTCTGCTGGTGATGAATTCTTTCAGCTTTTCTATGTTTGAAAAAGTCTTTATTTTACCTTCATTTTTTTAAAAAACAGCTTTTTTGAGATATAATTTACATATGATACAATGCACCCATTTAAAGTATAGAATTCAACAGTTTTTAGTATGTTCACAGTTATGTTCAACTACTACCACAGTCAATTTTAGAATATTTTCATCACCTAAAAAAGAAACCTCATATCCTTTAACTATCACTTCCTATGTCCTCATCCTCCAATCCCGAACCCTAAGTAACCACTGTACATTTTCTGTGTCTATAGATTTTCGTATTCTAGACTTTCATATGAATGGAATCATATAGTATATAGTCTTTTGTAACTGTTTTTTTTTTTAACTTGGTATAAGGTTTTCAAGACTCATCTATATTATAGCATATACCAGTCCTTCATTTTTTATGGCAGAATATTCCATCGCATGGATATATTGGGTTGGCTAAAAAGTCCATTTAGTTTTTTCCATAAAATAAAGGACATGTTTTTCATTTTCACCAGTAACTTTATTGATTTGGACACTTTGAGTATGTGGGCTATCTCCCATGTGGTAGAATGTTGATTGTTCATAGATATTTTTCCTTGATCTTTTGAAGATGTCTAATTTCTCCTGTCCTCTATGCTGTTGAGGGATCTGTTTTAAGCTTAATTATTTTTCCTTTGCGAATAATCTATGTTTTCCTTCTGGGTATTCTGATGATATTTCTGTTTTTATTTGGTGTTCTGTGTTTTTTTATACTGTGCTGATTATATCCTTAATTTTATTTATCCTATTGGAGACCTGTATCTTTAATTAATCAATCTGTATTTTTTAAAGTTTAAATTGAGGTATAATTCACATACCATAAAATCACCCTTTAAACGTATATATACAATTTGGTGGTCTTTGGTTTGCCCACGGAGTTGTGCAGTTAAAATCACCATAGTAATTCCAGAATTTTTTTTGTCACCTGGTAATGAAACCCCATACCCATTAGCAATACTCTCCATTCCTTTTTGTATCCATTCCTTGGCAACTAATTTACTTTTGGTCTCTGTGGATTTGCCTATTTGTCTGTTCTGGACATTCATATAAAGGCAATCATATAGCATCTGGCATCTTGTGTCTGGCTTCAAGAATCATCTATGTTGTAACATGTATCAAAACTTCATTCCTTTTTGTGGCAAGTAATATTCTCTGTATGAATATACCTCATTTTGTTCATTCATCATCAGTTGATGGGCATTTGGGTTGTTTTCACTTTTTGGCTGTAGTTAATATTGCTGCCCATGTACAACTTTTTCTGTGGACATAATATTTCAATTCATACAGATGTACACCTAACTCTGTTTAACTTCTTGAAGAAGTGTAAAACTGTTTTCTAAAATGGCTGCACCATTTTTGCAGACATTACCTTGAATATTGCCTTTCTCCTATTCTATGCATTCCTTTCTTATGGAACTCCTATTAGAGATACGTTAGAGTTTTTGATTCTATTCTCTATGTCTCTTAACTTTCCTTTGCACTTTCTCATTTTTTTAGTTCTTTGTGCTTCATTCCTCAGATTTATCTTCCAGTTTATTAATTCTTTTTTTCAGCTGGATTTAATCTTTTATTTGAAATATTCTTTGAGTTTTATTTTCAAGAGTTCAATTTTTTATTTTAAAAGTGCTAAAGTTATTTTTTTAAAGATTTTATTTACTTATTTTTAGAGAGAGGGGAAGGGAGAGAGAAAGAGAGGGAAACATCAATGTGTGGTTGCCTCTTGTGTGCCCCCAACTGGGGACCTGGTCTGCAACCCAGGCATGTGCCCTGACTAGGAATCGAACCGGCAACCCCCTGCTTCACAGTCTGGTGCTCAGTCCACTAGGCCACACCAGGCAAGACTAAAATTACTTTAAAAACTGATATTTTGGCCCTCTCTTAGAATGTAATATTGGCTTATTTAAAAGTTAGTTCCCTTTTTTAATAAAACATGAACATATAAAACTTATTGTTTGAATACTATGTTGTATTTTATATCCTTAAGTGTCTCATCGCACCTTTATTTTACTCAACATGTGGGTAGGAATGGAATAGTATTTATAGATATTTGATGCCTCATTCAGTTAAAATTTTTTTCATTTTACAGATAAATTTCAATTCAATTACTCATGATTCAGCTTATTTTATTACGTGTTATAGTTTCTCTATTAAAAACAATCACATTTTAAGCTGAAATAAAATTAGAGAATTTGAAATTCATTTTAGAAAACATTTCATGGATTATTTACAGGCTATGTGGTGTGGTTATTTTCACTTAGGAATATACTTCATTTAAACAAAGGCATATCTGACTAAAATGCTTATGGAAGTGATTTCTTTCATGTACCCAAAAGAGGAAGGATGGAAGAACAAAATAATAGTATTTTTAGTCTGAGTCTTTGTGTGATATTGAAGTGGGTGTTACTCTTTCTATTTCTTCTCTGTAACGGAGGTCGTATGTGTGGTTCAGGCTGTGTGCATGTAGTCCCACTTTTGTTAATGTGTCTTCATTTCTCGGTGAAATGAAAGCTGACCTAGAACCGTGGTCATTCCTGTGTCAAAGTTGCAATAACTGTGGTCACTGAGCAATTACTATGGCAATCCAACTGGTCCTAAAGGGATAGTTGTGTTAGACCAGGATCTCAAATAATCTGCAGAAGGGGAATGAACTGAGGTTTCTAAGTGCAGTGCAATTTGATCTCGTGTCAGTATTTAACCAACTAGAACCCAAAAGAACCAAATTGGTAGACTAATAACTTATTGTACAGAAGGTTAAAAAATCCTAGAAACATTTACATGTTGTTTTTTTACTCAATTGACTTTTCTTGACAATTTGATTTTAATACTGAAATATTGGTAGAGCTCTGAGAAATAGTACAGGTGACTATACTATGTCCAAATAAAGTGCTTTTAAAAAATAGAGCCATTACATTTTTTGAACTGTATATAAATAAAAATGTTATTATCTTTTTTTTTACATGAGATCCTAAGATATTTATGAGGTGCTTAACTGATACAGGTTATTAAAATACAGAAGAAAATATGAAAAAGTGACAACGTATGTAGCGGTAAGACATTTGTTTTCATTCTTTTTTCCAGAGGGGTAATAAATTTGTACTGATCCATTTACTGTTTCTCACCTTGCTCACATCTGTTGTTCAGTTGTGAGGTGCTTGGCTACAGTCAGTATACAGATGGAAGCAAGTGAGTACACTGGCTTCTTCAAAACTGTTTTTTGTTTGTTTCTTTATTCTCATTCTTTCATTTATTCACCAAGCACCCAGCTCCTGTTCTATACCAGGCTCTGTGGCAGGCGGAGCGGTATCTTATTGAACAAGACAATCAGGGCTTCCTTGATGAGTTTCTAGTCCCAGACAATCCCGCCCCCAACCCCGCTTTTCTCTCTCCTGTCTTTTATTCTTGCATTTTCCTGTTATTTTTGGTTTTTTTACCCTTTTCTCTTCCTTACCTTCATTTCTCTCCCTCATGTCCTTCTTCTCTCCCTTTCTTTCTTGTTAAAGGGCTTCCCGTTCTTCTTCAAGCTCAGTAGGTGAGACCCCTCTCTTGGCACCACACTCTTTCCTGTGGGAATTCAAGGACGTTCATAACTTTCGGTTTGACTTGGCTATGTCTGCACCTCCTGGGAGGCAAATTGGTTGCCAGCCAATGAGAGTATCATTTCCGCTACTGCTGTGGAATCATACTCCTCTGCCTTTCATTGTGCTGCCAAACTGTGAAGAGTGACTCCTTTGGGGAAGGACACCTTCCTATTTTGGTCTACAAGCAATCATTTTTTTGTTAAAAACCATTTTTAATGTTTTTTTTATATCTATGCACCTAAATTTATTTCTGGTTTGGTTTCATTGGTCACAGAATAGTTTTTCCTTACTGATTATTCTCATTTTTGTTGAGCTCCCCACAGTGATTATTACAGAGTATTGTCTAGAAGTATTTTTGTGAAGGAGCAGAGTGGATAAAGGCCTAATATCATTCAGATATGGCCATTGTCTTATTGCTTTCTGACACAATGTAGTAAGAAATCAAAGCAATTAGACTCACAAGTGACAACAGGCAAGGATAAGAAAACTGGGTTCATCTGGAAGCACAGATGAATCAGAATTATAGGGTTTATTTTAGCCCTGGAAGAATTCTCTTGATTCAATCCTGGCTTTAAAGTTCAAGACCAGAGATGTCAAGTGACTTGCTATAGATCACACAGAAAGTTAATGACAGAGCTGGGACTGGAACTCACTTCTCAATTCTCAGTTTCCATTTTCAGCAGGCAGGATATAAGGTATAGGGAAAATTATCTTTTTGGTGGAGGACGAGAAGTGATCATTTGGTGGAGAAGGATTTTTCAGAGCCACAGGGATTCAGACTTTTGTACTTTTCAGCTGAGTTTCATATCGATTCTTGTGTATCCAGCTAAGGTGTTGAAAAAACTGGTATAATAAAATTAAGTGCTGCCTACTGAATATCCAGTCTGTGTCCGCGAGCTTCTACATCTGTAGATGCGGGTTATTTTATACCTTAGTTATTGATGTTGGTTATTGCTTAGGAGAAATATGATTTTCCCTTAACCCCAAGTGCTGCAGTTATAAAGTTGGGGAAGGTGAACTCTGTGTGTGTGTGTGAGAGAGAGAGAGTCGATGGAATAAGTGATACAATGAAGAGTTCTAGCTATAAATACCACAGGACAGAGGAGTTTGAAAAGGAGTCAGAATCCCAAGTTCATCCACTTAATTAATTAAGTAATTAATTGTGATTGGAGGTGGATTAGCACAGAGTTTAATCTCAGTTCTGAGGAAGTCACGTGGACTCAGGCTTTCTACCCCCTGAAAAACAACTTAATTGCTTCTCTGCTCCATGGATGTAGATATTCGTTTTTATTGGTGTGGTAGTCAGGCTTCCAAGATGGTCCCTATTGCTTCCTTTGTCTCCTGGTAATTTTGGCCTTGTATAGCCCCTCCCAAATTGTATCAGAGTTGGTCTGTGTGACCAACAGAATATGACAGAAATAAGGGCGTGCCACTTCTGAGGTTTCCTCACAGAAGACGCTGTGGCTTCTGCTTTGCACCCCATGCATCCCTCACTCTGGGGAAGCCAGCCGTCAGGCCCTGAGGACACTCAGAGAGCTCTATGAGGGCCCACATGGCAAAGAACTGCAGCCGTCTGCCAACAGCCAGGGAGGGACTGGGGCCTGCTGCCAATAGCCTCCTGCGTGAGCCATTGTGGAAATGAGTTCTCCGGTGCTGGTCAAGCCCTCAGATGACTGCGGCACCAGCTGATTGCTTGACTGCAGCCTCCCAAGAGACCCTGAGCCAGAACCACGCAGCCGAGACACATTCAGATTCCTGACCCCAGAGGCTGTGAAGTAACGCTTTTTGTTCCTAGCTGCTAAATTTGGGGGGTAGTTTGTTACACAGCAAAAGATAACTAATACAATTGACAAGACAAAAACTGAGTATTCTCAATTTAAAAGCAATCCTAATAAAAATGTAGATGTTTTTATTATGAGATTTTGTCCTTGGAAATAGACACTGTATCTATATTTGGCCTGTAGTCAGTATTTCCATTTTATCAAACAGGAAACTGAGAACATAAGAATTAAATGATTTATTTATTGGAGGGAGTGGTGGTGGCTAAGAATGAAAACATATTTCTTTTCTTTTCCATTTTTCGTTGAATATGACTCCATTAAAATACAAGTGGAGAGTAAGTCGAAAATGACACCAACAAATTCAAATGAGAGAATTGAGAATTCCAGTTTGAATAGACTTTCATTTAAAGAGAAGTTTTGTGAGAGTTGTTGTTTGGTATTAAATCATTTCAAGCTGTCAGAGTCATTTTATCTTTACACACAGGTCAATTATGCCACTTTCAATTAATAAACGTGAAGGGGATTTCAATGGGTCATTTAACTCAGGCCTCGATATGAGTACTTTTGATCAATTCTGCAAACATTTGTCAAGAGCACTGCTGCTGGCCAGAGGATACAAAGATAAATAAGATATCTCTGCCTGTGAGTAGTTTATAGGTTAGTGGTAGGGCAGATAATTTCAATAATGTGGGAGGAGTTCTGACACAGGTACTCACAGGTATTCACAGGTATTCACAGGGAATATACGTAGCATATAGAGGGGGTGCACCTAGCTCAGGGAGAACAAGTGACTTTCTCAAAGACATACAGCTGCTTTGTAGCATTTTGAATTTGTCTTGGCTGTTTTCTAGACATGGGGGAGTGGCAGGAACACGATTGTATGCTGCCTGCATATTATCTTTCTTATTTTCTGTTTTATCCTCATCTGAGGACATGCTTATTGATTTTAGAGAGAAGGGAAGGGGGGGAGAGAAACATCGATGTAAGAGAGAAACATGGATCAGTTGCCTCTTGCACGCACCCCAGCTGGGGAATGAACTGCAACCCAAGCATGTGCCCTGACCAGGAATCGAACCTGTGACCCTTCAGTTCACAGGACGACACTCCACCCAACTGAGCCACACCAACCAGGGCAATCTTTCATATATTGGTATGGTGCTTTTGGGTTTTCTACAGAGACCCTTTCTACAACCATTACTCATCAAAAAATAATTTTAAAAATTTTAAGGACTTTTTTTCTTTCAACCAGAATAAATGGAATGGGACAAAGACACTAGAAAGAAAGAAACATTAAAATACAAAACAGAACTCAGGACGCATATAAAAGTATTGGAGACATGAAGTAGGAGGCGAACATATACATAATGTCAAACTGTAAGAAGAAAACATTTGGGGTGTGGGATTCTTTAAAAAAATTTCTTAGTAATTTGCCACATATTTCTAGGTACTAGTGGATACAAAATTTGTGGCAAAGTGCTGATTTTAAAAGAGGAGAGATTGCATCTGTAGATCAATTTGGTAGAATCTGCAACTTAATTCTATCAGTTTGAACAAGCAAGTTGCAGACATTATAGAACCAAGGGAACTCTCAACAGTCTTTCATGAATGAGTCAACATGAATGAACAGACCTTTCATAACGTCCTTTTGAGCTCTGCCCACAAACCAAAGGTCAGCAGGCCCTTCAATCCAGAGGCTACCTGATGCCTGGAGGTAGTGCTGGTGCTGGTGGTTGGAGCGGTGAGATAATCAGCGGTAAAAGAAAATTTAAGGAAGAGGAGGCAAAAGGCAAGAAGAAAGGGACTGAAAGAAGCAAAGGGAGAGAAAGAAAGGAGTAAGAGTGAATAACTATGGTTTCTTGGGTACTGCTAATCACCGTGCTAACTTTGCCAACTTGATCTCAACCCTCAATAGCCCTGCGAGGTAGTCCTAGGAGTACCCCTGCTGTTCTGACGAGAATTCAGACTCTACAGCCAGTAAGTTTCACAGCTGAGATTTGAACTCAAGTTCGTCTGACGTCCATGTCCAGCACTCCTAACCATAATGCCACAAAGAGAAAATGTCCATCCACTGTGGTGTGAGAGAGGACCACCACAGACACCAACGGTCCTTGGGTTTTCCTTTTTTTAAGTTTGTGGACAAGCCTTTAACAGAATGAAGATCCCTGAACTGGATCTGCCTGTTATCCAGTACTGCACACCACATCGAACGCCTGCTCCCCTTCTCTTCTCGAATCCAGTTAGAACCTTCCCATGTAGTCTAATGAGCCCTAATTCCAGACAAAGGTAACTGTCACCTTTTGTTTCATCCTGTGCTTTTATTTTTCAAATACCAGAGCTGACCTCTGAACTCAATCTGCACTTGCCTATTGATGCATAAATATCTATAATATCACAGTAAATTAAATTCTGTGTTAAAGGGTTTCTATTTAACAATCTGTCAGAACTTTCACAGCATTTGATTTCTGGTCTCCTCTGTCCAGTGACAGGTTTATCTCAATATGGCTTGATTAATGAAACCTTTTATTTGGTGTAAGCGCACCTATTATTACCATAATCTCTTAATGCTTGCTTAGGCAACATTGAGGTCTGGCAGCAGGGATTCTCAAAACTTGTGGCTTCTTTAGCTCCACCAGAACACTGGGGGAGATTAACGGGCCGGGAGACCAATGCCCTCCTAATGAGGAGTTCGGTAATGTTAGTGTCAGCTAAATGATGTAGCACTCTGCCTGGGACGCTTTGCCAAACACCTTTTAACCTCGGGGGTTTAAGAAATGCTTCCGCCTTAGTGCCAACGCATCCCGCCGCTTGCTCTCCAGGGCTCTCCTGTCCTTGCATGCCAGTCATTGAGGGGCGTGGCTGACTTCTCCCTTAGGAGCCGAGAAATTGCAATGTGCACCGTGTGGCTGAGAAGTCTAAAATAAAAGAATATATTGAGAAAGAGTGTCTTAATGAAGCCAAGGAGCCAGGCACTAATAGCTCTTAAGAAACAGAAATGACTTTATGATGGATATTCCACAAGCAACCTTTTCAGAAAAGAAGAGTGCAATTGAATTACGTTTTGCTCCTGACAAGTATTTACCCTGGAGAGGAGCTGCCGTTACTGTTGGATTATCTTCTTTTCGTCCTACATGCTTCCAAAACACTGGCAAAAAAATATATTGGATTACATATATACTCAACGTTGTCACTCTTATTTTGCTGTTAAATATTTAGTAACGTTAAAAGTGAGACATTGAAAATAAACACTGAAACTTATTTGTGCTGCAGAAATTTTCCTCTGTAGATTTCCTGTCTAGCATTTTCTGCACTGGTAAAATGATACGCTTCTGCCGTGTGTTACACTGTTCCTTTTATTTGTACCGCTGTCCGCCTCTAATGCTTAAAATATCTCATTTTTCTTTTTCTTTTTTTCAGTTTGTGGTCACTGTGGTTTTAAGTCCAATAAAATTCACCTGGAGAGTTTTGCTGTTGTTTTAAAACTTCCTAAGGTAGGAACAAAAATAAAGTAACATTAATGACTCAAGATCTTAATAAATAATAAAATAAAATTAGATAAAATAAACAAGGGAGTCTATTATTAAAAAAGAGCATTTGATAGCTTAAATTCTTTGTTAAGATTTTAAAATTCAAGGGCAAAATAATCTCTGAAAACCTTTTAAAAAGTATTTTATCCAGTGACCATATTAACTTGATTATGTTTTTGATTACTTGAGTTTGCTATTTGTTATTAAATATATATGCTTATATAGACTTTAAAATACAGAAGTTATCTTTCTGGAGTTTTAGTAGTGAAAAAATATTACTGGAGGTATTTCTTTTAAAAGAGTAACATCAGATTTTAATTATCAACAGCTTTAATTAGATTCATTATAATCTCACTGAACAAATAAAGTGTGGTTCAAGGGTACCCATTCAATAAAATAAGGAAGTGGGAAACCTAGTTTGATTTAAAATAGTTGATGCTGAAAGTCAATCAAATAATTTTCAATAACACAATAATATCTTATATTCTGCCTGAAAAATATACATTTTTCTTCATTAAAATGTTCTTTTGCAAGAAAATATAGAAACCTCTTAGTGAAATGCTGAGTGAAGAATTATTATAATTCTCCAACATGTTTCTCAGTTTTTAGTTTATTTCACATAAAGCTTTTTAACCTTCGACTACAAACATTGTTGCACCATGAAGACAGCAAACCCAAACAATTACATATGTAGTACAAAGGCATACACAAGAAAATCAATATTTGACATCTTTGCTACTCCCTCTTTGCAGTAGCGTTCAATAGCTCTTATTCATTATACACTTATATCTCTTTCAGATTCGCCTTTGTCACTAGAAACCCATTTTTTTTTCCTCCTTTGACTTCCACATAACTTCTTTGCCCTGTACTTTTACAGATGCCTTCTGGCTATAAATACTAATGAAATCTCTTTGCTTAATTCAATTTTGCTGGTACACTTACAGTTATGACCTAACTTTCCCACGAGAGAGACTGATTGAACATTCCACTACCTTATGGATGGGAGCAAACATTCTTACAGAACCGGACTGACAATTTCCATAATTATAGAATTCACAGCCTAATGACCTTAAAAAACAATAAAAAGATCTCTCGTTAATTCCATTTCTGTTACTGACATTCATGATATTTCATTTTTCACAGGACAACAAATTTACTTTTTTATTTTCCAAAGAGCAGTCTCTCCTTTACCCCCAGATTAGATTTTCTGAGTATTGAAGTATTCCATTGAATATTTAGCATTTCTTTGTCTTTTAAAAGTTAGAATATTTATGATCCTTAGAATGCGTTTGACTGATTTATAGCAATCAATTATAAGAGTACGTTTTCAAATAGCCCTTTTAAAAATGAAGAATAGAATAATTAAAAAGATCACAAGTCCTCCCTTGCATATAATTATTTCATTATTTCATTACAGTGCAGAAATTATTTTTGCTGACTGTGAGCAATTTTAATTGAGTGAGATCTGTGTTAATATATGATAGCAAGCAGTTCTTCCTGAGAAATAAGATCACTAATTGCCTAAATTTTTATTCAGTACAAGTGAGTCTTATGAGTCATATTGCAATATAAACCTAATCACGAGGTAGGAAAGTACAGTGCCTTTTCTGTAGTGTACATATCCTAACAGCATAACCTGCCTGCTAATTTACTCCTTCAACAGGTTTATTGCCTTATTAAGCATTTGTTTGGTAGAAAATTCTTCATCTATCCAGTTATCACAGAAAAACTATGATAACAAAACAGTCAAATTCAGCCTTGTAGTCTATTAAAGCCAGCATAAATAAACAAAGCCAAAACATAGCATCTTTGATTTTTTTCCCTAAATACCAAAATGCTCAGGACTCTAGCATATATTCTAGAAGCTTTTGACTTACAAATAAAGACTGTTCTTCAGGAATGGGAATCTCGAGTGTAGCAAGTTAGCCTGTTCCTAAGTGAAGGTAAATTAAATGTTAATAATAGTCATTTTCTTGCAAAAATTTAACATTCATCATAAATGTTATAATATACTTGGCATATCTAAATATTTTATACATATATATTTTCCTCCTAATAAATATTTTAGATATATTTATTGCTATGGAAAAATGTGTAAACTAGAATAAAATTAATCAGAATCATTATTTTAACAACATAGATTGTTTTATATAATTTCCTAAAAAATTTTATTTATTTATTTTTAGAGAGGGGGAAGGGAAGGAGAAAGAGAGAGAGAAACATCAATGTGAGGTTGCCTCTTGTATGCCCCACACAGGGTACCTGGCCTGTAACTCAGGCATGTGCCCTGACTGGGAATTGAACCAGCAACCGTTTGGTTCACAGGCCGGCACTCAATCCACTGAGCCACGCCAGCCAGGGCAAATTAGAGCAGTTCTTAATCTGTGGGTGATCCCAGAACTCCCTTGAAACTATGCAAATTTTTAAAAATATATTTTATTGAATGTGCTATTACAGTTGTCCCATTTTTTCCTCCCCTTTATTCCCCTCTTCCTTGTGCTCCCTACCATCATTCCCTCACCTTAGTTAATGTCCATGGGTCACACATATAAGTTCTTTGGCTTCTCCATTTCCCATACTATTCTTAACTCCCCTTGTGTATTTTGTACCTATCATTTTTGCTTCCTTTTTTAAAAATTTTTTAGAAAGATTTTATTTATTTATTTTTAGAGAGAAGGGAAGGGAAGGAGAAAGAGAGGGAAATATCAATGTGTGGTTGCCTCTCATGTGCCCCCAACTGCGGACCTGGCCTGCAACCCAGGCATGTGCCTTAAACTGGGAATTGAACCAGTGACCCCTTGGTTTGCAAACCAGTGTTCAATCCACTGAGCTACGCCAGCCAGGGCTGATTTTTGGTTCTTATTCCCTGTATCTTTTCTCCCATTCTCTTCCTGCCCCCTCCCTGCTGATACCCCTCCATGCGATCTCTATTTCTGTGAATCTGTTCCTGTTCTAGTTGTTTGCTTAGTTTGTTTTTATTTCTTTAGGTTCAATGAAACTATGCAAAATTTTGTTTATGTGTGTAAATGTACATTTTTCTGGGTATGAGATCTGTAGCTTTTGTCAGATTCTCAAATGGGCAAGTGACCCAAAGAAGGTTAAGAAACACTGGATTTGAGAATCTTTAACATCCTTTCTACTCCTAAATTCAAATTTCATTCTCCCTCTCTGAATAATATATATGAAAGCACTTTGAGAGACTGCTAAACAAATGCAAAGTATCATTCTTCATCTCTCTTTATGGATCTAGTCTGTGTAAAAGTCATAGCCATACTTGAAAGGGTGATATTATATTATGTTGCATGGGTTATTGAATAAATATATTACCTGAGGGAATCTCTCAAATACAAGGTTCAGTATTAGACCCCTAGGAGAATTCGAGTACGTCACAGGAACTCAGAAAAAATAGAAGGACATCTAGGTAAGAGTACAAAAATGTTTTTGTATAGATTCAGTGTAGTTTAGTGGGCAAGCTTTAAACTCGTAATGAAACTGGTGTGAAGCTATTGATCTAGTTCTAGTCTGGATTATGATACTCACAGCTGTGTCTCACTTTCCTTCTCTGTAAAATAATTTCAGTAATTCCTACCTGGCAGGGTTTAGGGAAGAATAGGTTAGCTAGTTAGATTAGATTAAAGTATTTTTATTCAACTGTACTACATTATAGAAAGCAAGGAATTCTCCATTCAGAGGAGGAAAATCTTACTACTAAGGATTTCCTAACTCCGAGGGGAGCTATGTTGAGGAGAGCATATTGAGTTTGAGTTCCCTTAACTACAGTGAAAAAAATCTGCATAGTAAGAAAGTTTTTCATCTAAGAAACAGTTGATGTGGGTCTCAGTTTAGCTGTTCCTCTTTGGATTTGCCTCAGAATAGAGTAAAAAGAGCACTTGGGGCTAGAATTTCTTCTTCCTACTAAGGGGGAGTCTGACTTCTAGAGAGAAGGCAGGATGAGATCTTACACATTTTTACATTTACAGCCCTATGCAGGTACTCAGTAAAATCTATTCATGGAGTGCCCTTGGGCTGGTTACTTTCTCTAAGTGGTGCATCCTCTATTTGTAGGGATCATAACAATTTAAAAATTGACCAGCATTTATTGGGTGAGTATGTGAACCAAGTACTTTACTATTTTATTGGTTCTAGCCTCACAACAACCCAAGGTGAGGATTCTCAAGTTCACGGAAGTTAAGTAACTCAAGATCATAACCATCTTACAAATTAACTGGGAAGATAAAATCGTGTAATGTACTTGATTGTGCTTTGACAACTGTTAAGGCTGCATGGATGTGATGTTGCTGCTGCTTTTTTGCTTTTTGTTTCTTTTGTCAGCTGCTCTAGCTTCAAAGACTTTATTAATAGCCACCCCATTGAACAAAGACGGTGCTTCCCCCCCAGTTTATTGAGATATAATTGACATACAGTATTGTATAACTTTAAGGTATACAGCATAATGATTTGATGTATGGTTCTATATCATGAAACAATTACCACTAGAAGTTCAGTTAACATCCATCTTCTCATGTATTAACCCTTTATCAGATATATGATTTGCAAATATTTTCGTCCACTCAGTAGATTGCCTTTTCATTTTGTTGATGGTTTCCTTTGCTGTGTAGAGCTTTCTAGTTTGATGTGGTCCCCTTTGTTTATTTTTGCTTTTGTTGCCTTTGCTTTTGGTGTTCATCATCACGTATAGATTCAAAGAAGAAAAAGGAAAAGGAAAAAAGATTTCCTTATGATGAGAACTCTTAGGATTTAATGTCTTAACAACTTTCACACATGCCATATAGCAGGATTAGCTATATCAACATATCGTATATTACATCGCTTATATCTATTTATCTTATAATTGGAAGTTTGTTCTTTTTTATCACCTTAATCCAATCCCTCTCTCCCAACCACACATTTGATCTGTTTTCTAAGAGGGCGACAAGATAGAAGTCTTAAGGTGCATTGTGTTTTGGAAATGCAGCTTCGGTGACAGGAAGTGGTTGTTGGCAGGTCATTTTTGATGGGGCCACATACAGCCCGTTGGGTCAGCAAGTAGCTGCTGCTGGGGGCAGAGAGAAGAATGAAGAGTAGCCGTGAATGTTTGATGAACAAGACACTCTGTAAACATGCTGCCTGGAGCTTCTCCCACACCTCACCATTAAAATAGATTATGATTATGGAAACCAAGACATTCAGCTCTAAGGCTAGGATTCAAGGTTGGAGTGTCACCGGTAATCTTTTGGGGACCAAGACCACGAGTTTGCTCTGGATCTCTTGGTTTCCATGGAGCTGAGAGTCACAGTCACTGTAATATACACAGGTGAGAAATACTATAAACCTTCCTAACACAACAAAGACAGACTGATGACTATACAACAGCACCATCTCCCAGTTTGTCACTGGAGGAATGGTACAGAGTTGAGTTAGAGGAAAACTGCTGATCACTATGTAAAATTATCTTTTATTTCTGACCACGATGTATCTCCTTCATTTAAAAAACACCCTTTTGGGGGACTATTTGATTTTGTGTAATTTTTTTCTACTTAAAAATTTAAAAGAATACTTGGTGGGAGACTTTGATCATTTATTGCACGTCTACACGTTCATTAATAATGATGAAAGATTTGTTGGTTGTCTAGTTTATTTGAGAGAGAGAGGAGCTACACCATAAGAGAGGGTGGGAAATCTGGGCTCAGTGCCCAGGATTTTTCTTTGCTATTTGGATCACTGTGTTTGCTAGAATATTTAATTAATCCCACTCATGGAGTAATGCTTATTGCTGATTGCCACTGCTGAACTGAAATATTAAACCATATGTAACACATCTTCAATAAAATTTAAAAGTCCCTAAATGATGTATGTATTTGACAGTCCTTAATGAAAACTGACGACAGGAATTTCAGGAAATGGGTAGGATTAATAGTAACAATTCTTTTCATTCATGTGAAAGGAGGTTCAGAATTATGAAATGAAACAGGAATTAACACAATATTTGGGGTAGGATTGTATGAATTCTTGGATGTATAGGTTGTTATATCGTTGATAAACATTTGGTTCTTCTACTGTGTGTCTCTGATAAGGGCCTTTCCTCAACTTCTTCAAGACCAGTTCTTTTTGGAATACAGTTTAGCCATAGTTAGACTATCAGGGGACCCTCTGATAATTCTCTTTTGAGTAATTCAATGAATGGCATGATTTTCTCTTATTATTGAACTGATGCCTCAGCAAAGGGTTAGAGGAATTCTGCTGTTTGTGCGAAAATCTTGTGCCAAGAGCATTAACCTTGAATTTCTGTACACTTTGCAGGTCATGCAATTACCACAGTTATCCTATTTACTTATTTAAGGATGTGGCAAGAAGAGCTTCAAAAAAATGGACTGATAAATATGAGTGGAGGGGAACAATCAATTTCTTTTTTTTGAAAGGGTAGGTCTAGACTTGTAGTGATGGAAAGAATTCCAAGCTTCAGTAAAATGTCTGTGGAGCAGGTCGGAACAAATAGTCTGATGTATTGGAGTGTGCCTGTGCAGTCAAGAGCAATCGAATATTTGAAATGAGACAGTGTTTAAGAATTTGATCGAATCCAGTGGTCTTCAGACTTTGTAAATCCGTGAGTTCCTTTATTCAAACAAAATCTTATATACTTAATATATAAGAAAGGTTTAAGGGGAGCCATTCCCTTCGAAGCCAAAGAGGTCATGCCTATTCATATGCTTCCCTTCTTTCTTCTTTCTGAGCACAGTTTGAAATTCACTCATCTAACCCAACCTTTTCATTTGACATATACGAACATTCATTTCTAAGAGGAGTGAACCAACTTGTATAACTAAACAGTGTTTGGGCTGATTCCCAGACCAGTGCTCTGCTCTATTTTATACTTTCTGCTTTGTCCAATCTTCCTTTTTCTTTCTTGGAACTCCGGAAAGAGAGCCACCCTCTCTACTAGAATACTAGGGAAAAGCAGTGTGGTCAGGGGTTGCTAAGACAGGTGCAGAACAGAGTCACAAACACTGTTCTCAGCCCTAGAGCTCAGCCTGGCGTGGGACAGGCATTTACTGATTGTCTGTTGTATGTAAGGCATGGCTTGAGGCCCCAAAGAAGTGCAGAACCTCAGAACAGGGGAAGAAATCATATAGTTACTATTCTTTGCTTTATATTTTCTTTTTAAAAATATGAACAGAGTGGTAATTTAGAGCATACGTATTGTACATTCACCGTAGTGGTTTTGGGCAGGGGCTCTAGAGTCAGAGTGCCAGTTTTGAAATCTGGCCTGGACACTTACCTTGGGCAAATTAGTTAACTTCTCAGTGCCTTTGTTTACTTACCTCTCATCCGTAAGTAAATTAAACAAACTAACCGACCAAAAATAAAAAAAACTACCTACATCAAGGAATTGTGAGGATGAAATATGTATTTATATATAAAACTTATATATATGTGCCCGGTACTATGGTGCATGTATATTTACTACCTGGGACATAGTGAGTACTAGATAAATGTGAGCTATTATTTTTTAAAAAATTTTATTTATTTTATTTTTAGACAGAGGGAAGGGAGGAAGAAAGAGAGGGAGGGAAACATCAATATGTGGTTGTCTCTTACATGTCCCTTACCGCGGACCTGGCCTGCAGCCCAGGCATGTGCCCTGACTGGGAATTGAACCAGCAACCCTGTGGTTCACAGGCCAGTGCTCAATCCACTGAGCTACACCAGCCAGGGCAAACCTTAGCTATTATTACAGTTATGGTTATGATCTTATATTATTCACAGTGACAATTCAAGGGTCTCCCCTAAACCAGTGTTAGAGGAGTATTATCAATTCATTTTGGTAATCTTCATTTCTTATTTTAGGAAATGGTATGCTTAACTTCTATATTCTTGTCTTAGCCAGTTTGGGTTGCTGTAACAAAATACCACAGACTGCGTGGCTTCTAAGCAACAGAAATTTATTTCTCACAGCTCTGCAGGCTAGAAGTGCGAGACGAGGGTGCCAGCCAGCATTGTCAGACCTGGTGAGGACCCTGTTTGGGGCTGCAGTCTCCCAGCTTCTCATTGCTTCTCACACAGAGGAAAGAGCAAAGAGCTGAAGCAAGCTCTTGTGTCTCTTCTTATAAGGGCACTAATTCTGTTTGTGAGGGTTCTACCTTCATGACCTAATGACTTCCTAAAGGCCTCCCCTTCTCATTCCATCACCTTGAGGTTAGGATTTCAACACCTGAATTTTGAGGGAACACATTTAGTCCATAACAATACTCTAAGTTTAATGATAGTCCATATATATATATATATATATATATATATATATATATATATATATGGCATGTGCAGTATGATATACTCCACTTACTCATGACTCCTAAGATGCTTTGTACATCTCAAATGGGAATTTTGATAATTAGAAATATAGGACACCCATCAGGGATAACCTTATGCCATCACTTATTTTTTTAAATATATTTACTATCTCCTCAAACAAAAAGTAAGACTATGGACACAATGTTGTATGTGTCTTTTCGTGTTTCTAGTGTGTGGCCTTGTGCCTTGCCCATAGAGGGCAATCAACACATGTTTGCTATGTCATAATTTCTGTTGTTAATGGCAACTTTGCTCAATTTTTTCTTTTCTGATTTTAAACTGTCAACCTAATTATAATATTTTCTATACTATTGTTTCTTTGTTCCACTGGATCTAGGTTTATAAATTTGTTGGGCCATGCCTAGGAGGAAGAAGCTAGCGCGTGGAGGTGAGAGCCATATGCGTCGCTTTAATGAGCAGTCATCCTGGCATATGGAGGAGGACGGCCCGATTAATTGTTGGGTTTGATGGAGCTGCTGCCTGCCTGATGAGTCAGTCCAGGGGCCAGTTTATGGTAGCAAAACCCTGTGATGGGCTGGTCTGCCCGATAAGCAAAGTAAATAAGTGAACCACATGGATTCAGTAGCTCAGGTAATTTGCTAGATTAACAGGGAAATATATTGCTTCCTAACGAGAAGATTTGCATACTTTTTGTAAGTATGTAGAGTTTTATGGTAAAATTCCATTTACATGTGCTTTTAGTAATATAATACATTTCTTTAGCACAAATAAACAAAAGTATTTTTGTTCCTTAGAGCCAATGGTGCTAATTGTGAGTCATTAGTTAAATGACAGGGATTTTTTAGACTAACTTTTTAAAGTAATAAAAATCATGTGTACTCAGGTAAACAATACACTACAGGATATAAATTGAAAAGTAAATTTCTTCTTCCTGCCACTCCTAACTCCCTAGTACTTCGTCCCCAACAATAAAGGGTTATACGTTTTTTGGATGTTCTTCCAACATTTATGTATTATGCAAGCAGGACCATATTTACTTATTTTCTTCAATTTGCTTCATTCCCTTTACAACATATCACAGACTTCTTTCCACATCAGAACATATAGATCTACCTCATTAAAATAATTGTGCAATACTCTTCGCTATGAATATCATAATTTAACAACTCCAATATTAAGGGACAGTGTTTGCTCTTACAATCAATGCTGCAATTATCATCCTTTAAATAACATCTTCACACACTGGTGTGACTTATCTGCAGGATAAATTTCTTGAGGTAGTATTTGGCCACAAGAATGTACATTTGAATTTTAGGTAGATACTGCCAAACTGCTCACTCAAAGTGATATATGACAATGTCTGTTTCCTCATTTAGCATTTTGCTATTTGTTTTAAAATTTTTAATCCTATTTTTGAGCAGATATTTATTTTTTCCTGCTCGTAATTTCTGGAAGGAACCCACATGTCTTTGCAGAACCATGTCTTTCCCTTGTAGTTGGTGGAGTTTCACCAGAAATAGTCTAGGCGACTCAGTCTTGGCCTATCAGAGTATCCAATACTCTTAATAACATTGTTTTTAAAAAATTCCTTTATTATTGTTGCAGGTTTATTGTGGTATAATTGACAAATAAATTTGTATATATTTAATGTGTACAGCATGATGATTTGATATGCATATGTATTGTGAAATGATTACCACAGTCAAATTAATTGATACAACACATCTGTCACCTCACATAGTTACCATTCCTAGCAACAGTTGACACAGGGGTGAACCCATGACTTAAGCCATTCCAATGCCTAAACCTACCTTTATCCTCTCTGCTACTGTTTTACCAAGTATTAGAAATCAGAAGCTTGAACACATGTAGCATCAGTGCTATGAATTATTATTTCAAAGTTTTATGGTGGTAATGTGGTGCTTTATATATTTCCAATTTTTTAATGCATTTAAAGATCTCCAGATCCATAAGATCTGTTTATTTTCTCCAAGCATTGTGCAGTTATGCTTGAAATTTAGTAGCTGTCTAGTGAATCATGAAGTTGGTTAGGCCCGATAGGCCAAATGTCATACTGTTTCCAGACTAAGTTAATATGAAGAAAATAATTCATGTGATCTGGCCAAAAACAATTTTTCTGAGGAAAAATATTGCTTAGTAGGTAGAATTATAAGTGTATTGGATACTGCTTATGCTTAATATCATTTAGGAAAACTATTATTTGAAGAATGATTTTTTTTAAAGATTTTATTTATTCATTTTTAGAGAGAGGGTAAGGGATAGAGAAAGAGACAGAAACATCAATGTGTGGTTGCCTCTAGTGCACCCCCTATTGGGGGACCTGGCCTGCAACCCAGGCATGTGCCCTGACTGGGAATCCAACTGGCGACCCTTTGGTTCTCAGGCCTGTGCTTAATTCACTGAGCTGCACAAGCCAGGGCTGAAGAATGAGTTTTTTAAAAAGACAAAAATCAAGGAATATTTGAAGGAAGGTACATGGGCTTTTTTACTTCAACTTTTGTCCCTAAATAACCCCTACTTAGCTACCATTTTTTAAAATCAGAGTGGTAGTAATTATCTTTAGTTCACTCTGAACTCCCTCCGTTGGTGAGAAGTGTAGAGGACACTGCTTTGATCTATACAGCTTGCTAAGATGCTTTCAAAGCTGTCCAAATTAATCTTCTGTGTTTCATTTAAAAAAAAATGTTTTCATTCATTCATTCACTCATCAGTATATTATGGGCCAGGCATGTGTTTCCCCTTTCAGGGTGTCAGTTGATGTTAAGATCCTTCTGCCGGAGAGTCATGGAACTCTAGATCAGGAAGAAATGCCAGTCACGTGGGAGTGCTAGTTTTTTAGGCTAGTGTTTCCCCAACTGTTTTCTATTGCAACAGGATTTAATTTTTAAAAAATTTCGAAGCCTAAAATGATATCATTAGAATGTGTCAGAGCTCTATTCTTTGACTCTGCCTTTCATTGTGAAGTTTTGTTCTTGGACAAGCTCTCCTTTTGGACAGAATGGCTGCCAACTTGCGGGGCTGCATTCTTCCCAAGAATGAATCCAGTGGAAAAGAATGAGCAACTTTATCCTGGCATTCTCAGCACAAGAGTGGAGCGTCACTCTGATGTTACCTTTTTAGGTCTTATGCACCCTCTCCCCCCAGTCAATTACTACCCCGGATGGGGAGGCAGTGGATACCATACTTTGGCCTCACGTGGCCCACATGTTGTCCTTCGTGCCAGGGAGTGGGAGTCCAGCCCACAGGATCTACACTGACTGAGAGGGAAGGGTGGATTCCCAAAAAGATACCGGAGCAAGTTGCTGGAAGTAAGATGAATAGATGTGCAAGAAGGACAACTGCCCATTTCGAGTGCACCTTGACCGTCCAAGATGGTGGGTAAAGAATGCAAGGTTTTTCAAACACACGTACCAATGGAATTTCCCTCTCCCTGCCTCCCAGAATTTTGCAAAATACAGTTTGGGAAGTCCTAGTTTTACAATAATTGCCTGATTTAGAGAGATACTTTAGATCATGGAGGAACAGGCTCAGAGACAGTGAATGACTTGCCTGAGGTCTCATGGATGTTTATTTCATTAGACAAAAGGCAGTCACTTTGCATTGTGGGCTGATTGCCTATCCATGAAATCTTGATTTTTCTACTCAGGCATCTTTCTGCTTCCCCCCACAGACTCCCTTGTTTTACAAAGCAAAAATCTCTGATAAGACTGCAGGGATTCTGCACATTCACCAGTGTATGGGAATGTTTGCCCTAAATCTGGAATTTTTAAAAAAATGACTATTGTTCGGAAATATGTTCTCTTTTGCTCCCATTCCTGTGTTCCAGTCTCTTTCTTGTTTTAATCTGTAGAGTCTGAACTGCTTAATACTGGGAGCTGTTTGTTTCTATGTTGTGCCAGAAGTGAATGATGTGACATTGAACTCATCACTTTTCTTTCCCTGGGCCACAGTTTACGTCATTTAAATGTTAAAGTGGTGTGGTGGGGAGGCAGGGCATTGTCTAAGGCCCCCTCTAGCTCTGCCGTTCTGGCCTAACAGTGTCTGCTGGATTCTGATCCCATAGGTTCCCTGGGTTTGGATACCCTGGTGTGCCAAGACTGTTTATTTGGGTTTTGATCATCTTTACCTGGCCCTTCCATCTACAGCAATTGAAAATTTGTTTGTTTGTTCTGTGATGTATTTTTATGGTTTTATTTTTGTTAATTTTAAAATTGCAAAAGCAACAGTATTCCTTGTTCAGAGTTATGCAAAACTGAAACAGCTCTGGCTGGGAGGCTCAGTTGGTTGGAGCGTCGTCCTGTACACCGAAAGGTTGAGGGTTCCGTTTCCAATCAGTCCACATACCTGGGCTGTGGGTTCAATCCCCAGTCGGGCTGTGTATGGAAAGCAACTGATCAATGTCTCTCTCTCACATCGATGTTTCTCTCTCTATCTCTTTCTCTCTCTCTCAAATCAATGAACATATCCCTGTGTGAGGAGTAAAACAAAAAAAGAGCAATGCTGGAACATAATAAAAGCATTTTTCCTTCAGTTAGCACACTGCCTATTCCTGGTCACAATTTTCTCCCTTTTAACAACTTGGTATATAGATCTCCATATATTTAATGTCTAATAGTATTTTCCTTCTTCTGTCTTTTCTTCTTGGGCTTTTCCTTTGGGTTCTTTTATTCCTAGTTGGCTCAGCCTGTTGACCTGGCATTTTGCCTTATTCAGTGCTATCTGTCATCTCCAAGTTGCTGCCTTCTTACTTAGTTTTAGGCCACTGCTTTATTTGATCCTCATTACTCTAGGCTAGTCATTTTTCTCCAGGCTTTTGAGCTTTAACTTGAGTTCCACCTTTCACAAGTTACCTGTTCCAGCCCTGCTCTTGCTGCTGTTCCCTGGCTTTCCAGAGTAGCTCAGGACAGGGAGTGACAGTGTTGTCTCTAGAGTCAGCCTCCTGGGTTCAAGTCTCAGGTCCACCATTTATTGGTGTGTGACCTTGAGTAAAGTCCTTTACTTCTGCATACTTCAGTTTAGTCCTCTGTTAAAAGGGGATACTATTAAGAACGATCTTATGGTTCCTGTTAGTGCTAAGGGTGTTTTTACCTGTAATTTTTTCTCAGTCTCATCACAATGTCCAATTCTAGTTCAGGTTCTGGTATACTGTGGGTTTTTAAGACTGTCAATTTTTTCTGCAAAGCATTTAACACTAGCAAATTGAATAATTCATATTGGCAGTTACAAAAGCAACAATGAGGTCCAAAGAGGCTGAATCATTGAGATAGTAAGGACAGAGGCAGGATTCAAAATCAGATTTTTTGACTCTAAATCTGTACTTCCCACTTCTCTCAGCAGTGTTAACCCATAACTTATTTACTGGGCACCTCTGCTGACCTAATAATGCTTATGGAGTCTTCTATCCTCTAACTTGAAATCTGGTTCATTCTTTCCGGCATCTTAATAACTTTCCTCTTCCAAACTCACCCCCTTCTGCTAGGTAATTAAGGAAGAAGGTCCTCCCACTCCCCTAGACAGGACGAGGCCTAGTATGAAATCTAGAGTTTACTCTAATTTCAGATTCTTTGGAATCTGTTTCAAGGCAGAATGGTTAGTGGAAACAGTACGGACTTTGGAGCTAAATGGATCTAGTTTTGAATGTTGTTTCTTTCCTTTAGTAGTTGTAGGACCATGGCCAACTCAATTATTTGCCTTACAGGATTAACTGACACTAGAGATAAAATATAATAAGTGCTTGGGTATAGTAAACATTTAATAAGTCATTGTTATTATCAGTAGTGGTCACTTTAATGAGCAAGAGACCAAACTGTTATAGGTTCTAAAGAGATTTGATATTTATTATTATGGGGGCTAATTTTTTTTTTGGAAATTTTGTGAAAGTTTATTTTAGCCAAACCGAGGATGTATGCCAAGGAGTAAGATCTCAAATTCTCTGGAGAATAATAATTTTGCATCTTCTTTTTTGCATTACAATTAAAGTGGGAACATAAGGAAGATTACATTAGGATGGGAGAAAGCAAGACGGGGATTGAATCTCAAAATAGTTAAGATTATATGCTCTCTCGATTGTGTTTACAATGTATTTCAAAGGCGGGTTTCCCTAGCCCTCAATGGTGGGCCTCAGTTCATTGGGTGTCTTACCAGAAAGTGAAAGGTTGCTGGTTAGATTTCTGGTCAGGGCACATGTTTGGGTTGCGGGTTCGTTCCCTGGCCGGGGCAACTGTTCGATGTTTCTCTGTCACACAATGTTTCTCTCCCTCTTGTCCTCCTTTCCCCACTCTCTAAAAATAAATAAATAGCCCTGGCTGTTGTGACTCAGTGGATTGAGTTCTGGCCTGTGAACCAAAGGGTTGCCAGTTCAATTTTCAGTCAGGGCACATGCCTGGGTTGCAGGCCAGGTCCCCAGTAGGGGGCACGCAAGAGTCAACCACACATTGATGTTTCTCTCCCTTTCTTTCTCCTTCCCCTCCCCTCTGTCTAAAAATGAATAAATAAAATCTTTTAAAAATAAATAAACAGATAAACAAACAAACAAACAAAACTTTATTTGAAAAGAAGTGTGTTAACCTAGATACATAGCAACAATGGACAGGGGTTGCTCCAGAAAAAGATAAGCCTTTGCCTAAAGAAGTTGTCTGCCGGGGGCATGACTGCCCACCATGACTTTCCCAGTGAGGAATTTATGACCGGATCACCCTGTGAGGTTACTCTCCACACACAGGACTTGGGGCTAGTCTTTGAGTACAGTATTTTAGTAGTGTTTGGGAGGTGGGGGAGAAGAGAGTAGCTTCGTGAGAAGGGCACACGCTTTGGATTTAGATAGGCTTTGACTTGTTGAGCTGTGGCAATTCCAGTTCTGCAAATAGGCAGGTTATTTAGTCACTTTGAGCTTTAACCTCTTCATCTGAAAAACAGAAACTATAATACCAGAACATACATGTTCTTGAGGCTTAACTGAAATAGCACATGTAAAGCATGGCAGTGATTTTAAAAATATCTGTTCCCCATAAGACATTGTTCGAATGCCCCAATATTTGTACATGTGTCCTTGTGTTCCTCTTTGTGCTCGCAGCACTTAGTGATGCCATTGAATAGTGGGAACCAAAAAAATTTGTCGGACTAACAATGGGCCCTTGAGCAGTACAAACACTTTACGGCCAAAAAAATTTTTATTTGGAAAGAGACTGATATTTATTTTCCATTCACCCTATTTCCATTTTTCGTTGAAGAGCCTATGGAGGAACAACTTAAGACCACTCTCTGGTTGTTCCTTCCCAAGTAGTAGGAGCTGCAGGCCGGTCTTCAGTGCAGCTGAGCGCTCCAGGCTTCATTAGGGAACTGCTGGACAGGCGTCTTCAGAGCAGTCTGGACCACAGGCTGAGCAGCAGTGAACGCGGGAGCTGGAGCAGCCATCCACCCTGAAATGCCTCCTTGCTCACAGCATTTTCAGTGGTCTACCCTTCCTTTCAATCTCTTAGGATCTCTGTGGAAGTGGAGATCAGGCACGACTTCCCATGGTATTCACGGGAGACAGTACCACGCATGCACAGAACTTCCCAGGCCAGCATCCACGACCTCAGTTCAGACCCGCTGAGTGAGCCCCTTTGTTGCTGCAGGGATGGCAATGTCCACACAGCGCAGAGGACAGTCTGTGATGCACAGAGAGTGGTAGGCGGGCTAACGTAACACGTGTCTGTGGGAGGCTGGCAGCCAGCCCTGGGACCAGTAACCCCCAGAAGCTGTGGCTCCCGGGAGGCTGCCTGGGTCTGGTTAGTGAAGGTTCCCGAGGGGAAGCGTCAGCACCCGGAGTGGCTGCAGGGGCAGCAGCAAACTCCAGCACAGCTCGCCGGCCGGTGTTCCTGGAGGGCACGACACTGACAGCAGCCGGGTTTGCAGTGGTAACAATGGCTCAAGCTCCTCCCAGGTCCCCTGCAGAGTTACGCTGTGGACACCATCACTTTTCCTGCTGCAGATGTGCTGTTGCATGTGGAAGTCAAGGCTGCTGCCTCCTCAGTGGGTTCCTGCTGCAAGGAATTTGAGGACATTCTCCTCCTTCATTTGCAGGACATCAAGGGCTGCAGACTTCGTGAAAGTTTCCCTTTAGGTTATGACAAGAACCCAGAGCAATGCCATATGGACCCTCTCTGGGTAGTATGCAGTAATACACCCAAAGTTTGATTGCTAGTATGCTCCCTCTTCTGTGGCTGGAAATCCTGAAAAATAAAACCTTAAGGGAAATATTATGCTGAATAAAACACCCAGGCTTAGGAACGAGTGTGCATAAGACCTCAGATTTCTTTCTGGCTCTCATAGGAGAGTCATGATTGTTTCCCTTGCGTCATCGTCCGCATGTGGCTTTTCATCTTACACTCTGGCTTTGCTCCAGGAGATGCCACTCTGCCTTGTGCCAGGGTCCTGGTGAAAGGTCACACTCAGAATGGCCAGGCTGGGAGGGGCTCCCTAACAGTGTGGATCCCTCACTGTATTTTTTAGTACTCCACCTCTGTGGGGTGAAAGCAAGAGTGAAAAATTCCAAAGGGGCCTAAAATTTAGATTTTGGCCTGATAATTAAGGGTTTTTTGCTCTGACTTGCTATAACCAAGTCAGAGTAGGTGAGTTTCTGTCATTTCCCCCACCAAATAAAAA
Source organism: Desmodus rotundus (assembly GCF_022682495.2). Classification (NCBI taxonomy): domain Eukaryota; kingdom Metazoa; phylum Chordata; class Mammalia; order Chiroptera; family Phyllostomidae; genus Desmodus; species Desmodus rotundus. The sequence goes on along the minus strand of NC_071389.1, from coordinate 43,946,542 downwards.
AATAGGACATGTGATGAATAATTGTTAAATAAAGTGATCTGGACTTATTCTTTCCAGCCTAGTGAGGCCCATTCCAACATTTTACAGATAGTTTTGTTTTTTTTTTTAAGGACAGCATGAGAGACCTCAGTGTCCTCTGGAGAGTTTTGCAAATGGATGTCAGCCCAGCCTTTTTAAACTGGCGTTTTAATGTCACAGGATTACCCATTTTGACACACCCCTTCCAGACTCTGCTTGTGCAAGGACAAAATAAGTTGAGGGTTTTTTCCTCCTGTAAATGCTGATCTTTGGTGTTTTTGGTTTTTGTTGTTTCAACTCCATCTTTCTCCATGCTGTCCCTGAATTTCTTGAAGTTTCTCCCTTTCTCAGTCTGTTGTTTTTTTAATCTTCATAGGTTATATCTACTGAGGTTGATATTCACCTTCATCCAATTCAAAGTGCTATGGCAAACATTTACTGAGCACCAATTCTTTTTTTTTCTTTTTTAAAAAAAGATTTTATTTATTTTTACGGAGGGGAAGGAAGGGAGGAAGAGAGGGAGAGAAACATCAATACGTGGTTGCCTCTTATGTGTCCCTTATCACGGACCTGGCCTGAAACCCAGGCATATGCCCTGACTGGGAATTGAACCCGCAACCGTTTGGTTTGCACGCCAGTGCTCAATCCACTGAGCCACACCAGCCAGGGCCTGAGCATCAGTTCTATACAAAGCATGAAGGAGCTGTTTGCTAAGGCTTTTACATAGACTCCTTGGAGTTGCAGCATCCAATGTTGTAGCCATTATCCGCATGTGGCTGTTTAAATTTAAATTAATTAAAATGAGGTGAAATAAGGATTTCATTTCCTCAATTGTACTAGCCGTATTTCAAGTGCTCCGTAGCCACATGTGGCTCGTGACTACTGTGTTAGCACAGATATAGAACATTCCCGATGCCATGGAGAGTTCTGCTGGACGTGCAGTTCTAGGGCTTCAACGATTTAGAGCCACAACTCTCCACTCGTCTTTCATTTTTAAAGTAGTCAAAAACTCATGTCTTTCAATGAGAAATTTTTCTTTTTCTTTTCTTTCTTTTTTTTGTAATTCAAATAACATTTATTGGATTTCCCTGTTAGGTACTATAGGAAACACAAGGACGGATAAAATATGTTTCTCATCCTTTGTCATCAGGAACTTAAAATATATTGAGGAAGACTGGCACATAACACAACTAATGGGATTGCAAGGCAGGCTATGCAAAGTGATGTAACAGAGGCATCGTCAAGGTGCAATGGACTAATTCAAGGAGTGATTTATTTCCACTCTGCATCAGGGCCTTCATCTGGCAGGCGGCATCTGGAAGGGAAAGGACAACAGGAAGACAGAGAGTCATTTTAGGTGCCAAGGGAGTAGCAGGAGTAAAGACATGGAATAGGGAAAGGGGCTCAGTCTGAAGCAGATAAATGGAGCATAGAGATAAAGGCCATAGACTCTGGGGACAAACTGCTGGGCTCCAAATCCCAGCTTTGCCTCCTGTTAGCACATGAATCTATCTCTCGAAGTCTCTGCTTCTTCATCTATGAAATAGAGCTCATCACAGGAGCTCCCTAACAGGGTATCTGTGCGGGTTAAATGAGATGTATTTCGAGACTTAGCACAGTGCCTGGCTCATGGCAGGCCTGCTAGAGGAGGACCTGGGAGAAAGCGAGATTACAAATAACAGGGCCTCCAAATAGTGGCTGAATTTAGTGGCTGAAATAAGATAGAAAATAATTTCTATTTCAGTTGAATATCTGGAGAGAGGCAATCCAGGACTGGAATGGTGGCTCTGTTCCACAAAGTCCTCAGGGACCCAGTTCCTTTGACTTTCTGCTTCCCCATCCCTGGAGTGTGGCCCCTGTCATGATGGTTCATGAGGGAGCTTCAGTCGTGACATTCATGTCCCAATCAGCAGGATGAGGAATTTATCCTTTGTCACTCAAGGTTCCCAGAAGTTGTCACCTGACATTTCCCCCTGACATTTCTACTTGCATCCCATAGAATTTAAATTTAACACTTCTTTTTTTATAGATTATTTATTTTTAGAGGGAGGGAAAAGAAGGGAGAAAAAGAGGGAGAGAAACATCAATGTGTGAGAGGTACATCGACTGGTTGTCTCCCGCATGCCCCCAACTGGGGACCTGGCCCACACCCCAGGCATGTGCCCTGACTGGGAATTGAACTGGCAACCTTTTGGTTCACAGGCCGGCACTCAATCCACTGACCTACACCAGGCAGGGCTAATTGAATTTATTTACATGGCCACATCTAGCTACAGGGGAAACTGGGAAACAAACTTTTTTGGGGGGGTGGCCTCGTTTCCAGCTAAACATTTTATCACCAATAGAAGGGGAGGGGACAGACATTGGAGGAAAGTAGCAATCTCTGTTACATAGGGAAACATGACTGAAGTCAGGCTACAGAGATCTTATTTGCAACCTGAGAACGCACTTCATAGCTTGGGCTTTGTGCCGCCATTCGTACTTTCAGTACAGGGAGTTAAAATTGTTAGAGGCTATTCATGGTCATGGACTTGGACATGGTTCCTCAAACCAGCAAGACTCACCCCAGCAATACTCAGATACTGTCAAGAACAGTTACTTTCAGTACAAGGTAAGGTAACCTGAGGGGAGGGAATGTGAGAAGGCACCCCCGCACTCCATCCCACCCACCCCACCTGGCAGCTCTCCTTTGTACTCCCTGCAGTGTGTCCTTAGCCTTCTCAAAGGTGCTGAGGATGGAAATCAATTCTTCCTGTAGGATGAGTAGTGCTGAGTAGAGGGAATTGTGTATCTTTTTTTAAAAGGATTTCATTTATTTATTTTAGAGAGAGGGGAAGGGAGGGAGAAAGAGAGGAAGAGAAACATCTATGTGTGATGGTAGCCTCTTGCACACCCTCAACTGGGGACCAGGCCCACAACCCAGGCATGTGCCCTGACTGGGAATTGAACCGGCGATCATTTAGTTTGCAGGTCAGCACTCAGTCCACTGAGCCACACCAGCCAGGGTGGGAAGTGGTATCTTTCTATCAAGGTAGTGTGCTTGCTCTCAGCACTCAGTGTCACCTCAGAGACTGCACTGCTGTTGGTATGCCCTACTAGATTCTATTAGAAGCAGCTCGAGGACAGAGCTCAGGTCTTACCTGAGTGTATATCCTCGGCCGTTAACAGCGCCTAGTGCAAGGAGTACATAAGGTTATCAGTGTTCTGGATACATGCTGAGCCCGTATGACTGCTGCTTAGATTGCAGTGGCTTTAAAGCAGCTGTCCTAGAGCTGAAGCCCTCCTGTTTTTAATTGTCGCTGAGTTTGTAGTGAAAGCATTTCAGACAAAGGCCAGGAGAAAGACTCGTGTCAAGTGAAGACAGAGCTGTGTCCACCTGGAGCACAGTCCTGCTTGGGGTACACTGGACAGTGAAACAGTAAGATGGGGTCAAGTAATTCCTGTTAAGTCCTGAACTCTTTTCTTACTTTGTCTTGTTACCTAGGCACTGGTTTGCAAAGACCACAAAAAATATAGTGAATTTGTCTGTTTATAAAATATGTCCTGAGGTAAGCCCCTCTGACAAGATTTTTTAATCAACAAATATCTATGGAGTATGTGTGCAACATTATGGTAGAAGTCATGAAGAATAAACATAAATAAATGAAAGAACCAGTTGTTGCTTTCAAGGAATTTACACAGCGTGCTAGGCTGTCGGAATCCGAACGTGGTTGACCAGGCACTATATACCCACGAGAGGCATATAGTAGGATATGAACAACAGACAGACCAGCAATTATGTGTTCTGTGATCTAGTGTTTGAGCCTTTCTCAGGGCCAAGCGTGCATGTTTTGGTATGTGAAGAAATTGTATATCTGAGATTTTGTAAAATCTGCAGACACATTCTGTTTAACTAGTATGTAAAATGTTTTCAGGGAGTTGGATCTATTTCAAGAGTGGCAGCGATATGATATGCAACCAGGAGGGAGAGAGGGGGAGGAATAAAAAGAGGGTGGATCATTTTGAGATAACATTAAATTATCTTTTGACACCAGCTGTATCTTTTTTATAACAGAAAATGGAAACAACTCTGTCCTTGACCTTCAAAAAGAAATTGACTTACCTAGCTTAACTATTCAAACAAACAACTGTGTACTCTCTTCAATTCCTATGATGATTTTGATTTACTGTAAATGACTGAATTTAATGAACTAAATTATGCTATTTAAATGCATTTTGTGAATGGTATTGTAGTTTGTTACAAAGCATTATGTCTATGCTAAATTGTGCTGTAAATGATATGGTATGGAACATATGTGCTGTATTCATAATTTAACTGTTGCTGTGGAGTGCCTTCTTGGATAGGACATACTGAAAAAGGAACCTTTATTTACCTGGTGAAATGAAGGTGATATCTTAGCAAATCACTAGGTCTTACTGACCTTGGCAGAATTACAGTGCTAATATTTTCACATGGATGAACTGTTCTTGAACAATTTCTCTAATGTATATGGCAGAAATAGGCTTTCCATTAACACTGGGTATATACGGTATATCTTCTCTTTCCATTTTTTTTCTCCTTCAACAAACATTTACTGCAGTCTTTGCAAGGATAATTCTGCCCTTATGAAGGTCCGTGTTTTCTCCTGGCCTCTCAAATAGTAGTGATAGTAAGGGTTAAGGCCTTGTCCTGCAGGGAAACTGGTGGCCTCTGATAGGATTTGCATTAAATAACATCCTGCTTTTCCTCTTTGTGAATAATCTGAGAAATTAAAAGGAAAGGAGTTACTATTGCAGCCAGACACCACCTTTATTACTGATGCAGGCTTTGTTGGCTCAGAGTGGAAACCAAATGGGCATTCTAACAAAGAGTGACATAAGGCATACTTACTCACTAGGTCTTGGGTTTCCTTATATGGAAGGATTGTGTAGGTAAGATTTGTTTTTAAAGATTTTATATATTTATTTTTAGAGAGAGGGGAAGGGAGGGAGAAAGAGAGAGAGAGAAACAGTAACAAGTAGGGGTTGCCTCTCGTGCACCCCCTACTGGGGACCTGGCCCACAACCCGTGCATGTGCTCTGACTAGGAATCAAACCAGTGACCCTTTGGTTCGCAGTCCAGTGCTCAATCCACTGAGCCACACCAGTCAGGCAGTAGGTATGATTTTTAACATGGAGGAGCAAAGAATTTCTGCTTTCTGTGGACAGGCTCATTTCAAGAGAAAGATGAGTTGAGCCCGTTGGAGCATGCCTCGCTAGTCTTCACAAATTTTATTGTACCAATCAGAGGCTAATGTGTAAGGTGGAAAGAGAGGCCTTAGCTCTCTTCATAGAAAGAAACTTTAAACATAAGAAAAAAAAAATCATCCTCCAATAACAGGTGGAAATTTTGAACAGAGGAATCAGTTCAAAAGTTTATTGCTAGGGACAAATCCACAGGCTTCATTACACAGTTTTGGTGATGCTCCCATTTTTCCCCTCTGAGGAGTATCTTCAGGATAACAATACTTCTGTTACTTGATGGAAAGTGAAGAGACAGCAGCTCTTGGGGCAGCCACAAGAAGTTCAGGAAAAAGTGCTTCAAATTTACGTGATCATTCTCAGTACTTCAGTGCCGGCCACTGTACGGTACTGACGCTGCAGAAGACGGAGAGGCAAGAGACTTTGGCTCTAAGAAGTTTCGTGATCATTGGCTCCGCCTTAGTCAGCTTGGGCTGCCGTAAGAAACAGTACTACAGATTGGATGGCTTAAACAGCGGGCACTTATTTCCTCACAGTTCTGGGGGCTGTGAGGTGGCGCCGAGAGTGCCAGCATGGGTGGGTCCTGGTGAGGGCTTCGTCCTCCTGTGCAGACAGCCACCATTTGCTCTGCGCCCTCCAGACCTCTTCTTTGCGTGCACTCGGAGAGATTGAGTGAACATTCTTTGCACAAGGACACTAATCCTATCATATGTGGGCCCCACCCTTCTGACTTCATTTACCTTGAATTACCTCCTTATAGGCCCTTTGTCTAAATAGTCACATTCCAGGTTAGGGCTTTAACATAAGAGTTGTAGAAGGGGAGGGAGACACAGTTCAGCCCGTAGCAAGCTTATTGTGTGACCAGGCAAGTCATTTCCATAGGATTTTTCCTTTCTGTGAATGGTAGTTCATGCCTTATGTTACCTCATCAGGTTGCCAGCACATCAAGTGACATGGAGGTTTATATGTAGGTATGTTTGGAGTGCCATGCGTATGTCGTTAGTTTTATTAACTTCTGAATCTAATAGTTACCGAGGGCAGACTTTTCTTGTTATTTAGATTTTTTTTCCCTCACCTGAGTGTTTCTGGATGGCAGATAGGAAAGCTGGCTAATGATTGTGGCCTCATCCTCTTAACATCCGTTGGAGGCAGAAAATAGCATGAAGTGGGTATAGTACAACAAGAAAGGTTGATTTTTCCATTATGATTTCAAACATTCAGAAACTAGATTTTACAACCAACCAACCCTCCAGCAAGAAATCAAGAATTTTATTCTAGGTTTTTGAAGTAGAGTTTTTGGATCAAAAGAAGAAAGAAGAAAGAAGTTCTATAAAGAAAGAAGTTAATAGAAGAAAGAAGTCTATAAAGGCCCATCTCTAATTGGAGTACAAAAGAATATTATAAGGTAGACACAGGACAGAGAACATGAAGCAGTTTTCTCATTTTAAAGAGATTGCTTCTGAATTTAACAACCTAGAGTTAGGTGTAGGCAAATGGCCCAACGGTCCATTGTGATGCATTGCTGTAAGAATTGGTTTCAGTTATTTCTCTGTGCTGCACTTGGCATTGTCCACAGTGATTCATTTAACATGTCTCTTAGTAATATTCTGTGCATATTATTTTAGAAGCAGCAGTAAATGATACAACTAATATTTTAAAATATTGAAATGACAATTTAAAAAAGAATTGAAACTGGAGCTCATCTATTTGCTCTTTTTTAGGGTTATAGCACATGGAGTTGCTTTGGGAACAGGGGCGGTGTGATTCTTATCAGGAAATGTAACACTGTTTGGTAATAGTAATACCATCTGCAAGTTGAATGTTTGAGCTGCTGTGTGAAGACAATTGATAAATAAAGAAGCTTCCAGGACTCTCCTTTGTGATTGATTGGCCATTATAAATGGGTACTGGTGGGGCAAACAGTAGAAATTAGTTATGAGTGTAGGATTTCCCACAACAGGAACATGGAATTATAATGTCAGAGATTTTACATTTTTCAGAATGCTAGAAACATTGAGTTTTGGCTATGCTAGCAAGGTGCTAGGCTGACATACAGGTAAGAGTCAGAGACTTGGAGAATCAAACTCTATAAAGTGGAGTGAACTCTTAAGACAAGGTCACATCTGCTGATGAAAAACCAAAACCAAGAAATGTTAAATGATTGGTTCAAAGTCATCCAACAATTTAGTGACAGAACCAGAACTACCCTAGGTCTTTTCTGGCTTAGTATTTCCTATATACAATAAAGGGGCAGGTATTTCAGCCGTCCTATGGAGAAATTAAGACAAAGGAAGTTCCTTGGATAGCCACCAAAGCACTTAGGGTCATAGAAACAGATCTTGTGAATGTTGAGAAAGACTTAAGGATTAGGTTTTTAAATGCTGTCTAATCCAATATTCTGTACAACACTCGAGTCCAATCTAAACAATCCCTGCCAAATGGTCAGTGGATGTTTGCACACTAGAGTGATGGGACACCAGATCTTTGATCTTTGTTTAGCTCAGATGCTTAGAAAGTTTAGTCCTTTATATTGGGCCTAGCTTGTTTTCCTGTAATTTCAACTCATAGGTTTTAGTTCTGCTTTCTAAATGTGATTAAAAAATCACACAGTTAACCATGGGAATTTTATCCTTTACCCTCTTTCATGTGTAGTACCCTTGTCTTCCCTTAGTTTCAACACTGTGTTTTAATAGGGCATATTTAAATGTCCACTGCACCAGTCTAATCCGTTAATATGCTTACTACCAGAAATTCAAGTTTATTTTGTAAAATAGCCCTGAAAAATCTCAAAAGGAGGGAAGGAAAGGGAAATGAGGGGCCCTTATAAATCATTTAGGCCAATTTGATTTCGTTGAGCTCTTTGCAAATGCTAGTTTTCATATGGATTTCAGTATGACCAATGTAATCTATTTGGCCAAGTTGATTCAACCCATTTTCTAAAACTCATGGTCTGATTTGTTATCTGTATGTACTTTTGTGATATTAACATTTCCCAGTGTCCATGGACAGTACTCAGCAAATTATACAAGGTATTCCTTTCTACCCAGATATAAGTATAATATAATTGTAATATAAATATAATATAATTGTTAATAAAGTATATTCTACAAATATACTTTATTAACAATTTATTTTGTGTACTGTATTTAAGACAAATTTGATACATAAAAATCAGACTTCACCAAAAATTTCAGAAAATGGTTACTTCATTCACAGAATTCTTTAAAATAACTAGTTACTAGTTCTCCAAATACCCATAAAGTGTAATTAGATTGGAGAAACTTGTTTCGACCTAAGGACTCTGTAATAATTAAAAGTACTTAAAGCAAGATACAGACATTTGAAAATTCCATGAGGGAGAATAGAATTACAGAACTAAACTTATATATGAACAAATAGAAATAGGGAGGTGAAATTCAATGCAAAAAGCCTCTCTGAACATGACAAACTCCAAGCTTTGCTCTTTGAGAGCTGGTAGAACTTGTGGCTCAGCTAAAAATTTTATGTATCATTTCAAACAATCAAGTGTTCACAGAGTAATAGAAAAGACAGATCCGGTATACGGCAGATTTTACTAGGATTATATGATACCATCTAATCATAACAGAACTTGAATTTAAGACTTTAAGAAAATTCAGCCTGGCTAATGTGGCTCAGTCAACTGAGCACTAGCCTGCGAACCAAAGGGTCGCCAGTTCGATTCCCAGTCAGAGCACATCTCTGGGTTGCAGGCTAGGTCCCCAGTTGGGGGTGCATGAGAGGCAACCACACATTGATGCCTTTCTCTTTTTCTGCCTCCCTTCCTCTCTGACTAAAAATAAATAAGCAAAATCTTAAAAAAGAGAAAATTCTTATTTTTATTTTGAATTCATCCCAACATCAGGCAGTTTTTCTTTATGATATAACCCTAAAACCTTTAGCTTGTTTCTCACGGAAAAAAAGGTTATGGCTGGTGAGCACCTCTTTGTAAGCACACAGGACCCATTTCTCTCTGGTGTGTGAAGACGTGAACTTGCCACTAAGTAACTGGTGACTGTGTGAGGCCCCTGTGGGTAGGAAGATTCTTACTGATTGTATGCCCTATTTTATCCAAATGAATAAAAGCCAATTAAGGGATAGAGGTAGTGCCTGTCAGCACGTATTTGTCTGGTTCAGGCTCTGCCTCTGCACTTGCTGGGGCCTAATTTGATATTTTATAGTAATGTTTTGGAGTATAAGGCTAGTAACCTTACAATGACAATAAGAATAGGAAACAATTCTTTATAAAAATCAATAAGTAAAGAATGGAATTCATGATAAAACTTCTGAAATACCTCATACTTAATGGCAAAATTGACTTTGCATTAGGTTGAAAATTATTCTTAGAAAATGTTATGGGCCAGTATCATAGGGTTCAAGTACAAGACTACCTTTGGATCAGGCCTGGACCGATATACACTGGGTTTTGCTAGAGGCAATTAAAGTATATCTAAAGTGCATTTTAAGATGAGCATAGTTTAGGCTATTTAATTTATGATGTGCCTTGGCGTAGCTTCATGTTTCTTGGGTATATAATTTTCTTCGAAATTGTAAAAACTTCAGTCATTGTATCTTCAGATATTTTTTCTTTTTCTCTTTTCTTTCTGGGGCTTCAATTACTCACATAAGCTGCTTGAAGTTGTGCCACAGCTCACTGATGCTCTGTCCATCTTTTTTGCAGCCTGCAGAGTCCAACCACTGTTAATTCTGTCCAGTGTGTTTTTTATCTGAGACGTTGTATTTTTCATCTTCAGGAGTTTGGTTTAGGTCATTTCCGTGTCTTCCATGTCTCTCCTTACCATGCGCCTGATTTTCTCTGTCGTCTGGACCATGTGTGGTGTATTTACAACAGCTGTTTTACTGTTCTTTTCTCTTAGTGACTGATGTTTAATTTGGGGTTTTGTTTGTCTTGATTGATTTTTTCTCCTCATGATGGGTGATGTTTTCCTGCTTCTTTCCTGACTTAGTGAATTTGGGGACTTGACATTGTGAATTTTATGTTGCTTAGTGCTGGATTCTTTTGTATTCTTGTAAATACTTTTCAGCCTTGTTCTGCAACACTCAAATAAATTGGGAATAGATTGATTCTCTTTAGATTTGACTTTAAGTTTTTTTAGGTAGGACTGGAGCAACTTTTAGTCTAGGGCTACTTTGCCCCTACTCCTGAGACAATATCCTCTGAGTTCTCTACCTGTTGCCTTATGTGTTATGAGGTGTTTTGGTGGGTGTTTTTTTAAAACTGGCAGTTGGGAATGTGAACTATTCCCAGCCCTGTGTGAGCTCTGAAAATGGTTCCATCTGCTTTTTTTCCAGTGGTTCTTTTTCCCATCAGGCTAGCTTTCTCCTGTGCATGTGCTGATCAGCTCTCAGAAGACTTGAGGGGCACCCTCTGCAGACCTTCAGAGAGCTCTTTGGTACTCTGAGACTCCATCCTCCCTAGTACTCTGTCCTGTGAATTCCAGCCACTTTGTCTACCCCAGACTCTCAACCCTGTCTCTCAACTCGGAGAAACCACCTTATTTATTTTCCCTTCTCTCAAGGATCATTGTCTTGCACTGCCTGGTGTCCAATGTCTGAAAACTATCATTTTATATATTTGTCTGTTTATTTAGTTACTCCATCATAGCCAGAAGTAGCACCCTAAAAGTCAGTATACTTTAGGACTCTTAAGTGAGAAGAACGGTTTCCAACTTTCTACTAGTATACCCTAAAAATGTTTAATACACAGTACTTAAAGGCATTTATATGAACAATAGAAATCTTTCTTTGGGGAAATTAAAACAACAAAACTTGATTGCATATCATTTCATATTTTGCAGATGTTAATATTTAATCATATGCAGAGCCATTTAGCTTAAGTGCATTAATGTAACTCATTTAAAAGAGGCCAGTAATTGTCCTATTAACTCCCAGTCTGGATGTTATCTGCTCTGCCCTGCTGGTAAGGCCAGAGGGGGACTCTTCTATTGGCACCCACAGAGAGTGCTCTGATCTGTTGAAAATCCTGTTAAAATCTAATTACTTAGGAGAATCAGCCAGGGAATATCTAATGAGCTCTAGGAAACCTGCTAGAAGAAGTTCTGTGTTATTAACGAATGAAATGTCTTCTGTCTTTCAATTATCCTGGTAGCACATGAACATAATTGCTGCCTTATAAAATGTGACTCTTGTTTGTTGTGTTTTAATTGTGTCATGAATTTTTTGATCATTTGAAAATAACTTAATTTCCCATCGAGGAGAAATGACAGTGTAGAGCTTAAATACCTGTGTTTTCTTTCCTCACAGATATTCGATAACTTGTTATTAAATGCTTTAAAAATTTATGCACATTATTTTGTGAAACCACTCTACAGGTGTGAAAAACTTGATAATTAAAAGACCTTGAATTTTCAGTCTAGACTGAAAACATGTTCAGCAAGAAACTCTGAAAGGGATTATTCTCTGAAGGCATCTTCAAAATATTGTCAAAAGAAACTTATTTCTTAAAAATGAAAATTCCTTTGTCTCATTTGTTTTGTCAATGTATCTTTAAGACTCTTAGTGTAGTTTACATTTCCTTCTCTCTTTAACGATTAGCAGTATCTTTTTTTTTTCTCTATAGCAAACCTTTCTTTGTATTTTAACTTTGTTGACTTTTCTACTTCTCCATACTTTAGGACATGGTTTTCTTAAAATTGGATGGTTAGTTATAACTATGGGCTTTGGACTCACATAATAACCTGAGGTATTTAAATCCTGGTTTTTCTATTTGCAACAAATTTCTTTTCTTCTGAGTCTCAGTTTCCATTGCTATCCAAGGGGCACACTAATTAACATGTACAGTACTGCGTAAGCTGCTGTGAGCGTTTTGTGAAGTAAAGCATGTGAAGTGCTTAGGACAGTATCGGCTGTGTTGTGACCGCTCAAGGGGTGGTAGTTATTATTTTTGAAGACTAATTAAAATTTGGAATATGAAAGAATTGTGATATCTAAGATTCATTAAAAACTAATGTAGGGTGAATTTCTATTATCCTAATGTATTTCTATCACCATATTCATATTCAATTTGTTGAAAAAATTAAAAAGGGTCTATTTTTAGTTGCATGTCAGTGAATTTCATTCCAAAGTTTATCAAGATTTTAGCCGATGTGTCATTTTATAGCATGGATTGATGTCAGCAGATGACACCAGAAACAAAATGTGGTTTGGTGATACATTACTTAGAAAAATACCTGTCTTAGTGATAAATTATTATTGGAATATTATATAAGATTTTAATGATTGAGGAGAAAAAAGACTATTACATATTATTTCAACAATTAACAATGTAACTATTATTTAAAATTATTATCTGGCCTATAGAACTCTGGCAGTTGAAATACTTAAATTGACAATGCTTTTATTTTTAATCATTGGATCCGATTTACAATTAGACTCTCTTTTTTGCCTAAAATATAGGTTAAAACATTTTTTAATTAGACTATTTGGAAGTTGATATATAAGCAGCCTTATAAAATGATTCTTGTGTATTATAACTGGACAAAGATATAGAATTATTATAATAATGTTTTCACTTAGAATAGGCTTTTTAATACTTAAAATCCTTTCTCACATAATTCATTAATTCTTACAGCAATTTTATGAAATAGCCACATAGTACTGTATTATAGGCAATAAAAAGAAACTGAATTTTTGTATATTCATAGCTCCGATTATACTTCTAGTAAAAAGATATACATAAATTAATATACAAATTAGGATGTTTCAATGAAGGAATATTTAAATACAGGATGGGGCAAAAGTAGATTTACAGTTGTAAGTACAGAAAATATGCAGTTTATTCTTGTATTATTATTTATTAATTATTTTATTATTTTCCATACAAACAACTATAAACCTACCTTTGCCTCACCCTGTATTTAAAATAATTTGCTACTATTTTATTAATTTGTTATTTGACATGGATTTGATTTTTGAAAAACTCAGAGATAATGGTGCTATTTGGTAGGGGAAGATGTTAGAATTGATGAATTTATGATGTTATGCTATTTGTTTAAAAGTTTATGTATAATAAATAAGCATGGCAAACATAGTTTATCTGGCAGGAATTATTATGCTATAATCAAGGAGCAAATGCCAGCTAATTTGTTCATTCAACAAACATTTATTTGAGGGCATATTTGCTGGAATGGGAATGTAATGTTGAACAAGACAGGCAGGGAAGAAAAATTAGCAGATTCATTATTAAAGCTAATATTTTGCCACAATGTCAGTTCATGAAACTGTTCACTAAGCTGAAAAGTTCCTGGCAGAAAGTGCTTTGGTTGTTGATATTAGCGTGTGAAACTACTGGCTAAGCCTGGCTTTGCTGGGCCTTCTATACTACACAACTTGATTAAGTGAGCACATTTTCACTAAACAGTTTCTGTTGACAACAGAAACAAAAATACTTGACCTTGAAAATGGGAGTAAAACAAAAATGAGGTAGTCTTACATCTTTCCCTGTGTCTTTTCATGGCTGAACTCTCTGCTTGTCACATTTCAGATATCCAAATCTCTGTGAAGCATGTGACATAGCTCCTCCCAACACCCCCCTCCCCACACCCTCCCAATACACAGACTTCCACAACTTTGCTGGGCGTGTATTAATATGTGGTAGGTGCTCAATGAGTGCTACTGAATTCACATAATTAATAAATCTGTTATTGTATTAGGTTATAGTCTTAGTTCTGTTGTTGATTCCCCTGTGATAATCAGGCATAAAGCCAAGTCACAGGACCCCTTGATTTTCCTATATATAAAAACGAACACTATGTTTTCCAAAAATCTGATTAAAATGTACTGAGGATTATTGTGAGATATTAGTATGAATTACATGGAATTCTAATATTTAATCATCTTTTGACTTACAAAAATAAAAATTTTATTTGATTCAACCTAGTATTTTTCCTAAGTTGTTCTTAACTTGACCAAAAATGTAGTATAATTAGCAAAATAATCACAACTCCAAATATGTTGATTATATCACTGCTTATAGTTTTCTTTCTACCTTTCTATCTACTTCACCTTGATTGCTGCTTTTGGGCTTGCTTTCTTCACTGAATGATATTTTATTACAAAAAATTAATTGCACAATATACCTGTCACTCCAAATACTAAATTGTATATTTTTAACGTTAATGAGTCTTGAGTCCACGGGGCTAGGTCTAGAAAGCAGTGTTATTTGACTTCTTTAAGGACATCTAGGTACCAGGAGATAGTGGGTAGTATTTAAGTTCCAAATTTAGTTACAGTTTTAAAAAATATTAGTTTTTTAACATATAAAATTTTTTTCTGACAAATTAGAAGTTTTCATTAGTCTATAATTTAAAAATTATTTTTGTGTTTACTCTGAAAACTAAAATTTTAAGCTCTGTTCCATTAATTTCTTATTTATTCAGATAATACTGTAAGTAAACTTATAATGTTAACAAAATATAGTTATGAAAAAATAATTTTTCTCCAGAAATTACAGTTTACCTGTGAAGAAACTGGATATCCCAAAGGTTACTTTTTTCTGAAAAGGCCACAGATGATTTTTTTTTTTTTTAGATATAAATCAACCCACTGAATGAGCTAGAGCTCGCCCAAAGTAAAGCCCAAGATGCTCTGTTTCACATCTTTTAAGGAAAGGCGACATAATTTAATTTGCCTAACCCAGGGCATCTGGAAAGATGGCTGGAGAACAGAGATGTAAACCTGGCTCTTTATTCAAACACCATGAAGCTCTTATAGTTAATCCAGGAGTCCTGAGCAAGTAACTCAAGTGAATGGTTCTCAAATTTGGGGCTTGTGAAAAGGCTTTCACTGACTGGCAGCAAAATGAGAAAAATAAGGACAATATCAATTTTCCATAAAGCTAAATTTATTGAGTTGAAAGAAGAGTTTACATTCATAAAGGAAACTTTTTTGTTGGAGTCATGTAATATGTAGCCTTTTCAGATTGGCTTCTCTTACTTAGTAATATGCTCACTTTCTTTGAGGAAAGTGAAAATAGGAAGTTCAGATTGGGACATTACTTGGCACAGAGTAGATGCCAAATAAATATGTTTTGAGTCTGTGGGACACTAGCGTAGAAGAGTATTGTAGGCAGATGGGTATGAGGCTCAGGAGTTCTAGAATGGACTATGGACAGGAAACCATTTGTCCACGGGTGTAACCAAAGTCGGGGAAGTGTGGAGACAAGAGGACCTGGGAGGCACATCAGGCCTTCAAAGCTCGTGAAGCCGTGTTGCCTTCCCAATGTCCACGCACAGGAGGCCCAAAGGTCAGGACATCGTACGCCATCCTCAGAGCAGTTGTTTCTACCGTGTTCCTCTTAATTTTTTGGACTTTCTATCCTAGATGAAAATGTGAAAATCTTTGGACTCTTCCTGTTAAATCTTTCATTCCAGAGCTAGAACCTTGTTTCCTGTGAGGACTCAGCCACTTTGGGTGCCATTGGCACTAAAGATAATCCTTTAGGGTGAAAAATATGTCAGAAATAAGAGATCATTTATGGGCTCTTGAATCGAGTGGGTTATTCCCTGATAACAAGTATACTTTTCTCTGAAAAATGGCCCATTAGAGAAGCATGCCCTCTTGACGGAGCACACAGCTTGAGAGGAGATGCGTGTGGAAAGGTAAGGGAGAAAGGACACCTTAGCCTAGCCACCCAGAAATAATGAAGCCAGCCTGGCAATCAATGGTGTGACAGATGTTGCAGCCACATCACTCTCGCACCCAGCAAAGATGCATGGTTTTCTCGCTCCCATGTAAAAGGGCAGCCAGAAAGACCTTTTGTGCAGCCTGGCCTTTGTTACCAGCTGCTTGGCTGTTGGTGGGACTTGTCTCTCTTTAGAGTACCTTCCCCATTTCAGCCCAGGGGACACATTTACTCCACAAACCCCATCCTCATGTACTGGGCCAGTCTGTTTACTTGAATAGTTCTAAAGTTTTCTTGGCTAAATTTTAATTCTTGGACTTTTTGTTATTGGCAATGGGCCTCTGGCAAGCTGTGGAGTTGGCAAAGGCCATGTACTATATTTATACAGTCCCTGTTATAATGGAGGTCAGGAAGATGATGTGATAAATAGGTAAATTACAGTATTTATGGGGAATGTAACTTCTTCACAGCACTAAAATCTAGTCTGTATTCATGTCCACCCCATGTCTTCCAGTTCAAACATAAGGGATATGTACCCTTCAATCTAAGGCTGATCCCTCTTTTTGTGCTCTGGGTCTCACTTCCTCCTCCTCTCTTAGGCTTATTGCTTTATCATCCATGCCCTCTCTCTGTGTGCTTTCATTATTTTCTTCTCTTAAAAATCGGAGTTATAACTTTGGTTTTTGCCACCTGCTTACTGTGTGAACTTGTGGGTTTATACTTTCACCTCTCTGGGCCATAATTTTCTCACCTGTAGAATGAAAGAGTTGGACTAGATGATCTCTAAACTCCCTTTTTATCTCTTAATTCACGAGGTTGGGTTTTATGAGTATCTTTGTATTCTCACATATTGAGCTACCTGGCTTAGTGATAAATTATTATTGAAATATATATTAATGAGGAGGTACAAAAAGACTATTGGATAGTATTTGAACAATTAACATGTAACTATTACTTAAAATTATTATATGAGTTGTAGGAAAACTTTGCTGGACTGTGGAATTCAAGATATATTTGAATTGACAACACCTGTCAGGTACATCGTATTTTTATATTCTAGTTCTTTTTAGGAAGCAAAATGATTTTGTAACTCACTTTACACTAAGGTATTATCTATTTGTAAACATTTTGCCTATTTTCTCTTGTGTTACTCAGATTTCTTCTCAATGTAGGAAATTTTGCAAGCAATTGAAACCCGATTAAAACCCACTTAAGGAGAAGGATTTTCCAGGGAGCAGCTAGCTTCAAGCCAAGATGGCCCTATGGACTCAAATAAGGTCTTAAGGCTCGGTATTCTTTATTAATCAGAGTAGGCTAATGCTTTGAAAAAACCCCAAATCTTAAATCTCAGTAGCTTAACACAATAGAAATTCATTTCTGTACATATAATAGTTTAACGAAAACTTTTAGTGGGTGGCCTTTACTGTGGTGATATAGGGCTTCAAGCCCCTTTCACTTCTAGCTTGCTAGTCCTAGGGCCTCACACTCCTCTGCTGGACTCTCTACATCTAGCCAACAGATAGGGGTGGGAATGGGGGAGAGCCTGGGAGATCATGGCCACGGGCCAGAGTTCAGCTGCAATGATCTGCAAGGAAGACAGTAATACAGTCTCATGTGTAGCCAGGAGGAAGAAGAGTAGGCTTTAATGGCAGTCCCCATTTGCACTCCCTCTGCATCTGTTGGCTCTGTTGTCTCTCCTGTGTCCTTCTTCACCAAGTTCTCTCCATGTGGGAGCAAAAAGTGGCTACAGGCAACCACAGATTCAAATCCTTCTAACTTAACCTCCCTGGAAGAGACCATCTTCTTTTAGCTGCAGCAGAAAAGTCTCATCTGTGGCCAGCTGAGGCTAGAGGAGTGGGTCACACTAGTTAGCAAGGCCTGGGTCACTTGCTCCACCAGCATCATCCCTACCCAAACTACATGTTATATTTTCCAAAGATAGTTGCAGCAATCCACACTCCACCCCACATGTTCTTGCTATGTAATGATGGCATTTTTTCATTGCAAGGTCGGATCTGTGCACAGGACCTGCACAGAAATTTGGAACTGCCTTGACCAATAAAATGTAGCACAAGGGATGTTGCATTCCTTCTGAGACTGGTCACAAAAGACAGATTCCACTGGGCTCTCTCTCAGGACTCTTGCCCTTGGAGCCCAGCCACCATGTTGTGAGGAAGCCCAGGCCACAAGGTGACTCCATGTGTGGGTGCTCTGGCCCACAGCCTCAGCTGGATGCCCAGCCAATAGCCTGCATCCACTGAGAGTAGATGAGCCTTTAGATGATTCTGAATTTCAAGTCTTCTAGTTGAGGCCACAGAAATCATGGAGCCGATGCTGCCCCCACTGTGCCCCATCTAAATTCCTGACCCATAGAAACTGCAACAGATGGACAACAGATGGTATGTGATTATTGTTGTTTTAAGTCACCTAGTTTTGAGGTAATTTTTTAACGTTTTTTAAAATTTTTCTATTTTTAAAATTTTTAAATCATTTCTTACTGTTGTTTGAATACAGTTGTCTCCACTTTCCCACCAGCACTTTCCCCCACCCCACCCACTCCCACCTTTGCAACAATAGATAATATACTACTTACCTTATAGACCCGAATCGTAAATCATGAAGTTGGTGCTGACCAAAACAATGCCAAGCCTTCTTGAAAGAAATAATTTTTTATTATTATAGAATAACTACTTACATTTTAGTGACATTCCTGTCTAACTTTGCCTTTGGGGAATGAAAAGATCGTTTGGTATTTTGACTTAGAAAATCAGTTTCTATTATAGTAATCACCATTCTAGTTTCTGTTTCTATGAGTTTACCTTAAAAAAAATCCAGGTATAAGTGATACCTTGCAGCATTTATCTTTCTCTGTTTGGCTTATTTTACTTAGCATAATACCCTCCAGGTTCACCCATGTTGTCACAAATATCAGATTTCTTTCTTTTTTAAGGCTTCACAATATTCCTTATATATGTACGAGGTCTGTCCTGAAGAAGTCCAGCCATTGTTAATATAACAAGAACAGTTTGCTCAACAATGATGTAACCTGGCAGCTGAGGAGAGAGGACTGGAATGTGCATGCGTGAACAATGGCAGCTTCACTGTACTAGTCAATGGGGGCGGTAGACACCGTTGAGTGAGCATCTGTATTGAGTGGCCATTACATTCAAAATGTCTGAGTGAGTAGAGCAATGAATCTGCATCAAATTTTGTGTGAAGTTTGAACATTCCTCTGTGGAAGCTATTCAAATGATTCAGAAGCCTGTAGCTATGGGCCACTGGTGATTGGCAGCTTCATCACGTCAAGCACTTGCTCATGTATCACGTGCTGTGCAGAATTTTTTGGTGAGACATCAAATCACCCAGGTGACTCAGCCCTCCTGCTGCCCAGATTTGGCACCTCGTGACTTCTGGCTTTTCCCAAAACTAAAATCACCTTTGAAAGGGGGGAAATTGCAGACCATCAATGAGATTCAGGAAAATACAAGGGGGCAGCTATGGCAACTGGGAGAACTGTGTGAGGTCCCAAGATGCCTACTTTGAAGGGGACTGATGCATCATTACCCTGTGTACAATGTTTCTTGTATCTTGTATCTTCTTCAACAAATGACTCTTTTTCATGTTACATGGCTGGGTACCTCTGGACAGACCCCATATACAATTTCTTTATCCATTTATTCGTCAAACAGACACTCAGGTTGTTTCATACTTTGGCTATTGTGAATAATACTGCAGTGAACGTGGGGGTGCAGACATCTCTTCAAAATAATGCTTTTGTTTCCTTACACCCAGAAGTGGAATTGTTAGATCATATTGTAGTTCCATTTTTAATCTCTTGAAGGAAACTCCATATTGTTTTCCTGGGTGACTCAGCCCCACCCCCACCCCCACCCCCTTCTTCTTCTTCTTCTTCTTCTTTTTTTGCTTGAAATCACTTGTTTGGTAGCTACCATTCACTGGATTCTCAGTATTTGTGCTTAAAGGTTTATTGCATCTCAGTTAATTTTCACAAGACCCCTAAAGAGGTATCATTATCCCCACTGAATAGATGAGGAAACCAAGACTCAGGGAGACTCAATAAATGTCTTAAGATCATTTGGCTAGTAAGTGACAGAGCCAGAATTCTAACATACCGCTACACCTGTGCCTTATATTTAAGGCAAAGGTTTCTTGAAGGGCAAAGAGATATTTTAGTTTTGCTGTAATAGAGTTTCCTGATTGAATTTCGTGTAGAGACTGGCGGGTGTAATGTAGAGGCATCTCTCTTACAGCGAGAGTTTTCACAGTACATGTGGAATATATGGAGGTGGAGTCATTAGAGAACATGATTTGTATTACATGCAGCTGTTGGCTATACAGCAGTTGCAGGAGAAAGGTTGTTTTTCATGCAGCATTGGGAACACATGCATGTTTGTTCTGAGTGGCTGGTTGTTCATTTGACAACTTATTCTTTTGTGTGTGTGTGTTTAAAGATTTTATTTATTTATTTTCAGAGAGATGGGAAGGGAGGGAGAAAGACAGGAAGAGAAACATCAGTGTGTGAGAGATACATCAGTCGGTTACCTCTCACACACCTCTAACTGGGGACCTGGCCCACAACCCAGGCATGTGTCCTGACCAGGAATTGAACTGGTGACCTTTTGGTTCACAGGTGTTCAGTCCACTGAGCCACAACAGCCAGGGTGACAACTTAGTTTTGTGGTTATTTTTGGCAGTTATGAACTGTGCTACTGTTTATTTTGGTTCTGTGCTTTAAAAAATAATAACATTAAAAATGCATGCCTTATCTCTCATTTATTAACAACAGATTTAAAATCTCATTTTAAAAAATCTAGTCTTATGTGGTGTTTAGAATTTGCTTAATGATGATTTGATCAACTAATATAATTTTCACTTACAAAACTAAAATATATTTATGCATTATAAATTCTTTCATTTCTCCTTGTTGCTAGGAACTTGAAACTCTGCAAACCCTCTTTCCCCCCATTAAAATCATTAGTTTTTACAATCATTTCTTAAATAACACAAGCTTCATAGGAGTGCAAATATTGCACACTTACAGAAGAGAAGCTGTATGTTAGGAAAAATGCACATCAAATACAGGAAGGGAAAGGCCTCATTTCTTGTGAAAACCATGTATCATTCTTTGCAGCAATATTTTTGAAAGTCCCTATGTTCCGAGATGTAGTGAAAACCTTGTTCTAAATCTAGTTTTTTTGTAAAATACATTTGCCATGGTTTTGGAGGCTCCCTTAAAGTGTTAACTTGAGCTCTTCTCATCAGAGTCAAGGGAATACACCAGCTAAAATGGTTTTAAAAGGGGGAAATTTTCATGCTGTCCCTTTAACATATTAATCAGCAAACCTAGGTGAATGAGAATCTCTCAATATGAGTGTGTAATTAAATGTGTGTGCTTCTCTTCAAGCAGTGAATAAAATTCTGAAAGCCAGAATTATGAAAATTAGAGCATCCTTAGTCATGCCTAGTCCTCTTGGCTTGTTTTATTTCATCATGTAAGTGCATCCCAGCAAACAGACCTATTTCTACATGGAAAACATTGACCACCGTGCCTTGTGTCAACTGTCTGTCTGGAGGACTTTGGTCGGGCCATCAATGAGTAGTGTAATAATGAGTAGAGAGGGAGAAGGGATGGTGGATCACCTCATGTGGATTGTGATGGGGAGGGCGAGAACAAGGCTTTCTTTTCCTAGGGTAGGCACACCTGAAATGTGATTGCTCTCAGCATGCCAGCACACCACTATCTCAAGACTATCTACAAGTATTTTGTAGACTAAAGAAAAGGCAGAGATAGTGCCACTGTCCACCACCCTTCCTCATGCTCTTTCTGCCAAACAATGCCTCCTAGGTTCAGGAAAGAATGTTCATCAAACTCGAAATGCTTATTTTTGACCCCAAACATCCAGTGGCACTACCCAAAGAGTTTGGCCCTCAATCCTTTAACCTGAGAATAATCACAGGTGCCTCATTGCCCGTCCCTTCTCTACATTTAGAGTTTTTGCCGAATCTCTTGTTGAAGTTCTAAGTTCTACTTTATCTAGTCCTGGCCACTTCTTTCCGTGCCTTGTAGTTCCCAGAATTCTTGTGTTTCAAAGTGCGAGAGAGCATGTGAATGGTCTTAATTTATGATCATAAATAGAAAAGTGGGAAAAGGATGAACAGGGAAAAGCATGAACTTTTAGGGGTTTCTATGTGGAGACCAGCACAGGAGGACTCACTATTCTATCATTTTTAAGCACAATGCCTAGTCCAGTGCTTATCACATAGTAGGTCCTCAAAAATACTAGTTTATTTCTATTCTTCTGTTTGGCTCTTTATGGTTTTCATGTATACCGTGTAAGGCGGGGCAGGTAGTATTATTTTCATTTTGGGGGATGAGGAAACAAATCTGAAGAGATTATGTAACTTCCCAAGGTCTCCCAGTAAGGAAGTAATGGTTGTGTTTATGGCTTCTACGATTTTGCCTAATAAAGTAGATATCAAATAAATGAAAAAATGAAAGAATATGTGGTAAGCCAGTGAGCCTTGCTATATGTTATTATCATTTCTTGAGCTTATAGATATGTTATCTCTTCATTCATTTATTCAAGAAATATTTATGGAATGACTATTATTTGCCAAGCACTTTTCTGAGCACTAAGAACATATCAGTGAATAAAAGATACAAAAATCCCTTCCTTCTCAGAGTTTACACTCTTGTTTACTAAGATGTAAATGCCTGCTAACTTGCTTTATTCATTACTAGAGTAAGATGACTGATGTGATAATTTAGTCAATAAATATTAATTACGCGATTACTATGTGCCAGGCACTGTGATAGGTGCTGAGAAAAAAGTGGTGAGCATAAGCAGGCACAAACCTTGCCCTTATGGAGCTTATGGTTCATTGGAGGAGACAGCCAATAGTGAAGTAAGAAGGGCCAGTCTTCAGAAGGTGTTCATATGCTATGAGAATAGCATAAAGGCAGGGGTTTGACCAAGGGAGGAGAGGGAAGACTTCCCTTAGGCAGTACTGATTGAGCTAAGATGAGGAGGAGTCAACTAGCTGCAAAGGCAGAGGGAACAGCATGTTAAAAGGCTAGTGGGAGGAGGCTGTGTGGTAGGAAAAGGACCATGATGCTTACAAAGAAGCTGAAAGAATGATGTGAGCTTCATAATAGCTCTAAAAGATGGATGGGCAAGGATTATTGCCTCTCATTTTCCAATACAAGAAATTGTGGCTCAGAGGGATTTTTTATTCAGCACTAGTAGGTGGAACTTGAATTCAAATCTTTGAATTCCAAGTTCAGTGTGCTTTTCACTAGGCTACATTCAATATAGATTCTTACTGCTTTTGGTAGGATTAAAATCGGAAGTAAATTTATTGCAGCAGTATGTAGAATAACTTGTAGAAATTTTAATGAGTCTGTAAAGACC
Organism: Desmodus rotundus; assembly: GCF_022682495.2. Classification (NCBI taxonomy): domain Eukaryota; kingdom Metazoa; phylum Chordata; class Mammalia; order Chiroptera; family Phyllostomidae; genus Desmodus; species Desmodus rotundus. The sequence goes on along the minus strand of NC_071389.1, from coordinate 43,923,190 downwards.
TAGTGATCATGATCACATATCATGTGAAATCATGTATTTGCATTCCTCTTGGAGTTGATTTGGATTTTCAGAAAATACTGACCAGTTGATTCTCCCAAGCAGAACATTTGTATGGTATGTGGTGAGGAGACCAGATTTATAAATAGCCTCTTGCAGAGCACAATATTTGGCTTTCATTCAAAGGTTTTAGATTCAGAAATTCTCTTCTAAGCAGATATTACTGTCAAGTGAAAGGACCAAAGCTGTAGGAGCTGGAAACAAAAGGATCTTTGGCAAGTTTTCAACTTCCCCAGACAGTGCTCTACCTCGTCATTGCCTTTCCCCCTTGGCCCTGTGAGGCTTCTGCAGCAGACAGACCTTTCAAACCCTGGACAAGGCAGTCTGCCGCTCACCAGCATCCGTTGCTTCCAGGACTGGGAGAGATTGGAGGGCCGTAGATACAGTGTGATGAATTGGGCCTGTAAGTGTGCTAGCAACTCAATCGGCTGCCACCAAGAGATCCACATGTTTTAATTATGGGCTTAGTTTCTTAGGCTCTGGAAATACAGTGTCTGCATGTATCCCTACTTTGCACATTTAGGGATGTGTTCTCATCTCAGTTTGTGAGAATTTATGTGCACAATTCCCATTAGCATTAATGGGAGTTGCATATATAAATCGCAGAACGTCAAAATGAGAATATACCTTTTAGTCTCAGGGATGAATGAACCACATCTCTCTTTCCAGGTCTTCCTACTAGATGATCTTCAGAATTTCTTGGTAAATTTTTGATAGTTGGTTTGTGCAGTAAATCCTAATAGCACAAAATCATTTTATTTTATTCATTTTATAAGAATGATTTTCATTATATGCACAGAATATTTATGTGCTTATTTTAGGAGATTCTCCAAATGCTTTATTAAAGCTAATTGTCTTATTGTTAAAAATGTTAAAACATAAAACATGCAAAGCACCACTGTGCTTTCATTCATTTAACTAATATTTACTGAATTGCTACTATGTATCAGCTACTTTGCTAAGCTCTTGGAAGAGACATAATATCTTCTTTAATGGGGAAGACATATAAAAACAAACACCAGTGGCTATAGTTAATAATACTGTATTGTATATTTGAAAGCTGCTAAAAGAGTAGATCTTAAAAGTTAGCACAATACTCTGTTTTCTCTTAAAATCATAGAAAAATCATACTAAATCATCTTTTGCCTTTTACCAGAAGTTACCATCATAAGAAAAAGATATTTTTTAACTGTGTATGGTTACAGATGTTAACTAGACATATTGTGCTGATCATTTCACAATATATACTAATACTGAATCATTATGTTGTAGACCTGAAACTAATATAATGTTATATGTCAGTTACATCTTGATTTAAGAAATTAAAAACAAATAGCAATAAGCTCTATAATACAAAAGCTACTAACGAGATTAAGTATAGAGTCCTGCGAACAATGAGTGAGAACAATAGGAGCGAGAACATGTCTGGAAGAAATGGGAAAAGTTCTGCTTGAACTGGGTCCTGAAGGTTGAATAGAAATTTTCCAGGCTGAGAAGTAGGAGCAGGTCATGGAGGAGCAAGGACATGCTAAGCAAAAGAAACTGAGTGTTCAAAGACTAAATGAGAAATGTATTGTGATGGGTATAGAAAAGCCTGAAAGAAACCAGATAAAGATGAGCCTAGAAAGCAAATTGAGATCAGATGAAGAAAACTGTCCTAAGAACTACACTCAGTGGGGAGCAATGGAAGTTTTTAAGAAGGAGAGTTATGGAAATATTATATGTTTTTCGAAGTTTATTCTGGGGGCAGAGCAAAGAACAACAGGTCAGCATAGGAAAAGGTGATTTAGATGAAGTAATTGGGAGGCCATTAATTCAATATCAGAACGGTTTGTTCTTTGGACTATGTGTATATATACAAAGCTTCTTCAGGTAAAACTGATATGAAATAAAATGCATATTATTTAAGTAGTACAATTTGATAAATTTTGACATATGTATATACCTGCATAAGCATCACTATAATCAATATTATGAATATATTTGTCACCCCCAACAGTTTCCTTGTGCTTCCTTGTAATTCACCCTCTCTGGCCCCTTCATTGCCCTCCACCTCTGTCCCCAGGCAACCACCCCTGTGCTTTCTGCTATTATAGAACAGTTAGCATTTTTAAGACTTTTATATAAATGAAGTCAAACAGTATATACTTTTTTGGGTGGGAGTGTCTGGCTTTATTTCACTTAACATAATTATTTTGAGATTAGTCTATTTTGTTGTATGTATCAATAATTTGTTCTTCTTTATTGCTGAGTAATATTTCATTGTATGGATATACCACAGTTAGTTTATCCATTCACCTGCTGGTGAGCATTCTGACCGTTTCCAGTTTTGGGATATTGCTGATAAAGCTGTACGGACCTCAGTGTACATCTTTGTGTGGACACATGTTGCAATTTCTCTTGGGTGAATACTTAGAAGTGCAAAACCTGGGTCACATGGGTAGGGGTGTTTTTAACTTTTTAGAAAACAGGAAAACAATTTTACATTTGTACCAGCTCTGTATGAGAATTCCAGTTGCTCAAGATCTCATCAAGATTTGTTATTAGTCTTTTCATTTTAGCTATTATAATGGGTTTGTAGTGGTACCTGATTGTGTCCCCCACCCAAATTCGTATGTTCAAGTCCCAACCCCCAAATATCTCAGAATGTAATCATTTTTGGAGATAAGATCTTTAAAGAGGCAATCAAGTTAAAATGAGGCCATTAGGGTGTGTCCCTTATCTAATATGACTGGTGTCCTTTTAAGAAGATGACACACCAGAAGCACACATGCACAGAGGGATGACCACAGAAAGAGGCAGCAAATAGGTGGCCACTGGCAAGCGAAGAAGAGAGGCCTCAGAGGAAACCAACGCTGGTGACAGGATTGTTAATCTTGGACTTCCTGCTTTCAGAACCGTGAGAAATAAGTTTCTGTTGTTTATGCCACGCAGTCTGCATTGCTTTGTTATGGCAGCTCTGTAAAACTAATACAGTGTGTTTATCTGCCATCTGTGTATCTTCTTTGGTGAAACATCTGTTCAACTCTTTTGCCCATTTATTGTATGGGAGAGTACAGTAAATGTATTTTTGAGGGTACTTTCTATGTTCTGAATCCATGTTCTTTATCAGATATATGAATTGCAGGTATGTTCTCCCAGTCTGTGGCTTGTGTGTATTTATTCATTCCCATTACAGTATCTCTCAAATAACATTTTTGATGAAGTCAAACTTACCAATTTTTTTCTTTTATGGGTTGTATTTTTGGTGTCATATCTAAGAAATATTTAGCTAATACAAGATAAGCAATATTTTCTCCTTTGTTTTCTTCTAGAAATATCATTGTTTGGGGTTTAACACTTTGTTCTATGAGATTTTAAGCTAATTTTGCAAATAGCTTGAGATGGATCAAATTTTTTTTTTTTGCATATGGGTGCACAAGTGTTCCAGGATCATTGTCGAGAGGTCTTTGAATTATATTGCATAGTTGTGGCTCTGCACACCCACACCATCTTTTGCCCCCTTCTATAAACAAAGGGATGTAATTGATTAGATAGCAGCTTAGGGTATGGAGTGTGTTCTGTGATGAGTATAATGGTCTCTGTGGAGCAATGCACATAGAACATATATCACCATTTCCAGGGCTTGCAGAGGAAAAAGACTTGGGATGTTGGAGGGTAAAAGTTTCTCTTTGCTTCTTTCTCCCAGTGTAATTACATATGTGGCCTTTCGGCAATCATCCTCTACCACTGCCTCCTCACTTCTCCTTCCCGATGTAGCAGAGAAAGCCACCAGAAAGATAAAAGGGCCATCAGGAGATGCTTGGGGGATTTTATAAAGTGGCAGAGTGTGTTTTATTGTCTCTTATCTCATTCCCATCAACTTAAACACTCCTATCTCTAATCCCAATATTTGGAATATTTCTCTTTCTACTATAGATACTATTAGAGTTGTTACCAGGTCTAATCCCAATAATTTGGATTACTCCTCCTGCTTGTACTAGTATATTGCCTTTCTTCTATGGCACTCAGTGCCAATGGAGCTATTAACAGTCTTCTTAGGAGCAGGGACTTTCTACCTTGAGAGTGGGCGTCTACCAATGGAAACACACTGCTGCGCACTTGTTATTTGTGTAAGCTTGAGCACGTGCTACGTGCCCTGCACGGTTATAAATTCTAGAGGTACAGTAGTAGCAGCAAATGGAACAGACCAAGATCCTAACTTCATGGAGCTTCTATTGAAATAGGCAGACAGATAATAAAGAAATAAGTATGTCAGGTAGTGAAAAGTGCTCAGAAAACGGAAATAGAGTATGAGCAGTAGGGAGCGCTGGAAGTGGGGGTGGTTGAGTTATTTCCGGAGAACTTACATAATGTGGATCCTAAAAGCAGTATTTGAGGAGAACTCTACAGAGATGAGAGGTCTAGAGGAGGAAGAATAGTCCAGGCTATTACTTTAGGGAGTAGTAAGTTTAAAAGCCCTGTGGCAATAGTGTGGTTGAGTGTCTGAGAAATGACAAGAAGGGAGGAGCAAAGAGGAGGTGGTGAAAGTGATAGGAGGTAAAACCAGATTATGAAAAATCTTTTAAGCCAAGGTAAGAATTTTGTGTTTTTCAAGACAACTTTATTGAGATATAATTGCATACCATAAAACTCACCCTTTTAAAGTGTGTGATTCAGTGGTTTTTAGAATAGTTACTGTGTTGTATTCACCATTGTCCAATTCCAGGATACTTTCATTGCCTCATAAAGAAACCCCAGACCCATTAACAGTCACCCCTCATTCCTGCCTGTCCCCAGCTTCTGGCAACCACTCATCTACTTTCTGCCTCTATAGATTTACTTATCCTTGACATTTCATATATGATGAAATAATACAATATGTGATCTTTTGTGTCTGCCTTCTTCACTTAGCATAATGGTTTCAAGGTTCATCTATGTTGTAGCATGTGTCAGTACCTCATTCCTGTTTCTGTCCAAATAACATTCCATTCTATAGATATATATCACAGTTTTATATTTATTTATTAGATAGTGAACATTTAGGTTGTTTCTATTTTTGGCTAGTATGAATAATGCGGCTATAAATATTCACATACAAGTTTTTGCGTGTATACATGTTTTTTCATTTCCCTTGAATACATATCTAGGAGTGGAATTTCTGGGTTATATAGTAACCCTATGTTTAACCTTTTGAAGAACTGTCAGCCAATTTTCTAAAGAGGGTGACCATTTTAGATTCCCACCAATGTTGAATGAGTGTTTCTGTTTCTCCAGATCTTTGTCAACACTTGTTGTTTTCCATCTTTTTAATTACAGACACCCTAGTGTTTGTGAGCCTCATGGTGGTTTTGATTTGCATTTTCCTAATGACTAATGATTTTGTGCACCTTTTCATGTGCTTATTGGCCATTTGTATATTTTCTTGGTAGAAAAATAAAAGTGTTTATTCAAATCCTTTGCCCATCTTGAAATTGATTGTAAATGGTTGAATCATAAGTGCCTTTTACATATGTTAGATATGATTTTTATCAGATATGTGATTTGGAAATATCTTCTCCCATTCTGTGGGTTGTCTTTTTACTTTTCTGATTGTAGTCTTTGAAGAGCAAAAGTTTTAAATTTGGATGTAGTCCAAACTTTTTCTTAAATTCTCTTAAAATTTTCTTAAGTTTTCTATCTTTTTCTTATATTTTTTTGGTCACTTGGCACTTTTGGCATTAGATCTAATAAACTACTTCCTACTCCACAGTCATGAAAATTCATGCTTGTATATATTTTTAATGAGTTTTAGTTCTTACAATTAGGTCTATGATCTGTTTTGAATTCATTTTTGTATATGATGTGAGGTAAGGTTCCAACTTCATATTTGTGTGTGTGGATATTCTGTTGACCTAGCACCATTTGTTGAAAAGACTCTTATGTCTCCTTTGAATTATTTTGTCATCCTTGCCAAACATCAGTTGACCATGATTTATTTCTGGACTCTCAATTTAAACAATTCCATTGTTTATCCTTATGCCAGTACCATCCTAGCTTAATTCACTGTAGTTTCATAGCAAGTTTTGAAATCAGGAAAGGTGATTCCTTGAACTTTGTTCTTTTTTCCTCAAGATTGTTTTGACTATTCTGAGTTCCTTAAAACTTCATTTCCTTGTGAATGTTATGATTAGCTTGTCAATTTCTAAAAAAAAGGCCAAGTGGAATTTTGATAGTGATTGAATTGAACCTGTAGATGATTTGGGGGAATATTGACATCCTGACAATATAAAGTTCTTTAATCTATTTGTCTTCATTTATTTAGGTCTTTAATTTCTTTCAACAAAGACTATCATTTTTTTTCTAAGTGAAAAGAACACATTGGAGGGGTTTGAGAGAGGAGTGATATGACCTGACATATTTTAAAAGACTGACTTTGTATATGTTGGAGATCAAACTCTTGTCCAAGGTATCATTTGCAAATATATATAAAGAACTCATACAACTCCATTCCAGGAAGACAAGAAATCCAATTAAAAAATGGGCAAAGGACCTGAACAGACACTTCTCAAAGGAGGATATACAGAGGGCCCAGAGACATATGAAAGGATGCTCAGCATCACTAGCCATGAAGTGAGATACCACTTCACACTGGTGAGATTGGCCATCATTAACAAATCAATAAACAACAAGTGCTGGCAAGGTTGTGGAGAAAAGGGAACCCTAGTACACTGTTGGTGGGAATGCAAACTGGTATAGCCACTGTGGAAAACAGTATGGAATTTCCTCAAGAAACTAAAAATGGAACTGTCTTTTGACCCAGCAATTCCACTGCTTGGATTATACCCTAAGAATCCTGAAACACCAATCCCAAAGAACCTATGCACCCCAATGTTCATAGCAGCACAATTTACAATAGCCAAGTGTTGGAAGCAACCTAAGTGTCCATTAGTAAATGAGTGGATCAAAAAACTGTGGTACATTTACACAATGGAATACTATGCAGCAGAAAGAAGGAGCTCCTCCCCTTCGTGACAGTATGGATGGAACTGGAAAGCATTATGCCAAGTGAAATAAGCCAGTCAGTGAAAGACAGATACCATATGATCTCACCTATAAGTGGAACCTAAACAAAACAAACAAACAAGCAAAATATAACCAGAGACATTGAAATGAACAAACTGACAGTAACCGGAGGGGGGCTGGGGAGGGACTAACAGTGGGGGGGAAAGGGGAAGGATCATCAAGGACACCTGGACAAAGTCAAAGGGGGTAGGATCGAGGGTGGGAGGTGGGGATCTGTGGGGCAGTGGGGAGTGGTGGGAGGAAAATGGGAACAACTGTACTTGAACAACAATAAAAAATTAAACAATTTAAAATAAATAAAAGACTAACTTTGGCTGATTTTTTGTAGGATAAAATAGAGAAGACAAAAGTAAAGGAAAGAGACCATTGAGAAGTTTACCACAATAGGCCAGATAAGAGAAGTGGTGGCTTGGACTATAGTGGTAGTAGTAGAGATAGTAAGAAGTGTAAGACCCAGTGTCTACTTTGAGGATAAAGCCAACAAGATATGTTGAAGAATTGGAAACGGGAGCAAAAGAGAGGAATGAACAGGTGACTCCAAGGTTTTGACTTGAGCAACTAGAAGAATGGAGTTGCCACTTACTGAGCTGTGGAAGACTGTGAGGAGCGGGTTCATGATGATTGGTTTGGGGTCTATCAGGAGTTCAATCAAGTATGAATGTTAAGTGTTAAGTCTGAAATGCCTACTAGGCATTCAAGCTGAGATGTTGAACAGGTATTTGGTGTAAGAGCATTGGAGTTCAAGATAGAAGTCCATACAGTGTTATATAGATGGTGTTTATAGACCAGGGACTATATAACATCATCAAGAGAAGGAGCCTAGACAGAAAACCTAGACAGGGACCTTGGGGGACTCCAGTGATAGAGATTGGGGAGATGAGTTGATTCCACCAAAGAAGAGTAGAAGGGGCAGTCAGTGCAGTAGGAGGAAAATCAAGAGAGAATGATGTCGTAGTCAAGTAAAAAAAGTGTTTCAAGGGGAGAGAATGATCAAGTGTGTCGAACATCACTGACAGGTTGAATAAGATGAGAAGTGAGAATTGTTCATTGGATTTGTCTGTGTGAATGTCTTTGGTAACCTTGCCAAGATCTGTTTTGGTGAAGAGATGGGAGTTAGCCTCTTTGGAGAAAATTAAGAAAGTACAGAAAAAGAGGAAATGGAAACTTTGAGTATAGACAATTTTTTTCTAAGAAAATTTTGAAGGGCATTGGAGACATGGAGCATGAGTTACCTTGAAAAAAGAAAACCTTTTACTTTAGAAAATTTCAAACCTATAGAAAAGTTGAAAGAATCATACAATGAATAACCATAATGTATCCTTCACCTAGATTCACCAATTGTTAATATCTTTCTCCATTTTTTTCTCTCTCTAAGTGGGTTGCTAAACCATTTGAAAGTGAGTTGCAGACATCATGAGACTTTATTAATCAGATTTCATTTCATATCCCAAGAAAATTAATAATAATTTCACATCATCTAATATCCATTCATATTCACATTCTCCCAAGTGTCTCAAAATCTCTTTTATATATTTTTTAAATCCAGAAGCCAATCAAGATTCACATATTGCCCTGGCTTGTGTGGCTCAGTTGGTTGGAACATCATCCAGTAGCGAAAAGATTGCAGGTTTGATCCCCAATTAGGACACATACCTGGGTTGTGGGTTCATCCCTGGTGGGGGGGCACATTGGGGAGGTAGCCAATCGATATTTCTCTCTCATGTTGAAGTTTCTCTCTCTCCCCTCCTCTCTCCCTTCCTCTCTCCCTAAAAGCAGTGAAAAAAAAAATCCTCAGGTGAGGATTAAAAAAAAAGAAAAAAAGATTCATATATTTCTGTTGTTATGTCTCTTTAGTATTTATTAATAGAAAAGTCCTCTTGCCTTTTTATCACACATGATTTTTATTTTTCAAAAGTCCAGGCCTGTTCTTCTATGGAATATCACATATTCTGGATTTTTCTAATGGTTCATTGTAGACTTTAGCTTGTTTCTCTTCCACCTATATATATCCTGTTACCTGGAAAGTAAGTATAGAGGCTTAATTAAATTCAGTTTAAACACTTTTTGCAAGAACGTCTTCTGTTATATTGTATACTTCATATTATATCCCGCCGGGAGGCACAGGATATTAGGTTGTCCACAACAGTGATACTAAATTTGGTCTCTTAGTGAAAATGGTGATTGCCAGATTTCTCTATTGTAAACTACCTTCTCTGTTTTGTAATTTGTAAAAAAAAAAAAAAAATCTGTGGGGTAACATTCTAGTGTTATGCAAATATCTCATTTAGCAAGGGAGGGCTTTTTTAAAAGATGAAAGTAAGTATAGTGATGTGGATCCTGGCGGCCTGTGGGATCCGTGTGTTGTGGCAGCAATGGACAAATTCACATGGACTACAGAAATCCTGTGGAGAAAAAGGGACGGCATGGCCACTCTCTAAGTGAGAGAGAGGGTAAGAGGGCCAGAGAGAGATCCTGACCCCTGCCTGGACAGGCTTTTATTGCTTTTCTGGGTACATTACATGGAAGATGGTCCTCATTTACTATGCACAGGTTCGCTGTACGTGATTACCTTTTACAGACAACAAAGGAAAGAATGTTACTAATTACTTCAAAGAGAAGTAATCAGATCGAGGGGGAAAGTGGTTGAACTGGTTACACTCCATACTTGAGAGGTTTAGCATGGACTTTAGGAAGTTAGATACTCGGTAAGCATTTGCTGCCTCAATTCAGGGTGAGGGAGTTTTAGCAAAAGCAAGTCTCATAGCAGCCTAGGTACAATGCAGGCCTGATTCCCCGTGGGAGAACCTGTCTGTGGGAGTGGGTCCTGTGTGCTGGACCTCGCACCCACTGGCTTTTCTGAGTGGGGGCTGGGCTGCATTTCCCACACGTGGAACTGTTCCTTATACTATAACATTTTTATTTGCTTATGGAAATGACCTCGAACAGAATGAGAAATTGATGATAACAGGAGAAAGATGATTGCTGGAGCATTATTCTTGAAAAGATGAGAGAGGGTAGGATCCAGTACACAACCAGGGAACTAGACTTTAGAGAGAAGCATAAACATTTCCCATGGTCATTGGAGGGAAATCAGTTACATGGGTATGGGTGTAGGTAGGATGGTGTATAAGATGGTGGGAGCTTTTGAAAGTTCTTTCCTAAGTGCTTCTGTCTCCCACTAATCATATAGTGATTATTTCAATGTAAGCTCATCCAAATTTAGGTTTCCAGCCTTCCTTCTTCTCCTTACGATGACATCAAAGAGATTAAGTTTGCCATAATAAGGAAAAGGAAGAATCTGGTCTATGACAATCTTTTGTCTCTGGTAGACATTAGTCACTCGTGCATCTGTTTCAGCATCCAGGGTCCTACCGTGGCTTCCAGCTTGTACAGGCCCTGTTTGTGGTACATCCTTGTCCTTCAGTCCAACCGGCCTTCCTGACACAACTTCTGGGGTCAAGGAAGCCTTGGAGAACCATGACAGGTTCTTTCTTCCCACAGCTAGTTGAGTTTCTGTTGAATTGTTGCTACATATTTCTGGTACAGAGGTTTGCTTTATGAAACTTTCCATCTCTCCAGGTTCTACCCAGGAGGCAAAGTACAGCTCTCTGTTCCTAGAATCCCCCAAACCTAGCTGAGGTTCTTGCTGTCACTCCATGCAGGGCTGAGCCTGAGGGGCCAGAGGGCAGGCTTCCTTCTCAGAGACTCACTTGGCGGTTGACTTCATCGCTTTCCTTTCCATCCTCAAATCTTTCTTCAGACTAACTTTCAAACACGGATCTTCTCTAACTGGGCCTTCTTCCCAATGCTGTTGTTTTGATATGGACTTTATGCTCTGAGAACTTTGTGCTCCTACTTTTAAAAAAGAAACCCTTTCTCTCTTTCAAAAAGCAAACAACCATACCAACAAAACAAAACATTTGTAGATTTTCAAGATTATTACTTTAGGGGTTTCAGAGCTTGTTTTTCCCCAAACATCAATGTTTTAGTTTAATGGCAGAAGAACAAAGGAATTCCCAAGAACAAAAATGTGTTGAGTGAAATTTAAAACGTAATTCTACACATATTTTATTGAAACACACACTTCCACCAAATTGCTCCTGCTGTTGGTGTACTAGTCAAAATATGGAGTATCTACTTTTAAAGCCCAGAAGAGACATTTCAGAACATCCTAGGGAATGAGTGGCAGGACAGAAAAAGGTAGGCTCCAAAGAGAACGCAGACTGGGATTTAAGGTAGAAGGGATGCTCTGTCCTCATGCACGTTCCTGCTACTCAGTCACGATTGGTCTGCGGAGAGCAAACCTGAAGGGTGGGATTGGAAATGTCACGAACTCATCCAGAAATGGACTGGGTTCCTTTGGAACCACATTTTATTTTAACCCTTCTACAGCAGACAAAGCAGAGTTATATCACCCTTCTGATATTCCGAGGACAACTACCAAGGTTGACATTTGCTTCTGCTGACCCCTTTAATGTGTACCCAAGTGGTGTGACTCATCATCATATTAATTTCAAAATATTTACCATTCTATTTACACATGTTTTTGCAGGCAAGAAGAAATAATGCTGGGCTTAAAGTCAGTTTAGCTGTCCTTCATTAATATTAAAAAAATAATGATGTCAGGGATCCAGGAGCTTGTTTTAGAGAGTGTACTGAAAAGTGATAATTCACTTTTAAATTAAGGGTGAAATTTGGTATCATCTCTCTTCATACATAAATATTAACTCTATCAGCATATTTACACGTGCATATGATGTTACTGGTTATATTATACTTATGCAGTGGTATGTATTTGTCATAGGACATATTTATGTAGATGCCCTGAAGTTATGGAAACTCGGAGAACACTGGAAGCATAAATCAATCCAGTGCTTGAAGACATGTTGCTGAGTAGTGGAGCAGGTAGTTTTTCCTAAAGAGTTCACTTGAATATTCTATCCTAGAGGCAGCTTTTGTTTCTTAGGTACCTGATTGAATTTAGGGCTGATTCCTTTACTGCAGAAGTGCTTGGAATACTACCTGGTTGAAATGGTCAAAGCAACTTTTCACAGGGTGTGTAAAACTGCTTGCATGAGGTTCCTTTTTAATGTATGTATAACAAAAGACACATTTGAGAGTGGCTACTACTTGTTCTTATACATGTATCCACTTAAGATGAATGTCTCCAAAAATAATTTGCATATGTTGACTATAAATACAGCCTTTCACTAGATGATAGGTTTCGAGTCACAGCCTGTACCTGAAGTACCATCCTTCTTTTCTGTAACCGTAAATCCTTCCCATCTGTTGAGGCCCAGCTTTATCTTTTCCACGGAGCCTTCCCTGATTCCATTAGCCCACAGTGGTTTCTCTTTCTCTGAGCTCCGGAAGCATTTCCTCTCTGGCTCACCCCTTCGATTTTTCGTATTTAGGCTTTGTAACCAGTCTTATTTCTATGGCTGTTTAAGTTGTTCTGCTTTCATGTCATGTCTCTTCAACTGGATTGCAGACTTTTTGAGATCACGGATCATGTGCATTGTCTTCATGTCTTCTTACATTGCTTAGCATGTGATGAATGCTCAAACCGTATTTAAGTGAAGGAATGAGGCACGTGTCAGTGTCACGCGGCACCACAAGAGGCCATGGACAAATGGGGTCTATGAACCGGGATTAGCATAAGATACGTGTTTCCAGAGGATTATGGACTCTCAGGGTGCAAAGACACTTCAAGAGTCACCTAGGTTTTCCAGCACCCTGGTGTGCAAATCTCCTCTGCAGGGCAGAGCTGTCCCACTCGATGGAACATCTCCCATGATTCAGACTCAGAATGGATGCCTTAAGTAACGTGGCATTTTCACGTACTCTGGTGAAATGGTTAAGCATGGCAGCTTTTCAACCAGGTTGTTTGGGTTCAAGTCCCCGGGCCCTTATGATCATTGTGGCCTTGGACAAGTCCTTCAGTTTTAGTTTCTTTACCTAGAAAACTGCAATGATTGTACAAACTCAATTTTTTTATTTCTAATTCTAAAACACAAAAATCTCTGAAAGCCAAAAGTTTTTGTAGTTCATTTGCCAGGAAAACCTGATGCAATCTGAACTCAAGAAGAATCCAAATTAAATGCAATATGAAGCTATGTATAATCTTTATGTCTCTACTAATTGGTGAGTATTCATGTGTTTCTCTGCAGAAATATTGATGTATTTGGCTATGAGGTACTGCCCCCAGATCCTGCTGGGCGTGCTACATGTAGTCTATGTACTCTATTAATTTTCTGAAAAATTCTGAAGGCCAAAACATGTTTGGCCTCCAAGAGGCTCACTTAAGGACCAGGGACCTCAATTGCCTACTCATAGGATTGTTATGAAGATTAAATGAGCTAATAGGGAACCATTTAGCCAGTGCTTGGCATACAGTAAACCCTTGATCCCCAGGAAGCTAGACTTTGAAATGTCTTTAAGAAAGTGGAATTTTTATTATTGATTCATTTCATAAGAGTCCTTGGGAATGTATTTATTCTTATTCATTTATTTGTCAGTGGATTTAGTCATTATACAAAAGTGTATTGGGAAGGTTGATTGGTCCTGGTGATGTGAAAATAAATAAACATTGTCCCTGCCTTCACTCAGCTCACAGTCTAGTGGAAACCAATCAGTGTTGTTTTTGTTGATTCATTTTTTTATCTATTCAACACATAATTATGAGTATTTATGTAACAAGTACCATCTCTCCTGGGCACAGAGCATACAGCAGTGACCATTCAAGATCCCTGCCTCCAAAAAATGTATTCTTTAGTGGAGAGAGATAGATTACTGTAAATAAACAAATATATTCAGGTGATGATAAATTCAGTGAAGGAAATGAGACAGGCCGATGTGCCAGCGAGTGGGTTGGTGTACATGAGTTGGGTCAGAGCAGACTCGGTGAGGGAACGATGCTAGAATCAAGACCATGTCTCAGGTATGGATTTGGCTGAATATGACAGAGACAAAAAGTTACAGAGGCTTAAAACAGGATAGTTAATTTTTTTCTTATGAAGTGTTTTGGTAGGTCTGCTTCTCCAAGTTGTCTGGGGACTGCATTCCTTCTATGCTGTTGCTCTACCATCCCTGAGTGTCATCTACCATGGTCCAAGATGACCAGCTACTAGGTCTACACTCTAGCCCGTGCAAAGGGGCAAAGGGGAGGAAGGAAGCCATCTCTTTATAAAAATGTATCCCCTTCAAGGAAATCACCTGAAATTGAACATATCTTTTCCCTCACATCCCATCAGCCAAAACGCAGTCACAGGGCCACAACTAGTTGTCTACTACAAAGCGTAGTTTTTACTCGGGTAATCAAAACTGGGTAACAAAACTCAGCTAATAAATCTATTCCTGTTGCAGAAGGGCAGAGTGGACATTGGAGGACTAGCGGCCCCTGGCAGAGACGTGAATAATTAAACGGAGCCTGCGGAAGAACATCTTGGGCAATAACATTCTAAGCAAAAAGAATAGAATTTCAAAGAGCCTAAACCAAGGTGGATTTTTCATGAAGATAAATGACATTTAAGGATCAGGGTATCTTACTTGCCTTGGTCTCTTCCCATGCCCTACACTTAATTTTGTATAATTGTACCTAAATTAAAAAAGCTTCAGGCTCTAGGAAACCTTCATCAGCTCTTGGCTCTGAGGAAGGAAAATGGTTGACATATCCGGAATTGAAAAGAGGCCAGTATGTGGGGAGCAGAGTGTGTAAGAAAGAGCAAAGCTAGATGACATGGGGACGAAGTGGGGATTAGCTCATACAGGATGTTATATGGAAAGAAGGTTAAATTTTATTTTAATGTAATGGGAAAACAATGGAGAATTTTAAGAAGGAAGAAATGAAATTTGATTTATGTTTTCCCTAAAGGAGACATGTAGGAGAATGTTCACTGAAAAATTTACAACAATCCAATGTACATCAACAGAGAATGGACTAATAAATTATGTGTATTCATAAGGGGAATACTTTACAGTAATGAAAATTAATGAATTAGTTATATCAATGTAGGTGAATCTCAAAAATATGATGTTGAGCAAAAGAGAAAACTGTAGAAGGTAACAGTGTAATTTCTGTTATGTACAATTTTATTTATATAAAATTTAAAAGCATTCCAATTGATGTATTATTAAAGTTACATATTGTAGAAAAGACCCCAGGGTAGGAAGGTAGGGAGGGCTGGAGTGGTGGGGAGGGATGGGGGGGAAAGGCAGAAAACTGTACTTGAACAACAATTTAAAAAATGTTTAAAAAAAGACTGCTAGTTGCCTACCTAATATTAGTCTCTCCTCTTCCATAATAGCAGAACCCTACTTTTATTATGGTGAGAATGTGTCCAAGAGAAAAATGATGGTTTTGGGCTTCTCTTGCAGCTATGTAGGCTGTGGCATGGCTCTGAAAAATAGCGTGTGGGAACTAGGAAGTAGGAAGTTGTGTAAGGCTCTTGAAAAAGATCCTTTAAAGGGGGAACAATTCAGCTGACCTGTACTCTTTTTGTCCTTGGTTCCTTCTTTTTTCTCCTGCCTGGAAATGGGTCACAGTGATTGAAGTTGGAGCACCAGATTGCGACCAGTAGGTGAAAATCCGGGGAATCACAAAGAATTTCACCCTGTGACACCAAACCAACTTTGCTGTCTCAACTGCCTACTCTAGCTCTCTCAGTTATATGAGAAAAAGAAACTTTAATTTCTCTTTAAACCACTGTTATTTGGGTTTTCTATTACATGTAGCTGACCTCAACCCTAAGAGATATGCATGAATCTAAACATTTAATAAAAAGAAAATTTCATCCATGGACATGAAATCACTAAATTCACTAAATTCAGGACAGCAATGATCTCTGAAGCAGGAGTAATGAATGAAACCAGGGATGGATACATAGGTTCTTCAAATATATTTTATTTCTTAAAGAAAAAGATTTGAAGCAAATATGACAAAATGTTAATATTTTTAAAAAACTGGGTGATGGATACATGGGTATTTGTTACTGTTTTGGTTTTTTATATGTGTGAGGAGCAACTGGGTGTAAATGGTGGTGCCACTTAGTGATATGAGAGTGACTGCAAGAGAAGCAAATTTTTAGGAAGGGTGACAAGGAAGTGTGATCGGCGACAGTTGAGATGTCTAAGAGGAAATGTCAAGAAGGTAACTTGATATAGGAGACTGTGAATCTGTGGCTCATTTAAGGACTTAATTCCAGAACATGGAATTAGATTGGCTTTATTGGTGCATCCAAGTGGAGTCCTGTTTATTATCTCCCCTTCCATCCCCAATAGGGATTTGAACTTGCAAAAAGACATGGCTTCTGGTAGGGCAGAGTCAGTGTGGCAGAGTTGGGGTAAATCTCTGTAAGGCCTGCCATACCCTTTTTAAGTGGCTTCTTAAAACTGAGTACAAGACAATATTGCAGAGTTTAATATTCAGTGATTCATAATACAAATTTCACTGCATTGTCATTTAGACAAGGAGCTGGAGTTTTAACCTTGGAAGTGTGAAGGAGGGGGTATGAGCCTAATACTCCTTCTGTTGTGCCTAACACTGTGGTATCATTCCTAAGTTCAAGGGGGTGAAGGGTCTGATGTTTAATAAATATTGTTAAAGTTGTGTACAAGTGCCCAAAGATGTTGAACTAAAAATTTCACTAAATTAATCCCAACACTTTTCCAATACCTAAAAAGAAATGTAACCATTTATTGAAAGTCTACTATGTGCCAGACAATTTACATACATTAACTAATATTAATCCTTGTAAAACTTTTATTCTCCTATATTACTTAATATTTTGGGCACTCAGCTTTCTTATTTCAGAAACAAGGGTTATAAAAACATATATGTCAAAGATTTTTTTTCTACAAGTACACTTTGATCAAGTCAGTACCCGTGGAGTATTTTAATACCATAAATATGAGCTAACAAAGAAATGAATTGTACATTGTCTTAGAAAAGTGATAGATGTAAAAAAATTTAGGCTTGAGTGAAGGGCTCTAATTCTTATCAGGAAAGAGCAATTTTTTTGAAATACAGACATATACAGTGGCACATCCTTAAATAAATGGCTTTAATGTGTAAAAATCTAGTGTCGCGAAACCAAACTGTGATTAAAATTTTAAAGGTTTGATAAATAGCTTTTAAATTAATTGTGTGTGTGTGTGTGTGTGTAAAATTTTTCCGGCTTATGGTAGAATCTTTTGTCCAAATAGTCATCGATTTTAATGGTCTTCTGAATATTTTTTCAATTTCAGATTATTTCAGGTTTAAGCTGTAGAAAAACAAATTACATAGATATGTCGACATAAAAGACAGCAGGTGAATATAAAAATTTAAGTGCTCAGGATCAAAAATAATAAGAGCACTGCTAGGAAATTAGAAGAAGTAAAAGTAGCTGTGACTGAGGTCTATGAAAATACAAAGGGATTAACATATGTGATAATAGGCTAATTAAACCTTAGCTTTTCACTGTGATGATTTTATAGCATCTTCTTGTTGCCAGTTTGGAAGCTGCCAGAAAATATTTTCTTAATTACAAAAGGAGACAATATGTGTGCTACTGTCTCATTCATAACATTGAATGCATACATTATTAGGATACGGCATGGAGGTTGCAAAGGACCACATTATTCGGAAAGCCTAGGGGATGGAAGGAAAAGAGGGAGAGGACATGTTTTAAAACAAAACCCAATACAAATTCTCAGAAGAAATACTTAACTAGAATTTGTACAGAAAAAGTCTACTTGTCTTGATAGACTAGCCTGCCCCTGTAATAAAACCTCCCAAAGTCAACAGTTCATAAAGTCTTTTGTTCTAGTAAAAGGGTCTTTAATTTTTAACACAAACTCATACTTTGGTATGCATGGGCTTAAGTAAAATTAGAAGACATGTATATAATAGGATTTAATGGATTATCATCTGCATTTTCCAAAGATGTCAGCTTCTCTCAGCTCTGATGGAGTAGCACTTAATGTAAATTTAATTTGATGTGATGTATGGAAGGCTTGAGGTGGTACTCTGTGATTCCCTAACTGCCTGGAGAGCCTCTGTGGGTAGCATCTGGATTTGGCGGCTCCACATGCCCGGCAGCATCTACTAACTAGGATTAATGAGGTAGCCTGTTCACCAGTGATCCAAAGGAGGTATGCTACATTTACTCCCAACAATATGAATAGGAGGGCTAGTTTCCTTTGGGGGCACATTGTATGATGAAACTTAATGATGGACTTGATATTAGGTGTAATAAATATACTGTATTGGAAGCACTTCTGCTTTGTCAAATTTAAATGTTATTTAATCATAAAATTGTGTTTGGTGGGTAGGGTTGACTCAAAGATTTTAATGTATGTGTGTGAGTGGATGTGTGTGTGCGATGATACTTTTACGGCTAATCCATGTTCTATTATTTTTTTAATGAGACTAAAATATAAAATTGCCTCTCATTACTTTAAAAAAAAATCAGGGTTGTTTAAAATAACATTCTATTTTTAGAAATTATTCAACTACCAGAAGAGTTTTGTTGCTAACTCTGTGTGTGTGTGTGAGAGAGAGAGAGAGGTTGTGGGTCTGTGGATAGTGTGTGTGTGTTTGATGTGGCTAAATCAGAGACTGCTGAGTTAGGCAAAACTTCTTAATCCATTCTCAACTCATTTAGGCATCAAAATTTTATTTTGTCTTTGTGTCTAACTGAGCATTGAATAAAATCACAGCTAATTTCAAATTCCCTTTGTCATCATGGTTTTCAGCCAAAAGTCTGTAATAAATGGTCAGAAGATGAGCTGAGACTGAATGAATAGTGAGTGGTATTCATCAGCCAAACATAGAGTCCAGATCCAATTATATGTATTCATTAAGTGATAATGATATCATGGTCTTTAACTAGGAAGAAAAGAGTGTAATTGAATAATAACAGTTGTACAATCCCAACGGAACACACTTTCCATCCCAGCCCAGCGACCCTCAGGGATGATGCAGGATTGATGGAATTCTATTACTCTTTGATAGATTTATTATGAAAGGCTGAGTGGACTTGCAGCACCACTTTGTCACTCACACTAATCAGGATCGTAAGGGCCCCGAGCGGGCAGGCTTTTGTATCCCTTTGACAAAGACAAGGTTAGGGGAGGATGACAGACATCCAGACCTTTACAAACCCATACTGCAAGATAAAATGGGCCAGCTGAGCTCTGAGCTGGGACAGAATTTTAATTTGTTTATCAATGGCTCTCACATGTGCAAGACCATAAGGATATTTGTCAGAGGAGTAACACTGAGGCTAAACTCTTTTGTTTGGCAAGTGGAGCTTGGAAAAATATTTATTGAACTGTAAAAAACAGGCTAAATGGGGGGAAAAGGTAGACGCCTAAAGAGATGGGAAATAACTCACATTACTATACATGTGATCTGAGCCTACCTACCAGTGCATTTTGATTTGGACTTAAAAAAATACTTTCACATATGGCTTAAAAAAGAAGAAGGTGCTCAGAATGAATAGTGAGAATTCAACAGAATGAGAATTTTTTTTTTCTGCTTCAATTTCTCTGATTTCTACAGAGAATCTAAAAATTATGAAGGGACCAGCAGGTGCATTTTTTAAATGGGGAGGTGGATGTTAATTTGGTGGGGGGTTTTTTGTTGTTGTTGATGTTTGTAAATAATATTGTCTAACCTAGCAGCACAAAACAGCCGACTTTGCCAAACATGCTTTTTATATGTAAAAAGTACTTTTTTGTGCCTGCCAGCAGGGTTCTATCAGTGACAGCTATTCAAATTGAAATGCAGCTTGCTGTCCTGTGTCTGTGGTCAGAGCCCACTGGATTTTGGAAACCAGAGAATTGGTTGTGCTCCTAACTGGAGCAAGATTGAGAAGGCAAGACTGGCAGTCACCAGGCCTGCTCGGCGTGGTGGCTGCCAGGGTTTATTTTTTGGTGATTGTTGTTGAATGATCATTATTTGTAATCTCTTTTTCTGCTTGAAATCCCCTTTTATTTTTCAGAATTGTGGTTTGCATTGTAAGAGAAGCTTGTGAATTCAGAGGCTGGGCTGCCGAGGGCTGAATGTTCCTGTCCATAAAAACAGAAGCCTGGCCCGGGCCACTCTCTAGTGTGAATCTGTGATGCCGGCTCCTCTGTCGGTTTGGTTTTGTCTCGTGTATCTCTGGGAGGGCAGGCAGACAGTACAGTCACCTGTGAATGCAGCCGCGACTGGCTTAGCTGCCTCGCTGATCAACATGCTCCGAGAAAGCTACAAAGGGATTATCAGTGTTCCCAGTAGCTAAAGGTGATTTTCCAGAAGAGGAAGGATTGCTTCAAACTGATCTCCTTGAATTTCACTCTAATATTTTGTGTGACAGAGCACAGAGCTGATGCGTATGAATATACTTAATTCCAGTGACCAATGTGGTACAGTCTCTGAGAACATGGAGTCTGACTCTGGGTCTTCTTTTGGATTCCATCTTCCTCAGGGTTGGACGTTCTCCAGAAGGTCAGCCAGGAAACACCTCTGGGTGCCAGACACCAGCCAGAGGCTCTCAGGCCAACAGGCCACTGGATTCATTCATTCCTCCTAGGAGAAATGGGCACAAAGTAAAGGTTAATTCAGACCAGTTGGCAAACACTTGCTTGTCCACTGAAGTTATACCAACCCGCCTGTGCTGATGGACTGCAAAACTACATCTATTTTATTTGGTCTTTCACAAATAACCCAGCTTAACAAAATCAGACTTTGATTGAAGAAAAAGGTTTATGGGAAATAACACTGAGAATAATTGCGAGTTAGAATTAAAATTATTAACTTACTTTTAGGGCGCTGTCTCATACACATTATGAAGACAGTTAAGTTTGTTTTTTTTTAACTTGGAAAGAACTGGAAAGCTCATGTACTAGAAGATAATTGTGAAACCTATCTTTAATAGCTTCTTTTCAATTCAGATTTTAAATCTTCCTGTATTGAAAGGTAAACTGACTTAAAAATATTATCTTACTTAGATGGTCTCATCTGAATTTGATGTTATGGAAAGGGAGTGAGATTTGTAATAATAATAGCTACTGTTTATTGATTTATAAGCATAATGTTAATCCTCACAAAAACCTATGAGGTAGGAAGTATTATTAGCCTCATTTTAGAGAAAAGGGAGATGAAGTTTAGGGAAGTGGGATAACTTGGTCAAAGTCACCTAGTTAGTAAAGGGCAGAGTTAGTGTTTGGATTCAGGCCAGCTTCCAAAGCCATCTGTACTTGACCCACTGCACTAGACCGCTTCCCAAAATTGTGCAGCTTAGTTTGGCCATGTGTTTTATATATATATATATTTTTTTTTCTCCTTGAAAAAAATTACTGAAACTCTAAACTCAGTTTCCTCATCCTTAAAATGGAGATAATCATACCTACCAGAGAGGCTTATATATAAATGTGTACATGACAATAAAATCCTGCTCACAACTAGTTATGTTGAAAAAAAGATGGCTTCAACCAAAGTAAGTAACACAGTGGCCAGATCAATCTTTTTTAAAATATCGTATTTTTAATGACTTGACCCTTTTAACACGCTATAATGACTCTATTCCTATTAGAACAAGTCCAGACCCCTTAGTCTAGAAAGAAGCCTGGCCACTCCTTATGCATTCAGCCTGTGAACTTACAGGGGCCGAACCTTCAGTCTGGACTCTCTTTTCGCTGATGCCTTTCATGGTAGGCTGGACAATGGCCTTCCGAAGATGTCTATGTCCTACTCCCCAGACCCTGGGGAACCTGTGAATACCTTAGCTTACATGGGAGAACGGCCTTTGCAGATGTGGTTAAGTTAAAGAGATGATCCTGGATTATCCCTGTGGGCCCAGTGATATAATCACTAGGGTCCTTATAAGAGGGAGGCAGGAGTGTCAGAGTCAGTAGCAGGAAATGTGACAATAAAAGCAAGAAGGTTGAGTGACGTGAGGAAAGGGCCAGGAGCCCAGGCATTCAGAAGCTGAAAAGGCAAGAAAACAGATTCTCCTCCGAAGCCTGCAGAAGGCACGCAGCTCTGCTGGCACCTCGATTTTATGGACTTCTGACCTCCAGAACTGTGAGAGAATAAATTTGTATTGCTTTAAACCATTAAGTTTGTGGTGATGCATTACAGAAGCAATAGGAAACTAACTCACTTTTCACGCCATGATGGTTCCCACTGCTGCTCTTTTGCCCAGGCCGTTGCCCTCACCTGAAATGTCCCTTCCTTTCTCTCTCCACTTTTCTAAATCTTACTTTCACGCTCAAGTCCCATCTACAACCTATGGCAGGTAAGGTGTTTACCAGAGAATCAGCAGTCCACTTGACCGTATTCTGATATTTTTTGCTCATTTGTTCATTGATTCCTTAAGAATTTATCTAATACCTACTGAGTGGTGGAGACGCATGCCTTTAAGAAGCTCATGGTCTAAGAAAGGAGGCAACCAGTGACTCTTTCATCTGCCTATGAGAGAGGGGAATACGAAAGGTGATGAATGTGGAGAGAGGCACCTGACCTATCTGGGAAGGGCAGGGAAGGCCTTCTGGAAAAGGTGGTGACTGGGAGGAGTCTAGAAGCTTTAGATCTCAAATTGTTTGTTTTCCATCTTAGCATTTCTAAAAAGATTGGAGAAGAAGAACAGTAGAGTGATCAAGGGTATGGCTCAGGAATTAGCACATCTGAGTTCAGAACTAAGCTTTCCTACTCCCTGGTCAGTTTCTCCATCTGTAAAATAGGGATAATGGTAATATGAGTAGCTACCCCATCAGTTGTAATCCACTTACAGCAATGCCAGTTACATAGTAAGCAGCAAGTGTTTGTTAAGGTTTTTTTTTCTTTCTCAGTCCTTTTACTTTGAAACATGAGCAGATAATCTTATAGGTATACATGAAAAAGACAGACATAATGACAGGTAAAAGCACAGAAAATCTAACCAGAAAGCAGCTGTTGAATATGAAATTCTGAGTATGACATGTTGCAGGGCTGAAAGGAATGGTCATTAGTATTCCTCTCCTTCCCCACCCTCTCCTTCAACAGAATCCACACCGACCTCCTCATAATCCTTCTGAGAGCAGCCATGTCCTTATGGGCCTCAGAAAACTCTCCTTCCTCCATTCCCTCCTCCATGTACTGGTGGACAAAGGCATGCTTGGCATACATCAGGTCAAACTTGTGGTCCAGGTGAGGTCAGGCCTCAGCAATAGCTGTGGTGTTGCTCAGCATGTACACTACTTGCTTTACTTTGGCTAGTTCTCCACCAGGCACCACAGTAGGAGGCTGGTAATTAATGCCAACTTTGAAGCTAGTGGAGCACCAGTCCACAAACTAAATGGTACACTTGGTCTTGATAGTGGCAATGGCAGCATCGACATTTTGGGGAACCATGTCACCATGGTACAACAGGCAGCAAGCCATGAATTTACTGTGGTGAGGGTCACACTCCACCATCTGGCTTGCTGGCTCAAAGCACACACTGGTGATGTCTGCTACAGAAAACTGCTCATGGTAAGCTTTTGCAGCAGAGATGACAGGGGCGTATGTGGCCAGATGGAAGTGGATGCGGGGGTAAGGCACCAGGCTGGTCTGGAATTTGGTCAGATTGACATTCAGGGCTCCTTCAAACCTGAGGGAAGCAGTGATGGAGGACACAATGTGGCTGATAAGGCAGTTAAGGTTAGTGTAGGTTGGGTGCTCCATATAGAGGTTTCTGTGATAGCTGTCATAGATGGCTTCATTGTGAACCACGAGGACACAATCGGAGTGCTCCAGGGTGGTGTGGGTGGTGAGGATGGAGTTGTGGAGCTCAACTACAGCTGTGGAAACCTGGGGGGCTGGGTAAAGGGAGAACTCCAGCTTGGACTTCTTGCCATAATCTATAGAGATGCTCCATCAGCAGGGAAGTGAACGCAGGACCAGTTCCCCCACCAACGCTGTTGAAAACCAAGAAGCCCTGAAGACCTGTGCGCTGGTCATCCAGTTTCTGATTTCAGTCCAAGAAGAGATCAATGATCTCCTTGTCTCTGGTATAGTGTCGACGGGTAAAGTTATTGGCAGCATCTTCCTTGCCTGTGATCAGCTGCTCAGGGTAGAAGAGCTGGCGGTAGGTACCAGTGTGAACTTCATCAATGGCTGTGGGTTTTAGGTCTACAAACACTACCCTGGGTGCATGGTTGCCAGCGCCTGTCTCACTGAAGAAGGTGTTGAAGGAGTCATCATCCCGCACCCCCTTGATGTTGTCACTCGGCATCTGGACATTGGGCTGGATGCCGTGTTCGGGGCAGTAGAGTCCCAGAAGGCATTGCAGATCTGGATACCAGCCTGGCCAATGTGGATGGAGAAGCACTCACGCAGGGCTGCGGGTTAGCAGACACAAGAAGCTGAGTAGACAGCAGGTCCTGGCTACTGTCCCCAACAAGTTAAGAGTTGAGGTAAGTAATGCCCTCTATTAAGTATTTTTTATCTTTTAAATCCTTCAAGGGTGAGTACTGCTGTCCTATTGATCTCCTTTTGCATTTCCACAGTGCTAGATACATAAGCTGAGCCCTTGCAAGCAGATCTATCAATCGATCTATCATCTACCTATAATTTTAAAGCCATTTTTATACACCCTGCAGGGTAGCACAATGCTTAGCACGTAGCTACTTTATGATGGCTCACTGGCTTGAAATGGACCACCAGAAGATCTCATCCGTACTCTCACAGATGAAAACAGTAATGCTTATTTTCTTGCTCTCTGCACTTACCCACCTTCTAGATATTTTGATGAGGGGTATTCATTGTTTTAAATAGACTTCATGCTTAAAGTATTGCACAGTGAATGAGATGTGTTTACCTGGAAACTAAAGGCAGATTTACTGTGAAGCTGATAAAGTACAGGCCTTGAATGGGCCCCTGCTGAGGCTCCATGCTTAATGTTATGTTTGTAGTGTTGTATTCTCTTTTTTTTCCGACAGAGTCTCTAGGATTATACAAGCTTCATAGTTGATAATAATGCTACTTACTTTATACCATTGTTGAGAGGATCAGACAAGCTAATTTTAGTAAGCATCTGGTAAGTGTTAGCAATTATTGCTATGGAGAACCTTATGGAGTCTCCAAGGCTGTCAAAGCAAGAATATCAGTTAAGAGAGTAGGCTAGAGGAGAAATGTCATGAGAGCAAGAACGTTCTTGTCTTGTTTACCTCTCTATCCGCAGAACCTTAAAAAGGTGCACGAATATTGTATTCTTAATCACTGTGCCAGGTCACTTCACTTACTATGAATTCTTTTATGATCTTACACTTTTATTTTTTGTCTTATCTCTCCAACTAGATTGTGATAAGAACAGCTTACATTTATATAATACTATGCAGGATTATTTATTCTTTCAATAAATATGGCACACGGAAGTACCTAATAAAAATTTCTTGAATTGAATCATGACTAGACTGTCTAAATGCAAGAGAGAGAGAGAGAAACCTAGTCTTTTCTAACTCACGTGTTTTGACAAAACCTACATAGGATAAGTCTAAGGTACATTTTAGTGTAGTGCAAATTATACTGATCACACAAACCGAAGAATCAATACATTGAATACACTGAGAGAGAGCAACGGTGTCCTCACCTTCGCAGAGTTATCCATCACCTCTTTTGCATAAGCACCTGCTCCCTAGGGCACGATGCAGGTGGGCTCAGAAGACAGATACACGGCAGTGCAGTAGAACGACATTGATTTAGGGGTCAGGAACCTGAGCCTACTACTCTACCCTCAGTTCGTCCTCCACCTGGCCCTATGACTATGGGCAAATCACGCGACCCCCCGAGCCTCACTTCGCTCATCTGCGAAATGGCGTTGATAATACCTGCATGCACCACTGTACAACATTGTCGCATGATATGATGTATTTTGTGGGAAAAGTATTTTGTAATTCTTCTCTACCTCAGAACTGCTGTGTAAAACAAAGAACATTTGAAAAAGGAATGAAAGAGCCAAAAGAACATATTCAAAATAAGAGAGAGGGAGAGAGAGCTATTCATTCAAAAGGAAAATTTTAGTTATAGAAAACAAGCAAAAGAAATTGTGTGTGTATAAATAACACATATGTGGCAAGGAGAGAAACAACTATAGAATAAAACAAGTATTTAAAAAAAGAACTAGTATAGCACCTGGGTTATAATAAGTGCCCATAAATAATTACTAAATGAATTATTAATTCTATATAGCATTCTATAAATAAGTTACAGTTACTACAGTCTCGGGGGATAAGACAAAAAATAAAGCATAACGAAGAGTATAAAATAATGTGCAATAAGTGGAAAGTTTGGCATGGTGGTTAAGAACATAAAGTATATTTCTTTGAGGTATATTCTAAATCTGACCACTTCTCACCACTTTCCACCATCTTTCATTACCTGGACCATTGCAATACATTTTGAACAGATCTCTTTGTTTCTACAACTTTCTTCCTTTGCCCCCCACACCCAGTTTATTCTTCCTACAATGGACAGAATGGTCTCTCAGAAATGCATTCATATCACATTACTTTCTCACCTTTAGGCCTCCAACGGCTTCCCATTTTACTTGTCATAAACCCCAAGGTTTCTCACTATGGCCTTGTGCCAAGCCCCGTGTGATCTGGCCCCTGCCTCAGTCTCTCCGACCTTATCTTCTACCACATTCCCCCTTGTTCACGAGGTTCCAGACGCATTGGCCTTGCTGTTCTCTGAACAGATGAAAGTTTTTCCTGCTTCAGGGCCTTTACACTTTCTCTTCTTCCTGCCTGTTCTGCTCTTTCCATAGATATTTGCACAGATCACACCTCACCATTCAGGTCTCAGCTCAAATGTCACCTGTACAGATACAGGTCCCCTCGCCTTCTGCCAGAGCTGCCACCCCGGGCCCCCATTTTATCACTTTCTGAACGTTATAGAATTCATTTAGTAATTTACTTGTTTATTGTAATTGTTGCCTGTTTTCTTTTGAAAAATAAAAGCATCAGGAATGTGAGGACTTTATTTTCACCTTATTCCACCTTCTGTTTTTCTAGTTTTCATTATAAAATTATTTTTTCCTCTCCTTTATGATTTTTGCTTATCACTAGCTTCACTCCCATTTTAATTTCTCTCCTTTTCTTACCCACTTCTCCCATTTAGGAAGGCTACATCACTTTTGGAATTCACAAGACCCTGCTGTCCTAGTCATTTTAAAAGAACTATGTTTTCATATAAAGGATTCACATTCCAAAGTTCCCTGGCTCCTTCAATAACACCATTGAAATAACAAATATTTTGCCAGAATTATACATGCTGTAATAATTGGCTCATTCACTTCTTAGAGTTCTATGAAACTGCCCCACAGCAAACAATGCTGTTTTGCCATGTGGGTGTGTGTGTGTGTGTGTGTGTGTGCGCGCGCGCGTGCACGCGTGCACACTTGTCCGGGGATGTATGTAAGTGTCAACACTATTCTTGGGAGGAGACAAACCGACACAGAGCATACTTCACCTTTTCTCATAACCTGCATTACCCCGTTTCTCCTATCCTAAATAACTGGAATGAAAATGTTTATTTTTATCTTAAATGAAAGAGGCAGCATCTCCTTGGCACAGCCCTTGCTAAGCCCTGTCCATTTGCCTGCTCACTACTGATTGGCATGGCCACCTCTTGCATTCTGGGTTTAGCTGTTCTCTCTCTGTTGCGGTTCATTTCTCTCCTCTGTTGCCTAATATAACACAGTGTGCAGAAAACTTGTAGCACTGTTTTCTGGGTGAATGCATTGAATTTTCCAAGGGACTCCAGATCTGTTAAGCATTCTCGTCCCTTCTCTCTGCTCCTATAACTTCCCATACATGCCACACTCAACACATTGCTCTCCCTCGGTTTTGCAAGTTGTATATTACTAGCACTTACCCATCACGGCCCAGCCCAGAATGTGCTGTCAGTTATGTTTGTCAGATGGATGCTTTGTATCTATTTTTTATTTTCCTTTTGAGATTTTGACCTTGTTTTTTTTTGAGCATCCACATTTCTACAGGTATAAGGAAGGTGTCACCCTGACCTTCAGAGAGAAGACCCTTCCCACAAGACAGACGTCTCTGACTATGCAGTGCAGCTTGTCCACGGAAACCTTTTGCATTGTTTGGAGATTCTATCCCACGCCAAGAGTCTAACCACCCACAAGCAGACTCATTGCTGTCCAAACAGATGGACAAAGGAGATAGGCAGGCCAAAGCCCATGGATGAACATGAAATGAATTGGTGCAGAAAAGCCAAGGGTATTGAAAATGAATGCTAGTCATCACTACACAGTGTCCAACATAAGGATGGACCAGTGTGGACGAGGTTTGACACTGAGATGCAAAGGGAAAGTGTGAATGAGTGCAATGAGGTGGAGCAGGTGTATGAAAAGCTCCAAGAGCATGGGTAGCTCTGAAATGTTTAAGTCAGCTTAGCAGGGGGAGTTAATGTCATCTTCAGTTGGGTCAGTTCTGAGAATTCACATCTGGTCCAATCACCTATTCAGAGTCATTTATTCATTCAGTGAACAAATATTTATTGAGCCTCTAGCATGTGCCAGATACTGGTAGGGGCCAGGTAGGTAAACATCCAGGATCAAGGCTCACGTAGGCTTTGCCTTATAAAACCTTACATGCCATAATTAATTCCATAATTAGTTATTTAACTACAGTTAAAGATATTATGAAGGAGAAGTACAGGAAACCAAATTGACATATAATGGAGGCTCTTAGTGTGGAAGGTCTGTAAAGATGGCTCTGAGGAAGTGATTTTTAGGTTGAAATCTGAAGAATGTGCAGAAGTTGAAGTGGGAGTAGGGTGTGGTGGGGCAGAGAACGTTCTTGACATAGTAATATCCATTTTATAATGTGCCTTTGAAGTGGCAATTTGCTGTTCAAACTCTTCAGAAGTCCCCTTCGCTCCCTCCAGAGGCAACACTTGGGTCTCTCTGTCAGTAGTTATCGTCTTCATTTTGAACCAAAATTTATCTCTCTGAACCTTTGGTCTTATATTTACTTCTTGGGACCCTGTAGAACAAGCCAACTCTCTCTTGTCCCTCAGGTAAGTGATTTAACCTCTCTAAGCATCAGATTTTTTTTTTACCTATAATTGGGGATAATTAATAGTTGATAGAGAAAAATAAAATTAAAAAAAAGTTGATAGAGTTGATGTGAAGATTACTTGAAAGAATCTATATAAAGTGCTTGGTTCAATGCCTGAAACATGCTAAGTTAGCCAAGTGCTCAAGAAATGTTGACTCTTATCATTATTATTATACAAAAGACATTTGTGTACTTATCTTTGGTATTGGGTTGTATACTCCTCCAGGATAGGGCCCGTGGAAAAAGCATGGATTTTGGAATCAGGAAAGTCTCAGTTCAAAGTCTGGCTCTATGTACTAATTATAGATATATGACCCAATTATTATGAAAATGTAAAAGTGTAAAATTTAAAAAAATTGTGTAAATGATTATTTCTGTCATTACCATTGTAAATTGTTGTATGGAATAAAAGAGATAATCTAAGCAAAGATACCAGCACAATGCCTTGCATTTCATAATTAATGCTCAATTAATATATTTCCTTTCCTCTTTATGATTCCACAGTAATTTCTTTGGAACATAGTTGCTTACTCGTGTATTTATAATTCAGTACCTATCTACTTCCAAAAAAGTATTAGGCCTATTAAGTAGTAGCTTGTAAATATTTGTGAATGAATGAAATGGGTGAATGAAATGGGCAATGAATACAACTGGTCAGTCAACCTCTCTCATATGAGAACTGGTGAAGATTTTCTGCACCAAAAAGTGGACGCTCAGTGTCTTATAGATGAAGGCTGGGGAGCTTGCAGAAGACCCATCCAGGTACTGATGCTGGCCTTCTGGGGCTAGGAGCCCTTCTCATGCCTCAAGCTACCTATAATGAAAAGTCCCTTGTCTGCCACCTGTTTCACGGATCTGTCCTGAGGATTAATGAGATAATGTCTGAAGAGCCTTGTGAAGCCTTTGGAAGGAAATTATAGGTAAAAGTCTCATTCCACTGAATTCAGTTTCTGAGAAGAGCTCTAAATAACAAAGCTGTAGTCAGCTTGTATTAGATGGCTTTAAAAAATATTATTTTGTTGATATTTGAGTGCAGCCGATTTAGACACTGAACTAGCCTGTGAGATATGTTCTTTCTCAGGTCCTCACATTTTTTTAAAAGGAAGACACCTTCTTTATTACAATTGTTGTGCATAATCAGAATGGCAGGGAGGAACCAGTAGCCTTAATGAGTGAGCAGCTTGTGGCAGGGAAGGAAAACCTCCCAGCTCAGGCACGTGGGGTCTGGGCATCACCAAGAGCACAGGGAGCCAAGGAGATGACTAAGTAGTGTAGGCACTGCTCAGAAAGAAACTGGCCCCACCGCAGCGGGCTCTACCAATCCTTGCTGCACCACTTTTCTTACAGATGACTCCCAGTCCTGCTCTGCTCCCGGATGAGTTGTAACAGTGAAGAGGGTAGAGGTGCAAAGTGGCTTTGGAGCCCAAAGACTGCATGCCAACTCCAGCTAATTTTTCCTTTCCTGGTCTGTGAAAGGGGCGCTGATGCTTCCTAGGTCTGTTGTGGGGACAGGGGAGATAATGGATGGGCAGGAAATGGTCCTTTAACCTGTCGAGTTTTTTCCCCATAGGAGTGTAAACCAAAATTAATTTTAGACTGTAATAAAGGATAAAAGGCATTTATTTGAGCAAAAGGGAGCTGCAGCCCAGGAGACCCAGATTCAGGTAGCAACCTAAGTTGTGTTCCACTGAGACAAAGGGGAGACCACCTTTTGTAGCAAAAGTTCTTGCCCAGGTTCTCAATTAGGTCCATTTTATGTAAATGAGGTACAATTTGCAATTAATATAAATTATACAGGTCTGATTGGATGGGACAGGTGTCAGTCTTGGTAGAAAGAGGAAACCAGGGTTTCCCAGCAGTGTTTGACTGAGAAGCATAAATAAGCAGGGCCCAGAGTTCAGCCTGAGGTTCTTCCTGGAGCATGTGAGGGGCCCCTGTCACTAGGCTCTTATTATTCATGAAATTTGGGCCTTTGGTTGAACAGGGGAGTCCATCTCAGCAGATAAATTCCTTCTTGGGGTTCACATCCAATGAATCTTTCTTCTCAGAGTCCACAGGGGGAAGGCAAAGGTGGCCTTCCTGCCTCTGCCCCCCAGATGCCCACCAGGATTGCCATTGCTTTGTGTGGCATGGTGGTGGGCCCTGCTGGTCTGCTTTCTTTGGAGGCCTTAGGAGGAGGGTGGATTCTGCTCTGATTTTTCTGACTTAGGGCTACGTGAGGAATATGTTCAGTACTCCACTTTGGAATGAGATCCTGGGAAGTGATGAACTGCTCTTTCCTGGCAAACCCTTTCCCCCATCTCTGCAGATTCCACTGGTGAGAAGCAAGAGGGGTGGCAGCTGAAGGCGGGAGCTGGAGTGCGGTAGTGGGGGGTCTCAGTCACTGGATGTCTACCGTGGCTCTCTGTGGTTCCCCATCTTGGCTGCCGGTTAGAACAGAATGGTCCTCACACTTTGAGAATCATCACCTTGGTATTTGTTAAAAATACAATTTCCTGAGTTTCAACTTCAGAACAACAAATTTGCAAAACTTCAGGAAGCACCATTTATATGCAATACAATGTGAATGATGTCCCCTGGTGTGGTTCGATGTGGCAGGCTTGCTTACCACAGGCTGACTGCAAGGGATTTTTACATTTTTAACAAGTACCGCAGGCACATTAGCATGGAAAACAAACATCAACAGTCAAAACAACTGTGACTGTGGTTTTCTTAATAAGTTAGAGGAGTGGGAGTTTGATGGTGGAGAAAGGAACTGAGCTAAGTGAGCTTCTCACACTTTCACCCTATCACTGAGTAAAACCAAATTAGGAACATAATAGCTACATTTATTGAGCAAATTTACTAATGTTGGATAAGTACTGTCCTTTTCCTTCTTTATAGGCACTGTCTCATTTCATCTTTACAATAATTTCATGAGAAAAGTAGTATCTTCATTTTATAAATGAGTGAAATGGTTTCAAAGAACATAGTTCTAGTATATAGTAAATATTCAAGATATGTTAACTACTATTATAAGTGTATCTGTGAAAATACAAACCTACTGTTTTAACACCCGGCTAAGAACAGCAACTGTGATGACAGAGATGATCGGGACATGAGGATAAGCGCTTTGGATGGGTCTTGGGCACAGTCTGAAGGCTGAGCCTACAGAAAGGAGGTAACAAGGTGAATAGGAGTTGGATAAAAAGTTGCTTTATTCAGTCAACCTTTTCTTTTCCCCAAGAGTAAGGGAGGAAACTTCATTCTTCTACAGAGTCCAAACCTCAGTGGTTTTTACAGTGTTTGTCTTACATAGGATAGTAAGTTGTGGATTAGTCTATTATTATACTGGCACTTCTATTAGAAAATATATTCCAGTAAACTCTCAAGTGAACTTTGGGAAAATAATCTATTTGTAAATTATGAACTATGAAGGGGCACTTTCTATAAGAGTCCTTTCCAGTGTGTAAATTTAACCAGAGGCTAAACACTGGCAAATATTGCCGGGGTGGGAGTGGGGAAGGCGGGAAGAATAAATATTTGGAGAACTGGAGTTTCATTTACAATCCCATTATTGCAGAGATCACCAACAATCTAACGAAATACATTCTCCTCTTCTTCCTAGGTCCAGACCTTGACTGTATGTTTGTGCTCCTCTCATAGATAGATGTGGTTATGTGATGTGGAGTTTCAGGGGAGGTGATATGTATCACTTTCAAGTCTGGCCCATAAAACCTGCCACTCATGCTCCTCTTCTGCTTCCCTCCTCCTGGCTGGTGCGAGATGATCACAGGGCAACCTTGGAGCTGTGTGTGGGAGATGGGAGGACTGTTACTGTCCTGCATCCTTCTGTGACTTCGTCAGCCAAGCCACTTCTGATGAGGATTCTTTCCCTGGACTGTTACGTGAGAAAGGATAGACTTTCTTTGAAAATTCCTTGAATTTGGGGCTCTATTTGTTACTGCAACTTAGCCTCATCTGACCCATATATTTGTGGTGAGCATTGATCCTCAATCTTTGGCCAGCCTTACGCTTTTGTTTACAAAAACTATTCCATGAATCGGGTTGTGATCCCCCCCCCCTTATTTAAAAATCTCTGATTTAACAAATGTGGACTCTTACTGTGAACAAATAGGTTTCAAAAAAAGACATAAATGGATTTTTATGAGCCAATAAGGAATGATTCTCCTATTGGCCATTTCACTACAAGCAATATCCAACTTGAGGTCAACACCACTGCCTCAGGCTGATGTTTAATGTAAAAAAAAACCCCAACAAATTAATTGTAAATACATTTTCAATTTGCAATTGTCATTTGTGGTTATCTTACTTTGTATCAACAAAATAGTTAAATAACTACTAAATGCCAGGCAAGGAGCTGAAGAAATACTAGAGAATGTAGAGTTTATTCAAGATCATATGTTTAGGTCAACATTTTGTGAGGATCTATACATCCAGGTTCTGGAGATTCAAATACGAATAAAATATTCTCTAAAGAAATCAAGGAGCACATGGGCTGGTAAATAATGGTTATGACTTTATAAGTAGTTCACTTTTTAACAAGGTGGTTTTCTTGTTCTTAATCTGCACTATTAGCCAATGCACTAGGTTTATAGGAGCTTCTAGGATGTTGACAAGATTTTTAATTCAGAAAAGCAAGAATTTTGGTCCTGTTCATTGCTCAATAATATTTGTTGAACACTGCATGATGGAAGGGAGCATAATAGGTCATCGAGTCCAGTCACCCATCTGATAGTTGAACCTTCTTTAGAATATCCCTGCCCACTGATAGTTCTGTTTGAATATCTATGGAGAAGAAAACATTTTCACCTCCTGAAATATACCCAACGTTAAAAAGATCTTATGTTAAAAAGTTCTTCTTTGTAAAGAATGAGAGACAGAATGATAAAAAATGATTTTTAAGGAAAAGACCATGGATTCTAATCATTTTCAGTCCTTGCATCTTTGCCACTAGTAAATGTCGCCTGAGTACTCCTCTAGGCATTGCGATCGGGGTTGTGGCAAAAGGCGCAAGTGAATGGTGTGATTCTTTCAAATAGATTGCAGTCAAGTTAGGGAGACAAAACATCTACCCCAGACATGCTTTTGCCTGAGGACATTTGCACTTGCTGTGTTCTCTGCCTGAAACCCTCTTGCCCCAGATACGGCATGGCTCACTCCCTCATCTCTTCGGGTCTTTCTTAAATGTCACCCTCTCCATGAGGACCTTGCTAACTACCCTATTTAAAATTGTACTGCCCCCAACAACCCAGCACTCCCTACTTCCCTTCTCTGTCTTATTTTTCTTCTTAGCATTTGTTATCTCACATTCCATAAATACTACATTTTTTTATTATCTGTTTCCCTCCACTAGAATGTACGCTTCATGAAGACAGGAATTTTTGCTTCTTTTGGTAAGTCTTGGAAAATCGTAGTCACTCGATGAGTATTGAATATTGTAGAATGAATATGTACATGGACATACAAAGATAACAATCGGAAGGTATATATAGTTACTGCCCAGTGAGTAATGCAAATACTGTGTGCGCCACCAGGCAGGTGTAGCTCCCCCTTCTCCTCAGGAAATGGCTCATTCCGAAGATGATTCTTAGGCTTAAAAAAAAGAGACAAAGTGTTAGTTTTATCATATTACTTTATTTTCATAATTATTATAGTAAGATACTTTTGTTTTTATTAAAATCATCTTCATATTGTAAAAGGGTACATATGTATTCTAGATAATTTGGAAAACATGGAAAGTTACAAAGAAGAAAATACGTGTGATCCATAACTTCAATATTCAGAGACAATTACCCTTAACATTGTGATATAGTTCCTTCTAGTCTTTTTTCTACACATATATTTATTTTTTACAAAAAAAGAATTATACTGTATGTGTTTTGTATCTTGCTTTTTAAACATAGCATTTCTAATGGTTGCATCCTATTCTAGTACATGAAGATCTCATAATTTATTATACACTGTTTTTATGTTTGCATGTTTGGGTTGTTTGTAATAGTTTATGGTATAAATAATGCTGTAATGAAGATCTTTTTAAATAAATCTTTACTGAGGCTATTTCCCTAAGGTAAATCTCTAGAATGGGAACTATTGGCTAAAAGGTCTGAAATTTTTGTTTGTTTCTACTTTATACTATGAAAAAGTTTAAATGAACAGAAAAGTAGGACAAATAGTGTAACTTCTACTTGAGTCATCTAGATTTTTTAGTAGTTACCATTTTGCCATTTTTCATCTGTTTTTAAAAATAGTTTAAAAGAGTTTTCAAAAATCTCTAACAAACAATAGCTTTTTAAAGGCTGTCAAAAAATCATCACCATATTACAGTGTTGACATATAATAAAACAATTCCTTAATATCATGTGTGACTTTCCCTAATTGTCTCAAAACATCTTTTTACTGTTGATTTGTTTGAAACAGGATTCAGATAAGGTCCCTTTGATGTGGTGGTTGTCTCTTAATTTTTTTTTAACTTTTAATACTTTCCCTTTCTTTTTGTTCCCCCTCATGCTATTTCTGGAAGAAAGGAGGAATTGATCACCTAGAATGTTCATACTCTAGTTTAATCTGATTGCATTCGCTTGGAGTTGTTTAATACATTCTTCTATCCTTGATACTGTCTGTAACTTTAGAGCAGTGGTCCTCAGACTTCAGTGTGCGCCAGATCACCAGGATGGCTGGTTAAAACAAATATTGCTGTCACCCCCACCCCAAGTTTCAGGATCGGTCAGTCTGGGTGAGCATGAGAATCCGCATTTCTAACATGTTTCCAGATGAGGCTGATGGTCCACAGACCACACGTTGAGAATCATTGCTTTAGGAGGAAAATTAGATCCCTTTAAAAAAAATGGCTAGATTTACAACTTTAAATATAGATACTCAGAAATGTATAGCACGGTGACTAGTTAACAATACTGCATTGTATATTTGAAACTTGCTAAGAGAATAGATGCTAAAAGTCTCATCACAAGGAAAAAATTGTCACTGTGAATGACGATGGATGCCAACTAGACTTATCATGGTGCTCATCTTGCAATATATACAAATATTGGATCATTATGTTGTACACTTGAAACTAATTAAGGTTATATCCATTCTATTGCAATTTAAAATATATGTATTTTTATTAGGATTGTTTCTTCTTTTTATCTTTCAATTTTTTGTTTTGAAAAATTTTGGTCTTACAGAAAAGTTGAAAGGCGTTTGCTTTCCAGAAAGGCACTAAGGTAGCAGTGTGTGGGTTCGCTCAGTTTGTCCACTTTAGCACATCCTGTTTCACAGTGAGTATTAGCATTGAAATCAAGTTTTATTTATTTGATGGATGGGGCAAGAAAGGATTTCTTACTGTTATTTTAATTCAAACTTATTGGGTTACTGGTGAGGTTTTAATTTAAAATACTTTATTAGTCATTTCTCAGCCTTAGTTCTATGAATTGATCACCTCCTTTATCCATATTTTTAAAATTGAGATCTTTAGTGTTTTTTTAAAAAAAATCAGTATCTATGGGCTCATTTAGTTATACTAAAGATAACTGTCCCTTCTAATATTTGTAACAGATAGTTTTTTCCAGCTTATTGGTCTGTTTTTATCCAGATTATTATTTAAGATTTAAAAAATTTGAGTTTGTTTACCATCAAATCATTTGACCTGTTTTTTGTTTTTAATTTCTTCCATTACTTTGGAGTATCCTTCCCAATCTGAAATAACTAGTCACTTACATTTTCTTCCAGTTTTTACTTAGCTGTTTGTTTGATTGCTTGTTACCAAAGCTAACTGTGGTGTTCAAATGGAAGTTAACTTGTGTGTTCCCGGAGGATTCTTATTTTGGGTCGCCAACTTGCAGAGTACAATAGAACTTGTGGAGGAGCCGCTCAGTGCCCCCATTTACTGTTGGAGAGACAGACCAGTGTACATCAGGTCATTTATCTGTGAACCATGGAAACATTTGAAAAGGTAGCTTAGACTATACACTGAAGAATAATTTGTCACAAGTAATGGCAGGCAGTCATAAAGAACTGGGAGAGTATATGAATCATGACGTAAGAACTGTGAAGGGCAGGCGTTTGAGTCCAGTCAGTGGCTATTATTGAGCAAACTGGTCTTCAAATGAGATACAAATTTTATACCAAGAGGGCCAAGTCTACAGAATGAATCATTCTGATTTCTGCCCTAAATTCTGTCATATATGAAATTTTTTCATGCATCTTTGCTTTCCCATTTTTTGCATCCTTTTCATTCTGCCTTTTAGTACAACTCTTGGTTGTATTAAATCATCTACAGTATCTATAGTTGTGAAAAGTTTGGCTTCTGCAATTTATACGAGCTGCTGGGGTCGGAAAACAAGTGGCAACATGGTTACTTCAAGGAAAGTAGCTCAGGGTCTGTACCACCCCAAAACTAGTCTCAGTAGAGAATATTAGTCTATATCTAGTGCTAATATTAATAATAACATATATTAGCCCTTAAGCACCAAAAGTATATCAAGCTATGCCAACCACTTTACATACACTATTTTAATCCCTACTATAAGTTTGTGAATATTTATTACTTGTTTTATTGATGAGGAAAAGTAACTTAACCAAGATCATTGAAAAACCTTGAAATGTGGCTATCCTAACTAATTCAGGCCTATCTGACTCCAAAGCTCACATTTTTCTAGGTGTAATGAAGATACTTTCTTTGGGACTTGTTAATACATTGTAAGGATATTATTAGCTTTCAAGATTGAGCTAGTGTTTTGGACACAGCCAACATTTTAAAGCTCCAGTTGAATTTCTCTAGCTCTAGAGATGAGGAAAGGAGCCACTGTGCATGACCTTGAGGAGGAGGTTTGTCTCTTTTGAATAACAGGAAACTTAGGTCCAGAGAGCCAAGTTTGTCTTAGATCAGTCATCTTGGGTGAAAGCAGCACTGGAATCCGTATTTGCTGACTCCACTGCTCTGGATACCCTGAGAAGTGACTGAGTTTGTGGCAAAATGTTTTTCAGACATTCTTCTAAAGGTGGTTGTCTGCAAGTCATGTCTTTTTTAAAAAAATTTATTCATTGATTTTAGAGAGAGAAACATCAATTTGTTGTTCTACTTATTATTTATGCATTTGCTTCTTACATGTGCCCTGACCAGGGATTGAAGCCACAACCTTGGCTTATCAGGATGATGCTGTAACCAACTGAGCTACCCGGCCAGGGCTTGCAAGTCATGTCTTTTAAAAGCTATAAAAACTTCTCTCCTACACAAGCAAGGAGTTGTGGTGAGCCACAGGGACCCCAAAGACAATTAGCTTGTGAATCAAAGAGGCCTACTGAATCCCCTGCTTCATCAGAAGGGATAGGACAGGGCACAACAGCGGGGTTGGAAGCCAGCTGGAGCAGAAATATGACACTTGCCTGAGGAGATTCCCCGAGACAGCAAGTCCCCTTTGACGGGCACTTGTGGCTTTCACTCTGAGTGGGAAAGGAGTAGCTGAGGTCTCTGAGCCAGACTGGCCACCTGTCACCCTTCATCACCATTTTATTTGGTTAACACCTAGCCCTGCAGGGGACCTGTGGTGAAGTCCACACTTGTCACATCCTCTGTCAAGTTCTGCTTGACTCTCCATAACATCATTTTGTTGTGGTTTTTAATCTAGTGAGGGTCTAAATCAGCCATATTTTAGGTGGTTGCTAATGCTGGTATGCAGTTAATTAGGGATCAATGTTTCCACTGATCACTGTGACTCTGTTGTGAGTATTTGGGAAAATTCCAGGGCCGATATAGATATGACACTTGCAGAGAGCTTTGTTCACTCAGTGAGTCTGCTGAGCACCTATTCTGTGTGAGATACTGCTTCAGGGGCTGGAGTTATATCAGGGAACGAAGCAGATGAAGATATCTTCCGTCATGGAGCTTACGTGGAGTTAGGAGAGGGATGGGGAGACCATAATGAAAAAAATATGCAAATAAGTAGTTAAATGATTTAAGGTGGTAAGTGTATAAAAAAGCAAAAGTGATGTAGGTAAGGGAGATGGGCTGGGTTGTCATTTTAAATGAGTGGTCATTAGATTTAAAATCATTTGTTAGAAAGAGCAATTAGAAAAGGTAGAATTAGGAAAAAATAGAGCATCAAACAGGATGGGAAAGGGTCAGAACACAACCTTAAATCGAGTCCTCATTAGAATTAGGCTTGTTCATGTCAATGTGACTTTCACAAAGCAACTTCATGTCACTATTTTCATTGCATATATTAGAATCTCACAGATTTTGTTTCTGTGTTTCTTCTTTTCTCATCCCTTCTCCATTTCCTCTTTTTCTTTCAATCTTCCACTTTTTTGAAACAAGCAAAAAAAAATGAGACGCTATTGTGCTTGCCTTCAAGAAACTTACAATTCTGTCAACAAATAAAGAAGACCTCAGTAAAAACAATTTGAGAGCAATAAGTCAATGATAATAAGAACAAACTATGTTCTTTAAAATGACTGATATATGAATGGTGAAAACAAGTGAAATTATTTAAGTAAAATTTGTGGGAGGCAAGTTCATTTTACTCTAGGTTGACGGAACTAATGGTGGAAAGATGGGCAAACATTTTGAGTTTTACAGGCAATTAACTTGGAGGCAGAATTTAGTAAGATGTGTTAAAAAAATTGTAGAGTGATTGGCTTGGGTGGAGTGGACAGATTTAGTTGGATAAGTGATCTTGGAGGAATAATGGAGTGGGGAGTGTAAATTAATGATGTAGAATGCTAGTCTGAGGGGGTTAGAATTTTTTGCACACTTTATTGAAAAAGCTGAGAAAATAGGCCTTGGAATTCTGAATCTTAGTTAAGCCACCAAACCATGTTGACCAAACCAGGTCATAAGAAATGACCTCTTCCACCTAACTAAAAATCAGAAAGTACTATTTCCGAACTTTTAGTATATGTGCTGCTGAAGCGAGCACTATTTCTGAACTTTTGATTTACTGTATAAATTAAAATATAGAATATTATATAAATTTGAATTTAAAATACATATGATTATATTTATATAATACAGGTAAAGTATATATAGTGTATATATAGCATATTTTATAGGATATATATTAAGTATATAAAGTGTATACATTATATGGTATATATTTAAAGTATATATTTAGGAAATATATATATGTACTTTGGTGAAGCATATATATATATTATAGTTTGTCTGGAAAAAAGTCCAGCCATTACTGGAGAGCATTATGCTAAGTGAAATAAGCCAGGCGGTGAGGGACAAATACCATATGATCTCACCTTTAGCTGGAACATAATCAACAAAAGAAAAAAGCAAACAAAATATAACCAGAGACACTGAAGTTAAGAACAATCTAACAATAGCCAGAGGGTAGTGGGGAGGGGACAGTGGGGAGAGGGGTTTACAGGAACTCCTATAAAGGACACATGGACGAAATCAAGGGGGAGGGTGGAGACGGGGGAAGGAGGTGGGTTTGGGTGGGGTGGGGTGGAGGGATGGGGAGAAAATGCAGACAACTATAATTGAATAACAATAAAAAATTTTTTTTTAAAGTCCAGCCATTGTTAATATAATAAGAACGGTTTGCGTGACACCTATGTAACCTGGCAGCCAAGGAGAGTGGAGGGGAGTGCACATGTGTGAACAATGACTACTTCACTGTACTACTTCACAGTGGGAGCAGTAGATGCTGTTGAGTGAGTATATGTACTGTGTGGCCATTGCATTCAAAATGACTGAGTGAGTAGAGGAACGAATCTGATTTGCATTAAGCTTCAACACTCTGGTGGGGAAACTATTTGGTTGGTTCAGAAGGCTTTCAGGGATGATGCAATGAGTGCAGCACAAACAAAAGTGTGGCACAAATGCTTCCAAGATGGTCAAGAATTGTTGAAAGTGATCCATGTTCTGGAAGGCCTGCAACACGCAGAACACGTGAGAACGTTGAATGTGTACGGGCTACGATCAGCAAAGATCAGTGACTGACAGTGTGAGAACTAGAAGCTGATCTGGGGATTCCAAAAACTACTGTGTCCAAGGTTTTGACACAGGATCTGGGCATGAAACATGTTGTGGCAAAATTTGTTCTGCAGCTTCCGTTACCAGAGCAGAAGGGACATGGTGCTGCAGTAGCTAATGACTTGATTCAAACCGCTATCAATGAACCAGATTTGGCACCCTGCGGCTTCTGCCTTTTCCTTAAAATAAAACCACCTTTGAAAGGGAAGAGATTTCACACCATCAGTGAGATTCAGGAAAATACAACAGGGCAGCTGATGGTCATTCCAACAAAGGATTTTCCAGAGTGTTTTGAACAATGGAAGAGATGCTAGGAGAACTGTGTGAGGTCCCAAGGTGCCTACTTTGAAGGTGTCATTTTCCTATGTGCAATGTTTTTTATATCTTGTATCTTCTTCAATAAATGTCTCTATTTTTCCTATTACATGACTGGCTATTTTCTGGAGAGGGAGACACACACACACACACACACACACAGAATAATAGATGCAGTTTCTTTTTTAGGGACATCCAGTTTCACTCCCTCTCCCTTTTTTTACAATCTCACTCTGTTGCCTGTTGACTTTCTTTCTTTGGTAGTGTTCTTAGTTTGATGTTTCTTTAATACTCAACTGACTATACTGACTATCTTTGAAGTTAAGGAGAAAGTTCAAGATTGAGATGTATCTTTCAAAGAACTGAAACTGAATTTAGAATGGGGTGCCCTTAACCTCCACCTAAATGTCCCTTCCAGCAATGCAGTAATAGAGTTCTTTATACTTCCACTCCTACTTATTATAGTCTTTATGTTTCTGCCCATTCATTTCCTGCAGATTCTGAGCTGACTTTTCAATGGACCATCTGAACAGTTTACCATACATCCCATCACGGAGGCCTTTTCATACGCAGCTTCCCAAGAGGGGAATTCCTTCTTCTTGGCTACATGATCCAGGTTTATTTCTCTCTAGATACATCTTAAAATATATTATTTGGGGGTGTTCTAAATTTTTATTTCTTTCTTGTTTTCAGGACTGCTTCTGCTACGGGTGTATTATTCATCGCCGTGGGGCTTGTGAGAATGACAGCAAGGTAAAAATGCTCAGTGGATCCTTTGAGT
This sequence comes from Desmodus rotundus, assembly GCF_022682495.2. Classification (NCBI taxonomy): domain Eukaryota; kingdom Metazoa; phylum Chordata; class Mammalia; order Chiroptera; family Phyllostomidae; genus Desmodus; species Desmodus rotundus. Next base: position 43,880,933 of record NC_071389.1, on the reverse strand, counting down.
TTACTTAGTTTCGTTCTGTGTTACTGCTGATTCATGGTTTTTCCGGCTGATGATAGGATGGGGCAGGAGTAACGCAGGAAAAAAGTAAAAGCCAAAGAAAACCCACCTAACCAATTATTTCTGAAGCACATCCAAATAATACAGGATATGTACATATTAAAAATTACATTAGAGAGGGATGTGTAGGGATATACAAGGACATTCGTGATACAGTGTTGATGAAAACAGGAAGTAATCTATGTGCATAGGGCAAAAGATACCAAAATTCGCATAAGGGTTATTTCTAGATGGTGCAATTCCCATTAATTAATTAATTATTTTCTAAAACATTTTCCACAATTAACATAGTTTCTCTATATAATAAAGGAAATTCAATGTTCTTTCCTCATAAAAGGTAACCTTGGAGGATTATCACACAGATTTAATTTTCTAAACAAGAGTGGTATAGTTGAAATGCTTACCTTAAAAGTAAACAAAAATAAACTGTCTACCACTTCAATGTCTGTCTTCCACCAAAGTAGCTGGCGAGCTGGAATGGCCTTGAGTTTGTTCATTTGGTCACTTACCGTTTATTTCGCAAGTATTTAGGAAGCACCTGCTCTCTATGAGGCACTGTGCTGGTGCTGGAATTCTGGCTTAGGTAAACTATTAGCACTGTCCTTGGGGCCTTGATGTCTGGTGATTGGGTATACACCTAACTATAATATGAGGCAAAATGAAAAAAGAACAAAAATGACATGGGGGCAGTCTCCGTTTCTACACCTCTTCATGTGCAGATCGTGGGACATGCAACTCAGGGTTTTAGTTTTTAAAAAGATAGTCCCTATAACTAATTCTAACGATAACATTTATAAAGCATATACTGTGCTGTTGATACCCAGTCCTCGAAGCGTAGGTGATGGTTCCTTGGAATCCCAGAGACTTTTCAAGAGGTCTAGAAGGTCAAAACAATATTCATAATAATACTAAGACATTATTTGCTTATTTCACTATGTGGCATTTGCACCAATGGCAAAAAAGCAATAGCGGGTAAAATTCTTGGTATCTTAACATGAATCAAAGTAGTCACACCATAATCTGCCACTAACGTATCATTGTATTTATCATTGCCATAGAAAAACAACGCTAGTTTCCCTGAAGAATGTCTTGATGAAGCAATAAAAATTATTTTCTCAAACCTAGACCCTTGAGTCACACCTACATCATGTACAACCCACCTGTGTGTGTGTAACACAATGGGCAATAAATCCATAGCACTCCTGATGCCCACCAGAGCAGGAGGGCTGTCCTGCGTCAGTGACTGGCCACTTGTTTTCAAAGAACACCATTTTTACTTGAAAGAACAACTGACAGGGAAACCACATTTATTCAAAAATGGTATTTGGCAGACATTTTCTCAAAAATGAATGAAGTGAGCCTGTCACTTCAAGAAAAACAACTGACAATATCTTTTGCCACTGATAAAATTTGAACTTTCATGTGAAAATTAGAATTTTGGAAGATTTGTGTCTGGCACTGCGAACTTGTCAGCTTCCCAGTGAGACTGCGGTGCTATTAACAAATGTGATTTTCTCCATATTGTGTAACGAAATGTGTCAATGTTATGGAGATCTGCATAACTCAGTGAACCAATACTTGGCAAATGACCAAAGCATGATGTCGTAAAATCATATGGAAATAGAAGAGTCATTCAAAGTACAAGATACACCAATGTATTTTAATGCAACGGAGTACGAAAAGTTTATTGATATCATTTCAGATTCCACATCTCGACTACTAACCTAACTACTACTTGTCAGACTGGTAGGGTATCAGAGAAAAGTAGCCACAGTGATCCAAAAAGACTATTAAGATACTTGTCGCTTCTCCAACTACATGTCTGTGTGAAGCCAGGTTTTCTTTGCATGCTTAAATCGTGACAACATACAGCAATAGATATTAAAGCCAAGCGTTAACGAGATTTACATAAATGGAAAACAGTGTCACTCTTCTCACTACTTTAAGGGAGGAATATAAGATTTTTCCCATAAAACATACTATTTATGTTAACATGTAATTTATGTAACATATAACAAGGTTTATTATTGTTATTTTAAAATAAATCAATAAACAGAAAGTTCTCAGTTTACTTTTAAATATCATAAATATTTATAGATACAGTCCACATACACAAAAGCTCTTAAAAGATATTTTTAAGACAGTAAGAGGGACGTGAAACCAAAAACATTTGGGAATTGTTACTTTAGACATTACATGAAACATTTAATACGCATAATCATGTTTAATCTTCACAACCAATTTTAGTACTATATATACTCCATTATTTCCATTCCACAAGTGAGGAAATGAGTTTGAGAAAGTTTAGTAACTTGCCCAAGATCACATAACTAGTAAAAGAGTGAAATAAATAATTTGTTTCTAATGGCTTGGGGGTGAGAGAGGAAGCCTTCACGAAGAGGCCAAATTTCAGCTGCATGGGTAGTAGCATCAGTAAGAGCGGCAACAGGACTAGCAGTGGCCGAAGCCACGGGAGGAGGAGTCACAGCAGTAACGTAGTCACAGCAGCAGCAATAGCAATGCCAGCTGCTGAACACTCACTACGTGCCAAGAACTCCTCCAAGTACTTTATGTGTAAAGATCAGAAGTCAGGCAGCTCTCCATTAGAAAGAAGAAAAGCTGGCTAATTCAGACTAGGTGAATAATCTAATGAATTAAATTATTAACTATATTTTTAATGTTTTAGGTGTTTCTTAACTTTCTGGAAAAGGAAATAGAAGAATTTGGCTCTATCTGAGTTCAGAAGTTATTAGAATCTGCTCTAAAATTCTATAATTTTTTAAAAGCCATAGGTGTTGAAATGTTGAGTTACAGCTTTGTAGCTCATGTGAATATGTATTTTTTAATAGTATTCATAAGAATATAGGATAGAGTATTGCATAGCTAAATTATTCTACAGACTGCATGAAATATGCATAAAATTATAAATTTGGGGGAAAGTTATTAGCCTGGTTAAAGTGAATTTTACAGTATTTTTGTACTTTCAGAATTCCAACTTTTTATTATGTACTTTTAAAAACCAGCTCAAACTAATCATTCATTTCTTAGAAGTACAGAGGTGCTTCAGCAATGAAATATTCTGAACCGGCTCATGTATCTTTTCCTTCTACAACTGCATTACAAGCCCTTTGAAGCAAAGAATAGACGTAACTTATGTTTTGTATCCCTCACAACTCCCAGGAGTGCGAGCACCCTGATCATTGGGTGAGTTACTTATAGATTAGTGTACAAGTCCATTTTGAATTAAGCCTCCATGTTCAATGTTATTCTAAGTATCTAGGCAATTCTATTCCTTTTACATTATCAATACCATGAGATTCGCCTTTGTATTTATTTACATGGTAGCCTTGAGCTATTCCTGTTGTCACATTTTGAAAATTGTTTAAGAGATATGTATTCCTCTTCTCTAAGTAAAACTACAAGTAGAAATGATTAAAGAGTAAATATTTGCAGAGTACAAGTCTGAATAAGCACACAGTGTCCTTGGTACGTATGCTGTTTTTCAGACTGAAGTCCTTCATTCAAGTCAGTGAGCATGACGGTGCGTCTCCTGTGGACGGGACCCATCGGTTCAGGTACAGAGAGAAGCCCAAGCAGTCAGTGAACGCGAGCGGAGGCCCAGTGAGGGTGGAGCTTGGCAAGTTATCTGCTTGGCTGAATCTTTGCGCGCACTGAAAGGAGATGTGGGTAGCCGACTGGAAAGGTGGGAGAGGAATCTGAGAGGATTGGAGCTGTGAGGAATAGAGGAGACAATGCCGTCTCCCCACCCCATCCTGGGGGCCTTAGTCGTTGTCTTGTTTTTTTTATTTTTATTTTTTATGACGGTAAATGAAAATAAGAGCACAGAGGGAAATGAGAAATTGCTAACCTTGGAAATTTTGCCTATTGGCCTGATACCAGAGCATTTATCCAACTCCTGATGGGCTCCAGAAGAGATTTAGTATAAAGGAGGCAAGAAATCTGTTATCTTCTGATTTGATAATCTGTAAAAATAAAGTCAGAGTAGATATTCATGTATTTCTGCTTGACACAGAGGTAGCTCCTATACAGAATAAATGATGAAAGAGAATACCTTTTAAAATTATATTTTACTTTTATTATCTAAGTAATAATAGGTGGCATTTATTGACTATCTACTGTGTGCCACACTTGATGTTAAGGGCTTTTAAATGTTATTATTTTTACTCTTATTCTCACTATGATTATTAATAACAACAAACATTTATTGAATATTTACCATGTGCCAGGCACTGTACTAAGAGTTTTACAGGTATTAACTCATCTAATTCTAACAACCCTATGAGATAAGTGCTATTATTTTCCTCATTTTACAGATGGTGAAACTAAGGCACAGAAAGGTCGAGTAACTTGCCCAAGGTCACACAGCTAGTAAGGCGCAGATCTGAGATGTCATAAAATATCAAAATGCTGCTGAAAGAGGCAATGTGTGTCACACACCAACTAAATGTCTGTCGCATAGTAGATGGCGCACCCCAAATTTTTGTCTGCCCCATCTTCCACCTTGCTCCCTCACTGACTTACTATAAAAGAATGACTTTTTAACTTGTATGGGGAAATATTCACCTTGCTTTTGTTTTTTTCTCATCATCATTATCAGGCTTTTGGTAAAGATACCTATATAGTATGAAACATAATGAACAGAAAAAACTTCCTTTTCTAAAATGAATACCTCATTCATTTACTTACCAGAAACAGCTTAGTAGCTAAAAAACGACAACTTTATTTATTTTTTTAAAAATGTTATTTATTTATTTTTAGGGAGAGGGAAGGGAGGGACAGAGGGAAACATCAATGTGTGGTTGTCCCTTGTGCGCCCCCTACTGGGGACCTGGCCCACAGCCTAGGCATATGCCCTGACTAGGAATTGAACTGCTGACCTTTTGGTTTGTATGCTGGCACTCAATCCACTGAGCCACACCAGCCAGGGCAAAAAATATATATATATATATATATATCCCATAACTTTATAATGTTCATGAAAAGTTATGGAAGACAAAGGAAGGAGGGAAAGGAACATGCACTGCTTTAAAACCTCTTAGTTCCCTACTATTGTGCTAGCAACTTTGTGCGTGGTTGCTCATTTATTCCTCACAACAACCCTGTAAGGTATCGCTTATGGTCCCTATTTTGTGGCTAAGACAGCTGAGGTTAAGAGAAGCCAGGCAGCTTCTTTGTCGGGAAGGGGTGGAGGCTGAGCCTATCTCTGATGTCTGCAACACTGCCGCCTTCCTCACTAACACGGGAAGTGTGTCTTTGAATTATTTGGCCCCTGGAAGTTTTAAGCTTGGGAGTTTAAATAAGAAAATGATGATGCTAAATAATTCACTAAGGATGAATTTTACTGACAAAAATCACTATTTTATTCCAGACAACTTCTTGAACCACGCAGCTGTTTCCTCCTGAGTCCTTGGTGGCTAAATTAAGCAGCATTTTGCCTGAATGCTAATCCTTAGATTATGCATCTCTTAATCAATTTGGCCATAATTAGGGTGAGCTTACAGATTGTCATTCCGGAAATAACGATTGTCTTCAAGAGGCAGAAAGAAAAGCGTCAGCATCATTCTTTGCTATCTGAAATCCCTGTAACAACACTCATTGCCTGTGATAGGTGGCCCAGGAAGCGTGGCAAGGGGCCCGGTTCTGTCTGCATTCTTACAGGCCGCTGAGCTTTGGGTCTATAGTAACGTTGGCAGAGGCGTGGGTCTTGGTTTAAGGATAGCTTCAGGGTCATGTTTGCTTCTCTGGCTGGGCTCCTATTTGAGGCAAAGGTATAACACTGACATCATCTGCATTCTGCTACCATAACAATGGTGCTTTGAAAGGTTAATAAACACAATGATTTTCTCAGTTAAGTGTGTCTTCATTTATGTAACGCTTATCTGAGAATGTTAAGGCGTTTGGTAGTATTGCCTCAGTCTACATGTGAGAGACAGGGTAAAGTAAGTCTTGCAGCTCTGGCCAATAACATGTGAGGCCAGGGGTGGGGGACTGTGCTGTGTCATTCATCACTGCAGCTCTAGCACCTGGCTCAGGGTGCTTAGTGTGAATACCTATTGCTGAGTCTTCTTCCCACCTCAACTGAGGGTAGGAAATCAGATCTTGTATTGGCCATAGTCAAGGCCAGTTTTCTGCAGACTTATTCCTACCCATCTTCCCTTTCTTGTCACCAGTGACAGTTAAAAAGAAACAAAGTAAACAGAATTAGTCTTTATCAGTACCTACTAATTCTGTAAGCGATTGAGTTCTCATTGACTGAAATCTCTAACATTTGTGACTTTTCTCTCTCTCTCTCTCTTTTTTTACTTAGCTTTCTAAATCTGTAATCACTGCCTGCAATTTCTAGTCTGTCTGTCTGATAATTCCCAGCCTTCCTGGACTGTCTGCCTAATAATGCTCAGCTTTGTGTTATTACCACCTCTGCCTCAGTGTGTCAGGGAATCTGAAACTTTTTTTTTTCTGGGGTCTTTATGGGTTTGGATACTGGAGCCCACACAGACTGAGAAAGATGTAGGTTGATCTCAGGCTCACAGAGTTGCTGAGTGTCCTCTTCCACCATCTCAGTGTAATTCATTCGAATAGCAGGCATCGTATGCCTCCTTTATCAGGCATTGTTCTAGGTGTGAAAGAGACAGAAATGTACATTTAAAAAATTCTTATCTTCAGGGAACTCACAGGAGTAATTGCAACATAGTATAAGTGCCAATGGGAGCTCTGTGAAGGGAGTGACTCATCCTGCCTGAAGAATACAGGAAAAGCTACACAAAGGAGGCGACCCTTGAGAAATAAGTAGGAGTCACTATTCCCCAGAGGCATCCTCTTGGTTTGTGGGCAGACATTCTGGCCCGCCCCTCATCCTTCTCCCCACAACAGGGGAGAAGTTCCAAGACTAAGTGATATACTTTGTCTTGGTGTTTGGTAGGCCTCTTTGGTACTTCGGTACTATGAAATGTGAACTGTGTCCAACAGACACCTTTATTGCCCAGCCTGTATTTAATGATCTCCCTGTAAGAAGACCACTCCTCTACTCTTTCTGTCTGTATGTCTCCAGAGATAGGCATGAGGCTTAAACTTGGCGAATCAATGCCACTGGTCACTTCCAGTAATAGCTGGAAGATTGAGCATGTGGCCCAATCAGAGCCCATGAGATGTAAGAGAACTTTTCCTGAAACTTCTGGGAAAGAAACTCATTTTTTCCTGCTGTACTTTACCCATGAGAAGATGTAAGGCCTGAGGCTGCCTAAGCTGTATTGTAAGGGGGGCTGGAAACCAACGTGGATGAGGCAGTGTTGAGAGAACTAGAAAGCCTATTCTGATGATTTTACTTTGGCCCCATATCAAACTGTTCCAGAAGCTAGAACAGTTCCTGGCCTTCTCTACTATATGAGCAGATGAAGCCTCTCTTTGCTTAGACCCATTTGGGTCCAGTTTTCTCTTCGTTTACACAGGATAGAAGGATCTAGAAATGTTTATTCAGAAGAAGAAAACATCCAGGAGGAACAGCATTCCAAATATTTGAAGGATGTTGGGTAGAAGAATTACTTGTATATTCTGTGTGTCCCTAATGCGTATCACTGGAATCAGGAGGTAGAGGTTTCAGGTGGTCTGATTGCAGATCAATATAAGTAATAACTCTATAACTCTTAGGACTCTTTCCCAATTTAAACAGCCAGAGGACTTGATTCAACACTGCACATAGGAAGAAACCTGAGAGAGAGAGTGGAAGAAATATGCCTGTTCCTGTGCGAAAAGCATCCTGAGATGGTCCGAGACAATTTAGAAGTGGTCTGATTCACCTTTATCCATGTATTGAGATTGTAATACCAGAGCTCTCATTTAGCTTCAGAATTCCTCAAAGTCAAAGAGAATGTGGTTATTTACTGATGAACTCATTTCTTTAAAGAAACTGTAGGCTGTGACCCACTAGGGGGCATGAAATCAATTTGGGGATTTGGTATCATCATTTTTTTCATGAAACGTAACAAGGGCAAGAGTTGTTTTGTGAAACTTTTTATTCTCTTTCATAAATAAAACATACACAGTCAGTATAGAGTAATGGTGAAAGCATGAGCTTTGGAATTGGGCTACAAAGATTAAAATTCTAGGCCTACCACCTACCTGTTACAAGAACAAAATGAGATGAGCGTGATACTGGCACATAGCAAGCACTCAACAAATTTCAGCTTCTTTGTTATCATTAGTACTAGATAATTCTTTAAATATAGAAATTAGCTGCTATGAGATGGAGGGGAAACCCTATCCTGGTTTTTTAGGCCCCTAGCGTTTGCCAAACAACCTGAAACTATAATTTTGTGTAAAAAATTATCAAGTGTTTCCTGGGTCCTCTGATAGTGTCTGAAGATGTGACATTGCCAATTGTCATCCAAAGCCAATGAAAATAACTGAGGTCATCAGGTTGCAAGCAAGCCTTCCCTTTAGCCAGAGGGCATCCCTATTTATCTCTGCATCCCTGGCATCTCTAAGAAAGCCTGGAAAATAACTGCTCGAATGTTATTAAACATCTCTAAAATTTGGTCTTGGATCTTTTGATGCTTTTTCTCCTACCTAAATCTCCTCTGTCCTTTGTTTCACCAAGGAATCTTTCTTGGTTCTTGAAAAAAAGAAGACCTCCCCCCATCCCTCCCAAAGGCCTCCGAACATGCAAGGAGCATGCACCCATGCACACGTGTGCACACACATACTCACCCCCATACATATGTGACACCATATTAATGACTTCCCAATCTTCAGGGATATTGGCTGTTTTTAAGCATCTATGATATATCCTTGTCACTGAGCACATGATTTCCCACTTTATCTCCTTCAGAACCCACGGATGAATACCATCTGGTCCTGGTGATTTATTGCACAGAGTCCCTCAAGTTGCGCCATCCCTCTCTCCTCAGAGACCGAAGAATCTCTGTCAAGGCCATTCTCTGCTTTGCCATAAAATGTGTCCTTGGAACAGGAATTTCCCCATTGTCTTCTCCAATAAATACTCATTCAAAGTATTCATTTAGCTGCTCCTCTCCTTCATCATTCCATTTAATATTCTTCTTTTCCTAATGAAAGTTCTTAACATAACAGATATAGTCACCCCTCTGAAATGCCATGGGCTCTTCATCACTATTATTATTTATCTTGATGTTTCTACATGTTTCGTCCATTCTTTCTTTGACCTCTGTCCGTTCTCAGCTGATACAATGAGTCCCTATCAGAGTGTGTGGCCTACAAAAAATGTTGCTTTTTTAAAATAGAGTGCCTTTTGCATAGTTGTTTGTCTTTCTACTATAAAATGAGAGTACGTTACGCCTGGGAAATTTGGAAATTTAGAGAAGTGGAAGAGAGCACAGCGTTATAAAGAATAAAGCGCTGATAACCTTTTCCCAAGATGGTACGTGTTTCAGGGGCCTACCTTTGGCATTTCTCCCTAACACACAATCTGTCTCATTTCCTCCTCTCCTGTTCTCATTCTTATGTGCTGCACTGTGGGGCTAGTGAGAAACAGCACCTCTTCTGTACCTCTCGAATAGTTGGGGGTGCACTCTTCACTCAGCCTTTATTAAGATATTATCAAGTATGTCCTGCAGGGAGGCCTGGCCCTTTAAGGCTCCACTACTGGGTGGTTTATAGCACTCACCTGCCCAATAACTCACCTCATTTTCTATATTCATCTGATCCCACTTTCCCAGCATCTACCAGTGCCTTCCCAGTTTCTCTATTATTTTATCTAATCCCTTCTTTATTTCACTAGCCCTCAGGTTGCTTATATTTTTCTCTCAGACCTTTGTGTCTCTTACATCTCAGCAAATTTCAAATTAATCTCATGGTAACTGACCTCTGACTTAGCCCCAGAACCTTCCCTGATGAACTGCCCTTCTCTGGTGGAGCCAGGGTGACCTTCAGCCTGCTTCCTCCCAGCTTCCCCTGAGGGTACCCTGGGGCAGTGGAAGAACATGGGCTTTGGAGTCAGACAATGTGAGTTGAATCATGGCCTCTCACTATCTGGGCTACAACTGAACCTCACTTTCTTATTACTGCACCTGCAAAATGGGACAATAATACAGTCTGTTCTCCTATAACGCATTGTTAATTTTACTAATCTGACGTGTGTAATGAATTCTATGTCAGCTATTATTTGGAATGCTTCACAGGTAGCAACTCACTTATGCAACTAGTTAAAGTCCTAAGAAAGCTTGGGTTACTTGTTCCTTTATATGAGTTATTTATTTGTTTCTAATGAAAGTTTTATTACAAAACATATTAGTGGATGGTAAAATGGGGTTTAGGGCTAGAGAATCTCTGACTTGTAACAATAGTTATTTTATCTTTTGTGAGATTTTCCATATTGAAGTTTGTGTTAAAAAAGAATAGCTAGGAGTATCATAATGAGTGGAATGGTGCCCACCCCCAGCCCACCCCAAAAGATATGTCACCTGGCACCTGTGAATGGGACCTTATTTGGAAAAAACGGGTTTGGCAGATGTCATTCAGTTAAAGATCTGGAGACGAGATCACCCTGGGTGAGCTGGATGGGCCTTAAGAGAAGAGGAAGAGACACACAGACACAGAGGAGAAGACCATGTGAAGACAGAGGCAGAGACTGGAGAGATATGCAAGCTACAAGCCAAGGACACCAGGGATTCCTGGCAGCCACCAGGGGCTGGGAGAGGGGCATGAAATGGATTCTGCCTTAGAGCCTCCAGGAGGAACCAATTCTGCCAGCACCTTGATTTTGAACGTCTAGTTTCCAGAACTGTGAGAAAATTAATTTCTGTTCTTTTAAGCCACCAAATTTGTGGTAATTTATTATGGCAATCCTAGGGAGTTAATACAAGTATATTTTGTTATTGCAAGCCAAGAGCATGAACTGAGGGATCAACACAGAACAGAAACAAACCTAAAGGTCACCAAATTATAACAAAGCACTAAACCAAATAGAAAGCAACAGGTTTCTAGACCTTAAACAGCAGCATAGCTCATAAGTACAAATAGTTGTTAACAGGAGAACATAAGTCCAGTAAGTTAAACCAGCTGCCCAAACAAAGCTGCCGAACAGTGCTCTCCCAGGGATCGCAGCCTTCTGAAAGTGAGGTGCTAACTCCCTGTTACAATTGGGTAATGACCAATTGAAGTCCACGTGACACAAAGTGTGTTCCCTGCTCATTCAAGTTACAACCAGTAGACAATAAAAATTTGAGCAGTGAAAATTCGTGCATGTATTCTACTGCTTTTACTGTGAAACTTGAAAATGAAATAATGCGCCCTGACAGGTGTGGCTCAGTTGGTTGGGCGTCATGCTGCAAAGTGAGTGGTTGCTGGTTCAATTCCCGGTCAGGGCACATGCCTGGGTTGTGGGTTCAGTACTGGTCGGGCATGTGCAAGAGGCAACTGATCGATGATTCTCTCTCTCATCGATGTTTCTCTCCCTCTTTCTCCGTCCCCTTCTCTCTAAAAATAAATAAATAAATTCTTTAAAAAAATGAAATAATGCAAATACAACTCCAAGCACATTTACTGGGACATATGATGGGCTTAATGCATGTCCCCCTTTCCCTGTGGGAAATAGGAGCTTATCAGCAGGTACAAACATGTTTTACATTTGGTAGATGTTTTAAAAATATCAGGCATACAAACTATTTCTCTCTTGAATTACTTTGCAACACTGATTACCATGAAGTTTATAATTTAAGTCATCAGACCTTAATGCATGTTACAAGATGTAAGAATTTGTAATGGCAAGGGGGTACTATGATATGTACAGGGCTGATTTTTTAAAAATTTGTTAAATTAAAAAGTACGTAACTAGTGTCTTTAAGGAATGATGGGGAGAATGGAACCCAACATGATAAAATGCAACATAGCAGCAAACATTTAAAGATTGTCCTCGTGTAATCCTGTCCATCCATCCATTCATTCATTCATCCAGTCACTCAGCCCTCCTAGCTAAACATTTGTTGTATGTCCAGCACCGCATTAGGCACCCCAGAACTTGAAAACAGTGCTGGTGGGAGTCCTGAGGAACACTTGAGATATGACACTTATGTAGCAATTACCAGGGACCTGGTCCACAACCCAGGCATGTGCCCCAACTGGGAATCGAACTGGCAATCTTTGGGTTCACAGGCCAGTGCTCAACCCACTGAACCACACCAGCCATAGCTGATTCTGAAATAATAGTTGCAGGACTGTGTGACTTCATGGAACAGACTAAGTGGTGATGCTAAGGGAAGTTTTAGGTAGCTTTGGAAGGGGAGAACAGGGAAAGAAGGCTTCTCGGGTGAGGACTTTAAAATTGGGTCTTAAAGGAATATTAGACAAGGGGCTTTAAAAATGTCTTTGCAGCTCTGCTATTGACACACCGTCCTTTCTCTCTCTAGGCCTAGAACTAACTACAACATAGTGCCTAGCACATAATAGGCAGGCACTCCACAAATATTTATTGAATGAGTTAAAAAAAAAAAAAGGAATGGATCATTATTGACCCCTCCATGCAGCTCCAGGCTAATCTTCTCAATACATAGATCTGGTGATGTCCTTCACCTCCTTTAAAGCTTCCCAAGAAAGAGTAGAAAGGAAGTGATGAGGCCACAATCTTTGGATCCCATAGTCTTGGGTTTGAGTTCCAAACACCTTGAGACTGGACCTGATCCTACCCTATCTAATCCTAGCTATCTCCACAGCTCTACTGTTCTCTTAACAGCTAAATCTAACCATGTCACCCCTCCCTCCAGCCACCTCTTAAAAACTTCCATTGGCTGCCCCTTTGTCCTCAGAATCTGGTGTCTACTTATCTCTCTAGCATTTGCTTTCTTGACTCTGTTCTTTAAACTCTTCACTCTCTGGAAGATGCCACATTTTCTCTCCCCTCTGGGCCTTCACACATATTTAGAAAGCTCTGTTTGGAATATTCCTCCCTATCCTATGCCCTTCATCATGCCACCATCAGTAATAAGCTGTCTCCTGTTCATCTTTCAGGTATAGACTTAAGTGAACTTCATTCTTGAGGCCTTCCCTGCCTCTAGGTAGGTCCCTGGGCTGTTAGGCTCACAGAGCACCTTGCACTTCTTCCACTAAAATACACACCATAGCTAATTGCAGTAATGGCTGTCTCTCCTACCTAGACTGGTGGTGCTGTGAAGGCCATGACTGTGTGTGGTTTGTGGATGTCTTTAGTACCTGGCTCAGTGCCTGCGTGGATGCGTAGCTTTTGAATAAATTAATGAGACCTAAAATTTGTTGTCTTCATGACCCTGGGCCGGTAACTTTGCCAACTCTGAACCTCAATTTTCTCATTTGTAATATGAAGGTAATAGCTTTCTTAGGGGATCTGGTAAACTCCAAAGCATCATATAAATGTCTACTTTGAATGACCTTCTCTGAGTACACCCTCACTTGTCTTTTTACCTTTTCTGCTTCACCCATTAATGTGCAGTTGGCACCAAACTGGATCTATCTGATTTTCCCTAAACATTGCCCTGTGTTTCCCATCTTTGTGCCATTACCCGAAGGCTCCTTCCTCTGCCTAGAATTTCCTTCCTGTCTTCTTCCCATTTCAAAATGTTCTTGATTCCAGCTCCATGGAGTCTCCTTTGATTTAGTTGAAAGTTAGCTCTCCCTTCCGTAACTTTTGTGGCATTTTAACTGCCCTTCTCCTAGGACAGGTACCACTCCCAATATAGTATTATCGGTGTTTGCATACAGCTTCTAGTTTAGTAGGCTCTGGTGTCAGTCCTCTTGGGTTTCTATCTCAGATCGACCTGCTTACTAGCTGTATAGCCATGGACTAGTTAGTGGGCCTACGTAAGCCTCGGTTTTTAATACGTAAAGTGGGAATAATAATAACACCTATCTCATAAGGGTTTTTTGAGGGGGGAGGGTTACACGAAATGAGATTATGTAAGTAGATCATTTAGCACAGTGCCAGATACATAATCAGTGAGTATGTGCTTAATTTAACATGACGTTGTCGTCATCATTTATCTCCATGATTTAAACTGTAAGTTTCTTGAGGACAAAGACTATATTTTTACAGGATCTTCCATGCCTGGCCCATAGATGGTGCTTGATAAATATTTGTTGAATGCAGGCATAAATAATATAAGCAAATATGAAAAAATACTGACTTTTTCTTTTGCTCTAAACTGGTGTGCGTTTGCCCCATTTGGGGGCTTTGTAGTAACCACTGTCCCTGTGTCTTTCCCCAGTGAGCACGAACATTTTGAAATATGTGCAGTAGAATAGGCCCACTATGTTGCCATCAGTCTGGAATTTGGAAAATTACAAGCAGAATTAAAGAACAGTATTAGAATTATTTATTCTTTCTATGCCCCTTTATTGCATTCATTTTGGGAGAAATTATCTATTCTTGTTTAACAAGAAGATTACATTACATATTCATGTAGAAAGAATTTTACCAATTTGTGGAAACTTTTTTCAGATCTCACCACATGTTAGATGTCAGGCAATGTCTCATTTGGAGAGAGAAAAAAACAACTAGTTACTGTGATTTACAGTTAGGCAAGTTATTCTGAATTTCCTTGCTAGGAAGAAAATGAAAACTATATATATAAAATATCATAGAGGTTCGTCTTCTAAACAGCCTCTTATCTGGAAAATATATGTAGTCATTTTTCTGACTTAATAAGGAGATAAAGCAAGTTTCACTTATCTTAATTTTGCCTCTAATGAATATACCAGATGAGATTTTGCTGTGATATGTGGCTGCTCTTTCATTAACAGATTAGATAATTGCCCTCTTGGAATGGACCGACTTTATTATTTAGCACCTGACTTTATCCTGAAATAATACAGAACTTTTTTGAAAGTCAGTGTGCAGAGCTATGGTTAGAGAAAAGCTATTATGTACCCTGGGCACTGAAGTCAGGGCTTTGCATAAGCTTTTTGAGAGACAGGCACAACTTCAGAGGCATTTGAGAGATTTGATCCTATTTAACTGGTCAGGGTCTGAAATTCTACCGTGTGCAATCCTCTTCATTCCACTTAGTTGGGGGGCGGACTTACAAGAGTGGGAGCTTGGGAGGCAAGCTGGTGTGGAGCAGGGGTTGGCAGCTACGGCCCATGAGCCAGATCCAGCTCACTTTTCATTTTTGCATAACCAATAAGGTAAGAATGGCTTTTACGTTTTCTAATGGTTGGGAAAAAATCAAAAGAAGAATAATACTTTATGATGGAAATTATATAAAATTTGAATTTCAGTATCTATTCATAAAGTTTTCTTGGAACGCAGCCACATTCACGAGTTTATGTGTCCTCTGAGGTTGCTGTTGTGCTGCTATAGCTGAGTTTACCAGTTGCAACAGAGACTGCGTGGCCCTTAAGGCCCAAATATTTAGCCCTTTACAGAAAAAGTTCCTGACCCCTGGTGTAGAGGAAAGAGCATTAAAAGCTATGGAGTCAGTCTTGGGGTTGAATCACATCTCTTCCAGTTATTAACTCTGTAACTTTAGTCAAGGTGACATTCATTCATTCAGTAAACATTTTTGAGTTTTTACTGTTTGCTAGAGACAGTGCCTGGTATTAGAGATGCAGTAGTTTTGCATCTGAGGGTTACCAACACCTAGTTGGCTGACTTATTGAGAGGATTAAGTAAAATTAAGTACTTAAAGTGCCTGGCACATAGTAGTTGCTCAAAAGTGATTTTTGGAAGCCCGCAAATAACCATTCTACACCAGTGTTTTGGAAGGGATTTAGGAATGGGACAAAGAAAAACAGTTTGGTGAACTGATGGTTAACTAGGAGCTAAACAGGTGTCTCGAGTAGAGGTACTGCTGAGGAATCTAGAGGGGAGGAGAGGCAGAAACAAACGACTTCAGTATTGCTACGGGCCTGTTTTGTTCAGATGTAAACTTCTTTGACACCCAGGCTTGGGTGGCACATGGTCCTTTAACAGACACTGGTGAAAATATTCTTAGTAAGTGATGGAGCCAGAATTTTGAATCCTACACATTGTGATTCTGATGCCACTAGACATTATACCAGTGCCTCTCAAATTGGGGTCTAGGATTCCCTGGATATATTACCAGGGGTCCTAGAGTTCTCTACAAAGGCCTCTAAATTTAGAGTTTTATGATAATCTTAGAATAGGAGACAGGAAAAGCGTTATACACATATCTGGGCACCGTAATGACTACCTTATGCCCTGGCATTGCCCTGTGGTGACTTTCTCTAAGTTTGCATTTATGTTTAGATTGGTTAATTTTAGTGGGTTATTGAGGAAAGAAGCAACAGATTAATAGAGAAATGATGTGTTGACACCATGGGAAGGCTAAATTATATTACCGCTCACTCTAAGGTCAAAGGTTTCACCGTAATTCTAGGTGGGAACAGAGGTGGGAGAACTGAATTACACAGCGTAGAGGGGTAATGGTGTGCCAGGAAACATGGGTGGATTTAGAATGGCAAGCTGGTTTTAGCAAAACCATAGCCACAATATAACTCGAATTACATTAGTTTGTGGCCTTGCTTACATTAGTTTATAAATTTGCTTTGGATTTATAAATTGTACAAAAACTATATGCATAAGGAGATTTTAAAATCTAGTTGTTGAAAACCACATTTTACTTTATTTAAGTGACGTCGTGATAAAAATGATTTCAGTGATGCTCCAAATAATTCTTTATCATTATATGCTCTTGCCTTATTTCATAGCTTAAGGCTTTATTGAATAAGGGCACTCTCTAAATTCTGTCCAAAAAGAATAGCCTAGAACTGGGGAGATGGCAGGAGAAATATATATATATATATATATATATATAGTACATGAATATTCTGTGCTTCTGTTGATGAAGTTATTTTTCCATGCATGGAATGTGTCTCAAAGAGATGAATGCTGATCCTTCAATATGTTATTTAAATTATAATCCTATTTCATTCTGATGTTATTCTAGATCATTCAATTTCCATTTCTGTAACTTTTGCTTATCAATGAAATATCTTTTCATTAGGGCCTGATGCCTATGGTGCTGTCTTCAGAATGGTTCTTGGCTCTTATTTATCCAGAGAAGGAAGGGGGAAAGGAACTGTAGTCCCCCGCCCCTCCATACCTGAACTTAGGTTATAAATATATTGGTTTGTTTATTGTCCATCCTCCCCACTAGAGTGTAAACTCCGTGGGGGTAGCGATTTTCTCTTGTTTATTCTGCTCAGGGGTTCTGAACTAGGGGCACTTTTGTCCCCGAGGAACATTTGGTGCTGTCTGCAGACATTTTTGGTTGTCATGGCTGGGGTGGAGCCAACTGCTGGCATCAAGCAGATAGAAACCAAAGGTGCTGCTAAACACCCTATAGTAACACAGGACATCAACCCCCTTCATCTACCCCCACCAACAATAAAGAATGCAGTTCAAACTATCAACAGTGCTGATGTTGAGAAACCCTCAGTTCAAAAATGGTATCTGGCAAGTAGTAGGGACTTGTAAGCATCTGTTGAACAAATGAGAAAATAATTGGTATATACTATGTGTCAGGGAGTATGCTAGAGGCTTTATAGATATAGCAAGATCATTAATTGACATACTAGTTTGGTTTGGCTCTCATTGTATTTCTCCTGGCCCACAGGTAGCTTATTGGGCATTTCCTGTCCTCAGAGTGTGTGAGAAGGCTGAGAATTGGCAGAAGAAATGTTCTCCGCTTGACTTTGTGAAGGGTAAATCACTGAGATTGTGCAGTGTGTCCCGAAGGGGCCTTGCTGTGACCTTGCAGAGATGGGAGCATGAAGTGGTGTCCTATTCATGACAACGATGGAATTTCTTTCCAGCCTGTTGGGCTAGGGATGCAACATTGGACTCAATTTAATAAATTAATATGCCATTTCCTGTATATCTGGATTTGTGGCATAGGATTTATATATTCTTTGATTTTAAAATTTGTAGGCAACTATACAACAAGCTAGATATTTTTATCCCTATTTTATAGTTGGTAAAGCTGAGATTCAGAGGGATGAATTAACTTACTTTAGATCATGTGGATTATAAATGAAAAACTCAGGACTTGAACCCAGCTCAGTCTGACTGCAAAAGCCCAAACTGAGACCGTCTCTTCTGACGAAAGAAGCTTATTGGTAAAGGGATAAACCTCAGTTTTCACACAGCACAAAAACTTCCTTCCTAAACCATTCATTTTTCACTGGAGTAGACAGAGTAGTTTTTACTTCCGAGCATGGTTTTCTCTTTCTCCCTAGGTGGGGTATTGATTAATTATCTGATACAGCACCTACCATGTCCAAGATGTTAAACTACCAGAGATGGCTTACAGTTTTATCATGTGTCATCTTTGATCATTTAGCGATGACAATAAATGTCTTGAGAAGGATTCTCAGGCTGAGTCTGGGAACAGAGCCATCATCAATTAGTTGTCTGCTATTGGGTCTGGTGGTTTGCACGCATTCCACATTTGCATTCCCTGTTCGAGACACTAGGGGGCAATCAGAGATGAATAAGGTCCCCGATGGAAACAGCCTTCCTTTAAGATTCAGCTTCATTCTCACCACCTCCAGAAGCTTTCCCGACCATCTCAGCTTCTCTCTTTTCTAATCCTATAGCTACAGTCTAGTAGGTGAGACAGGGAAATAGAACAATTCTCATAAAACTTGGCACTGCTGCAGCTTAAGACTCTTCATGTATGCTCCTCACTTCCTCGGTGGACAATAAAACCTTGGAGATTAGTGGCTAATGCTCAAGGAGCTCCACCTCTCTCATATGGCTTAACACAATGAGCATTCAATGAGCAGAGGGTTAAGTAAATTAACTAATGACATGGGATATGGCATACCAGGACTTTTATTCCTTTGGGGTTGAAGAACATAGAAATACATACATGATCCCCAAACCAAACAATTAATGCCTACCATGGCCAGGACCTCCAGGATTCATTATTTTTTTAGCTACCACATTGTTCTATCTCCAGTAGGCAGGCAATAATATTTGCTGAATTAAAGAAATATCTGCCCAATGACTCTAATTCAGACTAGGATGGAATTTTATGAGATATATTTCAAATAATGAATGAGTTGAATAAAATATAGGAAAAGCATTTTGAGCAGAAGGAACAACATATACAAAGGCACAGGGTTATAAAAACCCAGTGTATTTATGGCAACGATAGGTCATTCTGTGTAGTCAGGGCACAGAGCACAGAGCGTGTATACAGCAGAGGGAGGTGAATAGTGTGGAGAGATGGGTGGGGGTAGGTCATGTGGGTCATGCTGTGGAGTTTTCCTGGAAGAGCTGGGAAGACATTGAGTGTGTTACGAGTTCATGTAGGCATTTTAGAAAGATTCTTATGTCTGCAGTATAGCAAGTAGATTGGAGGTATAGAGAATAGTGAGAAGGCTGCCATAGCAATTCAGGCAAGGGATGATGAGAATGAATTGTGGCCTTTGCATGGGGGATGGAGAAGAGAGGACCATTTTCCACACTGAAGTCTCATTCAATAATTTTAGTATTGCTTCACTTATTTATTTTTGCATCCATTGCAATCTGAATTCCTGTTCTTACTATTCATCACAGAGTTTGATGCTCATCTGGAATGCATGAGTGTTGAAACTCATTGGCATAAGTACAGCATAGTGTACAGTGCATCTGAGCACTATTCCCTGCACAATCTTCACAGCTCAGCTCTGAACCAGCTCCCTTGGTGATGAACGTTGGTGATAAGATAAATACATTAAGATGAAGCCACGACAGTCACCTTGGCTTGGGATACAGCAAGGAGATAGAATCTGATTCTTGCTTTGCTTGTGTTCAAAGCAGCACGACATATTTGTACAGCAGTGTTCTCTCTGGGGTGTCAAGCACTTAATAAATATCACCTCTGCACATTTTTGCAAATAGAGCCAGTGGAATTCCCAGGTTTCCAGGCCTCTTTGCAGAGTTTCTGAGATGAATAAGCTTCTTTTATTTCTTTTTCTCCCTAGAAAATTATCAAAGGGTTGGTCACCATTAGGACTAGGACAAATTCTTGACTCCTTCCTGCTGACAGAGGACAAGGACCATGACCCTTATGTTACAGAGTGGGAAACCAGGTTAAGGGTGCAATGAGGCCCTAACAGATGGTCAGTTAGGGAACCCCAGGGGAAACTGAGATCACACATCCCATCTTATATAACTAATGAACTTGTCATCTTTTGTACTTAAACAGATATATTTTGTTTAATAAATATTAAAAAAATGTAGACCCTAAGAATTCCTTCAATTCAATTCCAATAAATACGGGTGGTTGGCAAAAGTAGGTTTATAGTTGTGAATATGTGAAACAGAGTTTATGCTTGTATTGTTATTTATTAATTATTGTATTATCTATTATTATTACTAATCTACTTTTGCCCACCCCTGTATTGATGAAACACCTACTATATGGCAAGCACTGTTCACAATGAGAGATCTGTACAATGAAAATCTCTCTCCTCCTGAAGTTCACATCTTAGGGAGGGGAAACAATAAACAATAATCATAATAAAGAAATTCTAACTAAAGTTATGTGTGTGTTAGAAGTAGTAATGAAAATTAATAACGTGAGAAGGTAATATGTTCTAAAAAACAAAGCTGAGTGAAAGGGGTGGGAGATCTGCAGGGCATGGTTTGCAATCTTAAATAAGGTGATCATAGGGTGCTTCCTGAAAGATCTTTTCTTAAAAGAGATTTTATTTATTTATTTTTAGAGAGAAGTAGGGGGGCGAGAGAGGAAACATCAATGTGCGGTTGCCTCTTGCATGCCCCCTACTGGGGACTTGGCCTGAAGCCAGACATGTGCCCTCACTGGGAATCAAACCAACAATCCTTCTGTTCGCAGGCCTGCACTCAATCCACTGAGCTACACTAGCCAGGGGCTACTTTTTTTTTCTTAACTCTATCCAGTTACATTTGAATTAAGAAATTCTTACTCTTGAGCCACTTAAATTGTTTAATCTCCCTGAGTCTCAGTTTTCCCATTCATTCATTCATTCATTCAAACAACACATATTTGTTTTGTTAATGGTGTTGTTCCCGTCTATACTCTGGAAAATATCAATAAATAATTGACACAGTTACTGCTCCCATGGAGTGTCTAATCTAGCAGGAAAGCAGATTTTAAACAAGTGATTCTCAGGAAGTACGGTGGCTCTGGCAGGGCAAGCCTGGAGTGCTGTGAGAGCCTGTCCTTCAGGCTGTGGGACACGGTCTATGAGTCAGGAAAGGCCTCTGAGAAATGCTGGTTAAGCAAGGCCTGAAGAATAACTGGTAAAGTGGAGTGGGCTAGGATGGGACAGGGTGCTCGCCGCAGAGGAAGCGGCCTGTGTGAATGAGAGACTGAGGTCTTCGATGACTTGACAGAGATGTTCACTGTAGCTCGAGGAAGGAGGGTGAGGTGGAAGTTGTCCAGAGAGGAAAGTAGAGGTCAAATCATACAGGGCCTGTAGCCATGTACATTATCTGCAAAATGAAGATGAAGAATGATAGACAGCATCCTATATTGACTGGGTGTTCAATAAATGACGGGCTGTTACATGTGTAAATGATGACACTAACAACAGTAATGAATTAGAGCAGTGTGGAACCCTGAACCAGCTGCAAGTTGGGCCCTTGGTGTATCTTCTGGGTAAGCTAAGCCTCGTGTTGGTGGTGGGAGGCTGCCTTGGGTTGGCATTTAAGGGAAAGCTAAGTTCTCTATTGACGTCTGAGGCCAACATACACGAGCCCTGATTTTCTTGGTGGGTGATAAAGGAAGAGAATTTGAAATTGGAGACAGATGCATCTGGCTTTCAATGTTAAGTCTGCTACTTACTAGCTCTGTGATCTTGGACAATCTTTTACCTCTCTGGATCTCAGTGACCTTCCTGTAAAATGGGGGAAAATAAGACTGTACTCTCAAAGGGGTAATATGAGGATCAAATGGAACAATATTTGGGGAACTTTATTGCAATTTCTGAAGTGCTACAGTTTGGTTTGACTTACTCTTGGGTATACTGATGGGAAAAGCTCCTAAGAAAAAGCCTCTTCTTTGGATTTTGCCCTGACCAGGTTCTTCTCATCACAACTGCAGTGCAGTTCAACACATTTCTCATCTGCTGCACTAACGTTTTCTTTGATTGTTGAGGCAATTCTTTTTAGAGACCCCAGCTAATCATGTGCTGCTCTAAAATTCAGTCCAAGCAAATAACAAAAGCAGGAGCTGGTAGTGAAGTTCACACTTCTCTACAAATACTGGGATCTGTTTAGATGGCAATAGACGTGTCTAATTTCCCCCACATTACTGTAATTATTAACTACTACTCCTAAAATCTATCGAGTTATCCTTATTGTTATTATTATGAAACTCCATCCCATTTCCATGTCATAAAGATAAACCAAATCTCATTTCAATTAGTTACAGCAGGAGAGAATGAACTTTAAACAGACATTTAATTTCTGAAAAAAAAATTAGGAAGTTCTTCATGGAAATGTTATGGCATTTTGAAACAGATTAATAGTTCAGTGTGAACACATCCACCCTGCAGCTAAATGATGGGTGTATGATGATGAGGAGACAGGTTAAATGAGCAAAGCCAGTTGATACCACTGATTTGGTTCTAATCAAATAGTATTCACTTTATGACTCTTCGGTGCTATTTTTTTCCCTCACTTTGCAGATTGAATTATTGGTCTTACGTTATGGGTATATTTTATTTACTAAGAGAAAGTAGTTGACTTTCAGAGTGATAATAAAATTTAACAAAATCTTTCCAAAGTAGATGCTGTGGGCAGACTCACATTCTCCTCCAAAAGATCAATCTCCCAAGATGTCGACCTGTAGCTGGGGTGGCGGTGAGGGGAGCCTGTAACTGGTTTGGAAGGCTTGTCCCTTCTTTTTTTTTTTCTTTTTATTAACATTCATATCCAAGAGTGTGCCCACTTTTCAGCAGCTGAACATGACAAGGGGAAAAGGTTTCGATGATGAATTCTTGTGTGTGTCTGTAAATTTCATGCTTGTGGAGTTGGATTAATAGCAAGGGAGACTGAAGTCCTTTTGTTCTTGCACAAACAGCTACAAAGCAGAGAGCGTCAGTGTGAGCGTCCCAGTCCAGCAAGGCCTGGAGGCATGACTGGAGGGACCTTGTAGTCAATCTCTGGTCTCTCTTCTGCAGGCTAATTATGGCATTTGTTCCACTGGGACCTGGATGGAAACCACAAAACGAATGTCAGCAAGACTTCAACGTTCCTTTCAGCGTCTGTGACGCCTGGGTTTGAATGAAATCTTCGAGATTTAATTTGTTGCCGTGGAATTACCATCCAAGGCCTTTAGATACATTTAATTCTCAGGGAAAGAAAATATGAACTAATCTGGCTTCTGTGTGGTTAGAGAAGCGTTGATCTTTCAACGTTTGGAATGCGGTTCTGTGCCCCAGGGCACTGGGACTGTCGTGGGTGGACTGTGGGATGAAAAACTTCTATTCCCGGAGAAGAGAGAGCACCTCACTGCACTTTACTGTTGTAAAAGAACAAGGCCTTCGGGAGGGATCTGTTTTAGACAATTGAAATGAAGTTAATAAGGCCTTGACTTTTTATCCAATATCATTTTAAAAAGAAGCACTAAGTATTTTATCTAATTCAGTGTGCCAGTTTGTGGCCCTACTAATTCGGTAGCTCAGTGGCTAGGAACACTGGTTCTTAAATGAGGGCTCATCTTCAATAACTCTTCGCAGAAAAATGAGAAAAATGAGGACAATGTAGAGAGCTTTTCTATAATGCCTAATTTATTCTACTACTTTAGTTGTTAAACATATCCTTTCTTTTATAAAATAGTGCTAATTGTAGATGGTAGTTGATTTTTAAATACCCTTTACAAAATACAAAAGATGGCAAACTTAGGTGTATTCTCACATTTTTTTTAAAAACAATGTTGTGTGTGTGTGTGTGTGTGTTATTTTCTTTAAATTTTTATGTTAGCAAATGCTCCAAATCTGAAAACTACTGTCTCAGAGTCAGGGCTTTGGAGTTAGAGAGATTAAATCTATGATTTACCAGCGCTTTGACCTTGAGCAAAATAATTGCTTTCTGAGCCTTGATTTTTCTTATTTGTGAAACGAATGTCAAAGGATGTATCTGACAGAGATATTGTAAGCTGAGAATATTTATAAAAGTAAAAAATTGGAAACAGTTCAATTCGGTGGGTACAAATGTCCATCCACAGGTGACTGGCTAAACAAACTGTGGTATATCTATGCAATGGAAGACTAGTTAGCAATAAACAGGAATGAACTACTCATACATGCCACACCGTGGGGGAACCTCAAAAACACATGCTAAGTGACAGAGCTAATCACACACAACCACATGTAGTCACACCCCATTTATGTGAAATGTCCAGAAAAGAAAAATGGACAGAGAGTAGATTGGAGGTTTCCTGGGGCTGCGAGTGAGAAAAGGGATTGAATACAAATAGACATGAGGGATTTTTTTTTTAGAATGAAAATATTCTAAAGCAGGTCCATGGTGATTATTTTCCAACTCTGTACATTTACCGAAATATCATTTAAATTTTAAAACATTGATTTGAGAGAGAGAGAGATTGATTTTTGTTGTTCCACTTATTTATACATTTATTGGTTGACTCCTGTACATGCTCCATCGGGGATCAAATCTGCAACCTTGGCATATGAGGCCCGTGCTCTGACCAGTTGACCCCCCAAATCATTTAATTATACATTTAAAATGGGTGAATTTGGGAGTATGTAAGTTATACCTCGATAAAACTGTTTAAAGTAATTCAGAAAGGAAAAGAACAAATACGAGCTGACGTCTGTGAAGTGTCTAGCCCACTGCTGGCCCAGAGTACGTGTGCAGAGAAGAGCACCACAACTACAGGACTACGTTAGCCAGCCTTTCAGAGAGCCCCCTTCTCCACCACGACTGGCTGGACTTTGCATGAGTGACAAATTAATTAAAACCATTATGATTTCACTGGCTTTATGTCACTACAGCTAATGTATCCCTGCCTGCAAGGAAATTGGAGGCTGGTTGGGGAGACAAGACCTGTACAATAAAATAATTAGATGCTGGAATTAGCCACTTAAAGATTAAATGCCAAAATGAGTCACACAGATAGTTGTTGGTCTGGGACTTCAGAAGGAGGTAAGGTCTCTATGTTGGGAGGGGGTCCTAAGCTGGATTGTGAACGGGGAAGAAATCAGGAGTAGAGGAAGAGGGATCTCCTAAGAGCAACGCAGCTAACAGAGAAAGGTCAACCATGATCACTCGGAGTACCAGGGAAAAGGGTTGGGGCTTTGAAGAAAGACAGATTTGGGTTCAAACTCTAGCGCCACCCTTTGCAAACTAGGTGACCTTGAAACCCAATTTCATTGACCATAATAAAGTGATAATAATACTTGTCTTTCAGGATTAATGTTAGTATTAAGTGAGATATCCTACATAAATCTTTTAGCACAATGCCAGGCTTATACAAAGTATTTAATTAACATGAATTTCCTTTCCTTTTATGCCCTCAAAGGGGTGATAATTTGGTTATGGGAAGAGCCCAAACTGGGGATGATTATTTTTTAAAAAAACAATTTCAGATTAAGAGTAAATTAATTATACAGGCAGTTTGAACATTTTTACTCATCTTAAGATCTAGTTTGTCAATTAATGTAGCCTGTATTTCTTTCTGACAATACTCATGGCATTTTTTTAAGTTTATCATGATGTAATTTACATATAACATGCTGGACCCACTGAAAGCATACAGTCCAGAGAGTTTTAACAGATGTATATGCAGTGAAACCACTACCACAATCAAGACACGGAACATTTCCACCCTCCTCAAAAGTTCCCTCGTGCCCTTTTGCAGGTTACTCTACCCTTTTTACCCGACCACCGGCAACACTGATGTTTTCTGTGACTATTGCGTAGTTGACTCTTACTAAAATTTCATGTAAGTGGAATCATACCATATGTATTCTTTGTGCCTGGCTTTTTTTATTCAGCATAATGTTCTTGAGGTTTATCCACATTGTTGCATCTTAGCAGTCCGTTCTATTTTATTGGGAAGTGGTATTCCATTGCATGGATATATCACAATTTATTTATCCATTTACCTGCTGGTGGAAATTTGATTTGTTTTCAGTTTTTAGCTATTATGAATAAAATTGCTTTAAATAGTCAAGTACAGTTTTAGAAGATGTATGTGTCCTTTAGACTAAATACCTACGAGTGGAATTGCTGTGTCATAAAGTATGTTTAACTTCATAAGAAACTGCCAAACTTCCCCAAAGTGGTTGTCCCATCTTATAACCCTTCAGCAGTATATTAGAGT
Source organism: Desmodus rotundus (assembly GCF_022682495.2). Taxonomy (NCBI): domain Eukaryota; kingdom Metazoa; phylum Chordata; class Mammalia; order Chiroptera; family Phyllostomidae; genus Desmodus; species Desmodus rotundus. The sequence continues at coordinate 43,854,570 of NC_071389.1, read as the reverse complement.
CCCCAGTTTCCACATCCGCGTCAACCGTAAGTATTGCCAGTCACTTCAGTTTCCGCTATTGTAATGAACTTGTGGTGGTGTCTCATTGTAGTTTTAATTTACATCTTCCTGATGACTTATGATGTCGGGTTTATTGGTCATTTGTATATTTTCTTTTGTAAAATATCTGTTTCAGCCTTTCATCCATTAAAAAAATTGGTAGTTTTGACTATTTTTTAAGTGTCTGTCTTACATACAAAGGGTCAATGGCACGAGTCACCGCACCCGCAAGCCCTGCCACAACTCCTGGTAGAGAACAGAAGCTCATTTAGTGTTTGTTGACTGACTTGACTGATGTATGGATATATTGGCAAGGGTGGAGTGGCTCTGTAATGCTGGCGATCTGTTTATTTCTTTTACAATCAGCAGAATCACTCACTCATAACTGTCTCTGGTGGTTTAATACCCAGTTCCTTGGGGTTGAGCATTTGAAAAAAATCTAAGTTTGAAACAAGAGACAATATCATCATCATTATTGAGTATTTATTGAATTCCCCAGACTCAAGGCCCTGTGGTAGGTGTTTAGGCACGAGTCTTCATTCCCACCCTCAGGAAGCTTATGGTCTACTTGGGGTCATACAATATGGGGATCTACTCAAGGGCCACACTCCGAATCGAATGAGGGAGTGATGCAGGCTGTTGCTCCCAACTCGTGAATCTGGGAACTCCAGAGGAAGAACAGGTAACCACGTGCTTGGGGAATTGGGAAATAACACCTTCATGGAAGAGGGGACATAGGAGATGAGTCTGGAGGATAGAAGGGTGGGGAAAGGCACCCCAGGCTGGAAGAGGGAATGGGATGAGGTAAAGCACAGAGGTGAAAAGGCTCAGGGAATAGCCTGAAGCCCCACTTCAAACAAGACTGGAGAGTTAAGTGGGGCCTTTGGTTAGAACATTCAATGTACCTGCCTCCTTAGCGCCCAGGGAGAATTACTCTAGATTGGAAAAAAGCTGTTTGGAGGAAAACCCATGACACCAATTCTTCCTCATCTTTAGCACAGTAAATGGTAAGATCCTGTTCAGGATATAACTAGTCCAATAGGCCCATGCTCCCTTTCAACATTTATGCTTGTGATTTGCTTGGTTTGCTAGGTTGTAAGCTGGAGGTGGGGAGGAAACACGTTGGCCTTGTTCACTGTTGTATTTTCAGGGCTTGGGATTTGAACTCAGGTCTGGCTAAGTATAATGGTAGTGTTTTTAACCACTGCCTTCTGCTTCTTCAAACAGAGTTCTTCAACTTGAGCCCTCTATTCCCAGAGAGACTCATGAGTAATGCTCTTGATTTGACCAAAAGTGCAAATTTGAGCACCCAGGTTCCACCTTTGACCCAGAAACAGGGTCTGCTGGCCAGACACGTGAGGTGCAGTGCCTGGGGCTTGCAAAAAAGGGCAAACCGCTCACGCAAAGCCACTGTGCTTTTCTAGGGCGCATTTGGAGAGGAAATTCTGACTTCAATATTGTAGCTACATTGCACTATAGTTTTATTAGCTTGCTGTTCTAGTACAGGCTCGGAGACAGCCTTTTAGTGTCACGTGAAATGGACTCCCCAGGATTGCGTCTCTGAAATTTCCGAGATGTGAGACGGAGGACTCTCTGAGTTAGGTAGTGTCTGCTGGGGCACTAGTGGAGACTGGCTGCGGTGGGTGTCCGATCTCACCTTGTATCTCCTTGCTTTGTAGATTTTATATCACCTTAAAAACTCTACGAAAAATCTCTGCTGTTAAAAAAAAAAAGAAAGAAAGAATTAAGTGGGAATGTATGAGGCTTTTTCTTTATGCATTAATTGTAGGTAAATCTGATTTTGGAAACAGTATTGGGTATACCTGCTGAAGTCAACCTTTAGGCTAAAGTTTAAACATTCAAGTTGCTTCCTCTTCATATCTTCAGCTGACTTAAAGAGATATTTTTCTATTTTTTCCTATGTATTCTGCAGACAACGTGCGTGTACCTCCATGCGCATATATGTTCTGGCTGGCTCTTTAAAGCAAATAGTCTGGGTAGTGTAAAACACACACTCAGAATAAGCCGTTGCCTTCGTTGCACACCCTGTATGCCTTTGAGCACAGTTCCTGAAATTCATTTAGTAGGCATCCACTTAGAATTTTCTGAGGAACAGTTTCTCTGTAAATTATTAACTTTTTATTGCCACATTTCCCAGATTCAATTAGATTAACATTTAGTGTCATTTCTCAAGAGAGATAATCATCCTGATTATGCTTTGAAGAAAGAACTTGCATGCTATGTACCTTTTAGGCTTTAAATTTATCTCATTTATCAGGCAACTATGTGTATATGTGCCCGGGCAGAGAGGAGCTGAAGAGGATGACACTTGGTGGGAATTGGTAAGTTGAGAATTGTTCAATATCGAGTTTATGGCATTTGGTTTCCGGTGCCATGGGCATATCGGAGAGCCGATGAAATGTATGCAGGCTGAAAAGGACGGATTCCCTAAGTGGCTTCTGAATACATTTACTTCTAGCCAGTAAAGTTTAGCAAACCCTGTCCAGGGCTGTTGACAAGCAGCACAAACCAAATGACAGCGGTACACTTTTGATGCGTCGGCTAAGGTAGGCTTTGGAACTTACTGCTCTACTGTCTCTCCACAGTATGTGGTAAAGTCCAAAGGAATAGAGATGCCCACACCCAACCCCCTTGCATGGTAGCAGCTACTTCAAACATCGCTTCATGAATAGGAGCTCATTTGACCCTTGACCAGAACCAGGCTCTAAATTGGCAGACAGAGAATCGGAGTAATTTGTATCATTTCAATTAGTTACTCGCTGCATAACAGGGAGGTCACGACTTTCTGCCAGGATTACTGCCCATGGCAACCCAGCTTGAATGTACCATCAGTTTCCAAATACTTTCACTTAATAAATGTAAGTTCATAAACAAGGCTCAATTGTTGGGGGCGCACAAAAAAGTGAATTATCCACTCTACGATTGAACCAGCGGAAGATGACATAACTTTGTCGGCAAGATCCTTTCAATTTTTTTTTTTTTTGTTAAGAGAGAAGCTGATAAATGGGGTTAATAACATGGGCTGAATGAGCAGTATTGATCTCTGACTATGTAGAACAGCCAGGGGAGCAGAGTTTGTGTAAGAGCACTGTTGTGGTAGCTCTGAAAGCCGGCAGTTTTCTTTCACTGTTTGCTCTGTACAACCAAAATTCAAAAATCTTAAAATCAATGTTGCCATTGTTGGGTCCAAACAGCACACCCTTCCACAGACAATGCAAAGAATTTCAAAATATAGATAGCCCCCTGATACATACAGATCTGATTGTAAGAAACATTGGGTTGTTTTCTTTCCTGAATAGAAAGGGCAGCTTGTTCCAGGGCGAAGACAATGGTGTGTCTCGCTGCCTGTGAAACTTCATGAACCCAGTGCAATAATTCCAGCCTTTGATTTGAAAAATGTTTTGTATGTCTTCCTCCACATCTGCAAATACCTCCACTTTCCCTTGATGCCAGCCAAGAGTTGTTAGCCAGTCAATGTTTTCCACTTGAGGAAGGAAAAAAAAGTTCAGCACATACATAAGTTTTGCTATTTGGCTTTTGTTTTTTGAATTAAAATAAAGGTTTCCTTCTTTCGTGTCACAATCTATTAGCCACCGGGAAACCTGGTATCACAGTTCTCTCCCACTCACCCCTGCACTTGTAGCGGATTTGACGGTGTGTGGAAACCAACACCGGTGCTGCTCTGTGACTGTGTCACCTGCAATCAGCTTGTGCCGCGGCTCAGATTAATCATGACAGTAGGCAATATTTCCAACATTATTAGAAGAGAAACCTAATATTTTGGGACATCAGGGATCTCTGAGCTGTTGTCCATCAAAATGAGAACCTTCATTTCCTACGCCTTGGATGGGTAACCTTAAGTTTTAACCACTTAATGGACAAAACATTTAATGGACAAAAATACAGGAAAATTAAAATTAAAATAAAAGAGGGAAATGTGGGCTATTCTGGAATTTAAAGGCATGGCGCAGGGTCATTCCCAAAAGGTCTGATAGTCTCACTGCCTGGCAGCGGATTCCCATTCTGTCCTGAAATGTGCCCACCCAGAGTATCCGCGTTTTCCTGACTTTTCATCCTCAGGATGCTGTGGTATGAAAGCTGTGGACGATTGTAAAGCAGAGATCTCTACATTCCCGCTGAACTTTCATCTAATTCCGTTTCTATCATGTAAACAAAATGAAGATTTGCCAAGGATATCACGTGAATGGTTTACAGGAAAAAGGATTCAAGGTATATTTGAAGGATACTATGAGAAAGCTAAATTATATAACTATGGATTAAAGGCAGGTACGCCTTTAATGTACATGGTTAAATCTGACAGCACTATTCAGAAAGTGGGTGGTTTTTAGATGTGTATATATCTGCCATAATGTACGTTGTACCTTTTGTCTGACTAATTTAGTGTACATGGACAGGACTGGAAACTGGGCACTCCACTGTTCTTCTGCATCTGATTTTTCTTCTTTGTCATGGAAAAGAAAGAGCATCGGATGATAACATGGGTGCTATGGGGACCATACCACCATCATTTTTAGCTTCCTTGGTGGTCCCAAACCATTTTGGATCAAACTTTCATTAAGTCGTGTATTTTAGACACTGGGAATTTTAAAACATCTTCAGACATTCCTACCAAGGCAATACACTGTGTTTTGAGAACCTGGTTCCTATCAGACAATGTAATGTTTCATTGATTTGGCTCATAGAGACAGGAGAGCAGAGTAGCCAGGGGCTGTTGCCTGACTTTTGGGCTCCTGTTTTACATCTTTCCCTCCTACCCCCTAGAAAAGAGCAAGTTCTTAAAATGCATGTGAGGAGTCAGTGACTCCCCAAGCTAATGTGTAGGCACCCTTGTCTGAAAGGGACCCAAGTCTTGATATATTTCCTCACAGTTAGCAGGTATTAGTGTGTGAATGGCTTAAGATTTTCCAACTGAATTCCTAACTAAGTGACATAACAACAAATACTATACAATCAACTGATCACTCTCTACCTTCTCTTTCAACCTCAGGAAAAAGAATCTGATGAAGTTCAGGACTTCTTCCAGAACCTTTCTTCCCTTTCTAGGCAGCTCCCAGGTCTATCCATCATCATTTTAGCTTTGAAAGTTGCTTCATTTGTCTTGTTCCCTTAGCTCTGTCACCTCAAGCTCCGAAGGTTGAGTCCCAATTTCTTGCATGTGGTCTTTCATTGGCCCACTCCCCGCTGGTACCCACTCCATCATTCTTGTAGCTATTTGATCTATTTGGTTTTCTGTGTCAGACTCTGCCCAGCCACCTGATGCTTTTTGGTTCCAAGCTTGTCACAGATTGCACGTTCTCTTTCTGGCTTGTCATTCCATTACTATGCCAAGCTCCACTCACCCCTTTCTTTGTCCATTTAATTAAGAAACAGTTTATTACATTTTTACTGATTACAAAGTCACACTTTGTTATAGAAATTTTGGAAAATGAACAAAGCACTTCAAAACACCAAAACATCTTTGTAATCCCACCATCTAGAAAGCATCACTGTTGCCATTTTGAAATGTACATTTCCAGGGTGTTTTCTTTTTTCCTTCTATTCTCTTTCTTTCCTTATTTTTTTCTTCACATATATTTTGGGAGTAATTTTGGATAACTCAGAAAATTATTGGCTCCTTGGGCATTTTTTTTCTTTTCATCAAAAGCATTACATTGAGCATTTTTCTTCAAAGATTATCTCCAAATGCTATAAAATTCCGTTTTCTTCTATGGCTTCTGTAATTTTCCTTCTCATTTCCTTCCCACAGTTTCAGCCTGCATAAAATAACTCATGGTTTAACATAATGCATGTTCTCCATACCCTTTGCAGTTTGGCCTGCTTGGATGTACTCTGTTATGAAGTTTTAATCTTGTAATAAGATTGTAATCTTTGCTTTTTCACACATGACTGGCACTTTTTTTTTTGACAGGGAAAAATATAGGGTATTTCAAGCCCTTATGCCTTACAAACTCTGTTACTGGTGGTTTATCTGCTAAGGTTTATCCAGATAACCCTCTGGACTTCTCAGTTAGTAAAGGGACCTGTGTATATGTCATCAAGGTGTCAGGCATCGTCCTGCCAAGGGAAGACTGGTTTTAGTGTTTCTGAAGCCCTATAGGCCTCCTCGATTATTCATTCACTCATTCACTTATCTAGCAAAAATGTACAAAACATCTTCTTTGTCCAATAGAAATAAAATGTAAGCCACAAAGGTGAACCACGTATGTGATTTGAAATTTTTTCTAGTAGCCACATTAAAAAACACAAAAATAAACTAGTAAAATTAATTTCAATAACATTCTATTTAGCCCAATATGTTCAAAATATTATCTATGCAATCAATATAAAATTATTAAGATATTTTTCCTGTGTGGTTTATACTTACTGCACATCTCAGTTTGGATTAGCCCCACGGCAAACGTCCCACAGCTGCGTGTGCCTGTGGCTGCCACATCGCACAGCACACTCCACACACTTCCGCTGGAGGCTCTTTGAAGAGCAAGGTGGATGTAGCCCTTAGTCACACTAGCTTGTACTCTAACAGGAAAACCAGCCATTACACAAGCGATTGTTAATACAAAAAACAAAAAACAAACAAAAAAAACCCGAAGAAACAAAAATACCAGGCTAGGGAAAGTGTAAGTCCGACTATTTGGGGAGGGGTGCAAAGAGATTCAAGCTTTCTTTATTGTTTCCCCCACCTGCTTTGCCATTAACTAGTTATGTAATCTCGGGCAGGTCAGTCAACCTTCCAGACTCAGATCTGAACCATCCCCCACAGCTCCTCGGCTCCAAAGAACCATTAAAAAAAAACAAAACAAAGAAACGACACGTAGCCCCATCCAGCCCCTGCGCCCTACTGTATGCATGTACCGTAACAAACAGGACGCTGGCGCTCTGTCCCACGTGTCAATATTTGCCTCTTCATATCTCTCCATATCTTTGAATGAATAAATGAACTGAAGGAGTGAGTGAAGGTAAAATAAAAGCTTCCCACTTAAATCTCTTTTTAGGATTAAAATTCATTTGATAGTTCACATTCCCCCTTATGATAAACTTTTCCTTGCCTTCCACTTTCCGTCTTTTCTGTCATCTCCTAACTGTTTAGCTAGGGCCTGCTTCTTCTGTCCCAGGAACTGTGAAAGGCATCGTTATGCCCAGATAAAAAGGACCCTGCCTTTGCCTTCCGGGAGCGTAGAGCCTTTTTGATGAGTTGCTGTGTATGACTACAGCTAACCTTTACCGGGCGCTTTCTTTGTGCCAGGCACTGTGTTAAGTACTTTATTATGCATTTATTTTTTAAAATTTAAGTACAGTATTGTATTGGGGGTATTATTTTATTCTCATCTTACAGGTGAGGAAATTAAAGCTTAAAGAACATAAACTGCTCGAAACTCTATAGCTTCTCAGTGCTGGGGTTTGGATTTAAACTCAGATCAGAGACTGTTCTACACGCCTGCGCTGAAAGACCTGCGGAATCGTTCAAGTCCCCGGGATGACCTATTGCACACTATGCAAAATTAGATAAAGTGTCATCCTTAAAATGAATAACTGGTTAGCTATTAATATTTTAAAAATAATAAAGGAAAGTGTGATCTATCTCCTTACTAAATTTTCCAAAGAGCTATTTCATAACCCACTTACTTTATGCCTGTATCCCATGCGTATGTATATATACATATATATTTTATATTTGTATTTATACACATGAAATCTAAAAGATATATAGATGGCAGTGGTGAGAATCTCAGTCACATACCTGCTTTAAGCCTGTTAGATGAATGACCATTTCTCATGGATCTGTTTCATTTTCTTCCTAAGGCACAGTTACCCTTGAACCCTCAACTATTACCATGAAGGCTCCACTGATTCAGTTATTTTGCTGGTATCTTCCTGCCCTGAGGGTGTTTGTCTTCCTTTCGTTCCCTCACTAATAGCACTCCTTCCCCTAGCTGTGCTTTGCTTGTGAGGCCCCCTTAGGAATTTATGGAGTAAGAGTGTACCGACTCTCTCCACCTATTTTCCTTAAGTAATGATTTTCCAGTTTCCATCTGCTCTTGTCTTTTTCATTCCTCTTCCCTAGATCCAAGTTTCATTTTTGCAAACGTTTTACGTTCCTCTCCTGAGATTCCCCGACTTTCTTATACTCAAGAAGATATTAGTTGTCATTTAATTCTGTAGAACAACATTGCAATATGCTTTTTGTTCATGTCTAATTTTGAGCATTGCTTTCTTTAAAAAATAGTAAATAGAAATACAAAAATAATGTGAAGTTCAAAATAATGGTCTTTTTGGTTTAGTTTTTGAACAATGTGTCATCTCAAATAATATTTGTAAAGCTGCAATAACTTCTTTTCCAACCTGACTTACTCTCCTGACTTTCCTTTCTGTCAAGTTCCGTAGTGGTTAAAGGCATGGGACTTTGTATCAGACAGACCCAGGTTCAAATCCAGTCGCTGCTAGTTGCTCCTGGGCCATCTTGCTCCTTGTGTTACCCTCTCTGTGCCTGAATTGCCTCATCAATATAAAGAGGATAATAATACCTGAATTGTGTGGCTAACACTTCCTTGCTATAAGTACTTTTATGCTAATATTTAGTCTTTATAACAATCCTATGAAGAAGGTATTATTAGTATTAGTTACATTTTATAGATGAAGAAATTGAGGCACAGAGAAGTTAATATATGTAACCATAAGTGTTATATTTTTAAGGTCGCATTGTTTTTAACACTATAGCACAAGCATTTTTCATATTGACATAATTTGTAATGGCTTTATAAATATACACTTTAGTGGTAACATACTATTTCGCTGTGTGGTTATGCCTTAATTAACTTAGCTATTGGCTTATCAGACATTTGGACTGCTTTGGATTTTTCTCTGTTGTAAATACAATTGCAGTAAACATATTTGGACATAGGTTCTTCCATTCTTCTGATAATTTCTGTCACAGATTCAAGAAGAATTAGAGTTTTAGGACAAAAACACTTTTTCAGGCTTTTGCTGCCTATCACTACAATTGTTTCCCAAATGGTTGTGTAAGTTTACACCACTGTGAGCATGAGAGCTTTTAATGCACTCTCCCAGGTCAAAGTCATCGTGTAAAGGGCCAAAAACCAAAGGTTAAAATCCTATGTCATGCAGAGTGTCTTTCACTCTACCTCAAAGAATGGGTGGTCTTCCCTACATCGTCTGCCATCTTGCATTGGCCTAAGCATTCCTTCCACCTTCATCTTAAGCTGCCAGACAATGGTCAGAAGGAATTTAACCCCACGGGGAGAGTCTTGACATTAAGGACTATGCCTCTGTTATCATGTGGATAATTATTTGACAAAGCCCAGCTAAACTGGGTAGATTTTTAAAAACCAAGATGTAATTCATAAAATAGAATGATTGTGAGTATTCTATTTGCATTCTTAACCTGAGATGTAATGAACAATTGTTGCTTTGGAATGGGGTCAAGATTGTCACTGAGTATCTCCATGAATTTTTTTTCATTTTTTATTTATTTATTTTTAGACAGAGGGGAAAGAAGGAAGGGAGAAAGAAAGGGAGAAAAAATCCATGTGTGGTTGCCTCTCATGCATGACCTCCCCCACCACTGGGGACCTAGCCCATAACCCATGCATGTTCCTTAACTGGGAATCAAACCGGTGACCCTTTGGTTCCCAGGCCAGTGCTCAGTCCACTGAGCCACAGCAGCCAGGGCTCCATGAATTTTCTTTCAGGAAAAATGATGTTAGTATGAAGATGATGTTAATTTATTATGTTCCAAAATATGAGCTTTCTAATCAGAATATATATTCTTCCACAGACTAGCTTTGAGACCCTGGACAAGCTATTAAGTCTTGCCAAATCTCTCTTTTCTCATCTGTAAAATGGGTATAAATAATACCTGTCACTTAGAGTTTTTTGAAAAATAAAGATACTATGTGTAAAATCTTATTGTGGGTTCTCAGGTCATGGTTTGTTGCCTGATTGAAATTCCGTTGCTTTTATAAAGGAACTGTTATAATTAAAATTATTTCCAAAGTCATTTTTGCCTAGACTACATATTAGTTGATTGTTGGCTTTGAAATTGGAAGGGCTGGTAATGGGGACCACTGCTCATACCTCCAAAGAGAAAGCACAATTTTAATTGGGAATGCTGCTCTCAGATTTGTGCTTACAGCACTGTAATAAAATAGTGCTCATAATAAAAACACTTGTTAGAGGAAGAAAATTCCACAGCTTGAGAAAGAAAACCTTGTTGAGCTCTAGGGTCTGGAGCATGTGTGTGGGGATAGCACCCTACTTTGACTTGCTGACACTTTATGCAAAGCAAGTATATGCTTTCAAGAAAAACTAGCTATCCACCTGCAGTCACCGTAGCTCTGCTCATGTGTGTGTGTGTGTGTGAGAGAGAGAGAGAGAGAGAGAGACAGAGAGAGAGAGAGAGACAGAGAGAGAGAGCTTTTTTCTCTCTGCCCCTTTAGCCAGAAAGGATAGATCAAGGGCAGATGTTCCAGAAGGCAAGGTAATGGCCGTGATAAAAATAACTACCATCACAAAACCAGCAATAGCTTACATTTATTGAGAGCATGTAGGGTGCCAGGTCCTATGTTTAAGCACTTTCCATACCTTGTCTTTACAATAACCAATGAAGAAAGTACCACTGTTATTCCTATTTTACACAAGAGAAATCTGAGCCTTGGACTGTTTAAGGGACTTGTTCAAAGCAAGTGTGTATGCTTTAGATGCAGAATTTAAGGTCAGGTCTTACTGATTCCAATTTCTTGGGTCTCCCCCAGATCTCTGAGTATGAAATTCATAAGATCTTGTAGGTACTATGAAAAATGTGACTTAAGAAAGAAAGTTTCTTCGAAATCAATAGCAGGAAGGAACACCTTGCAGATTATCCAGACTAACCAGATTTTCTCTATATGGTTATGGAAATTAACAGGCAGGGATGCAGCTTTCTAGAGACCACACAACCTATTCTGAGGTCAAGTGAGGATGTAAATGACTATCGTTTACTATCCCTATGATCATTGCAGTGTTACTTACAATTGCCAAGGTATGGAAGCAGCCCAAGTGTCCATCAGTAGATGAGTGGATAAAACAACTATGGGACATTTACACGTTGGAATACTACTTGGCCATAAAAAAGAAAATTTGTGAAAGTATAGATGGAGCTGGAGAATAATATGCAAAGTGAAATAGGCCAGTTAGAGAAAGACAAATACCATATGATTTCACTCATATGTAGAATCTAATGAACTAACTGAACTAACAAGGAAAATGGGGACCAACTCATAGATGGAGACCAGGAGGGCAGCTGAGGGGGGAGGTTAAGAGGGGAGGTATTGAGCAAAAAGGAAAAAGGACTCATGGACAATAGTGAGGTGATTGCTGGGGGGAGGAGGATGTAAGGGGACAAAATAGCAATAAAAAATACAATACAGATTAAATTTTTAAAAAGATTTCATTTATTTATTTCTAGAAAGAGAAAGAGGGAAAGGGAGGAAGAAAGAGAGGGGGAGAAACATCAATGTGTGGTTGCCTCCCGCGTGCCCCCAACTGGGGACCTGACCTACAACCCAGAAATGTGCCCAAACTGGAAATTGAACCGGTCACAGATATTTTTGTTCACAGATATCCACTCAATCCATTGAGCCACACCAGCCAGGGAATACAGACTAAATTTTTTTTAAAAAAACATTTTATTATGAAAAATCTCAACCACACACTAGAGTAAAGAGAATACCATAATGCACCTCCTATTATTTAGTTTTACAATGACCTTGGTTTAGCTATTCTTGTTGACTTTTGACAGAAAGGAAATTTAAAAGTGACTCAAGAATTCTCCCTTAGTTTTAGCTTTAAACAAAGTACCAGAACAAGGACATTTATATTGCTACTGATTAATATCCCATATCCAATGATCATTCCTCCTCCAAAGACAACTGAGGCAGAGGGAAGAGGTACTTGGAGTGGAAATAATAATCAGTCTTGTAAGTTTAGCTTGACTGTACTCCTATCTAATGGCTTGCTTTTAGTGACATTGTCATTGAACCTGTTCCCCTGTTTGATCTACTAAGCCCTTCTACCCCTACTGTGCCCCCACCCCAAGGGGGGCACATTTGAATAAATCTATCCCAGCTAGAACATGGGAAAGATTTTTATAAAGGATGCCAGAACCCATACATTAGCATTTTATGAACAATGGTTCTCAAACATCTTTTTGCTTAATATCTTATTTTTTGTTAATAGTAACATTTTTATTTCACATTTGCTAAGCACCAACAATTAGCTAGGCCAGTTAAGAACAAAGAAAATCCGTGTCAGCAATTAGGTGCTCAGGGCCCAATTCTCATGCCCCTCTGCCCTCTCTGTCATTTCAGTGCCCAGTATTTGTCTTTGAAGTTCAATAGAGCCGGACCCACAGAGAAGAACTTCAGGGAAATGGACAGAGCTGAGCATGGACTGCCAGATACCAGACGGTCAGCTGTCTTAAGAGTATCTGTAAGTGATCGCTTGGCTCTCCCCAAAAATCAAGGGGTAGCATCGCTGCCAAGAGGGCAGAAGGAGCAGTAATTAGAGAGAAAGAGAGTCTTGAGTAGGTCTTTTAAAAAAATCAGTAAAAAAAATTAGTAAAGCTCTAGATCTAGAAATTTATTTCTGAAGAGTCAGATAGGAGGAGGAAAAGAATCCATGCTTGAAATGCCAAAATGTAGGCCGGGAAATTGACTCTGGGCAGCCGGTATCAATCATGCAGATAGATTTTGCCATAAAATGGTCCAACATTCCTTTTTTTCCCCCTTCTCTGGCTTAGGTGTCCAGATGGTGCGTGAACAGGGGAGAATGGGTGGGTATTTTAAGACATCTTAACTAAGGTGGCGACGGTGAAGCTAAATATGAATTTCCCGGTTCTCCTTTCTCTGCACATGAAATAAAATCCCTGTACTGAACTTTCAAGAAATGTCTGTTTCCGTGGAACTTTGTGTTGTGTTGTAAAATCAACGTTTGAGTATCCTTTGAGGACAGCAGGTTTTGAAACTAATTCCTTTCCCTTGCTAGGATCTATTTTTATAGGAGCACATTTTAGGTGATTTTAATGTATTTATGTAGTAAGTGTTTTGGGGTTGTTTTTGCTTTTCACAATTAAAATTTAAAAAGAACTTTATAAGGTTATAAAAGCAATGTATGGCCATTGAGGAAATTTTGGAAAATATATAAAAGCACAAAGAGGAAATTAATCTCCTATGCTCCTACCTTCCAAAAATAACCAATGACAGCATCTCTGTATAGTTCCTTCCAGTCTTTTTTCTGTAAATAATCATGCTATCATAATTTAGTTAATCATTTTCCTGTCAGTGGAACTTTAATTTACCAAGCATTATGAAATAATAAATAATTTAGGTCAAGCAAAAAAATTAAAATGTAGGCTTGAATTTATAGGATTGATTTTATAAATTTTAAACATCGCTGGTGAAATTGTAAGGTCCATTGTCCCGAGACATATTATAATTTCCTTTAATCAGCAACAATGGCTAAAACATGTGATCTAAAATTGTAGCATTTGCTTACAAACAGAAAATAGAGGAAACAAAGAGAAACTATATGTACTTAGAGGCAATAAGAAAGCCTTGTGTTATTTAGCATTTCAATTTGTCAAAGATAGAAATTAAAAGTACAAAAGTTGAAGCATTGGTGACCATAGTGAGGCCTCCAGACATGAGTCAGACACAAAAAATGCTCAAATTCATTTAAAAAGCTCTTTGTCATGTTCCAAAAAAACAACATTTTTAGTGTTTTCCTTTGACTTCACATCCCGCTATTGCAAGTACATGGCTAATTATTATCTGAATGATATCTATTATTCCTGTGTTCTAACCGGATATGATCCAAATATGGCCACAGACACATTATAGTGTGCAGCATAATCAAAAGAATAAGATAATTCTGTTTTTAAGGGTTAATGGTATTTTCACTCCTCCTCAGTTTGAATCATGGACAATAGGTCTACTGTTGTCTATTCTAGGCAGCTGTGCAGAATAGTAAAAATTTGGAGATCTTTGTAGGCAGGAGAAAAATTAAGCCTTTGTACACTTTCTATTCAGTATATTCTATCCAACACCCATGTGTAAGAGTTGGACTCGGGAGTTGCAACAGGCTAAGGAAAGTTTGCACAGATAAACGGAGTTATTCTAAATTCTGTGCCTACTAAGCTCTGAATCACAAAGTGCAATTGCAGATCTTCTAGAAATGATATAAGAAATCCTTTTTCTAGATCTGCCCACTGTATTCTGTGGGTTTCATTTATTATTTTTGAATAACGAACATATGAAAAGAATTAGTTGAAAAGTTAGCAATTACCTCATCATTTTCCGTTCTCAAACAGTCACTATCCCTGAGCCTCTGAGAAGTGGGGTGGTCTCATGAAAGAGCACATCTGTGTATGGAAGGAAAAGCAAGAAATACCACTGTAGTCTTAAGTAACTAAATAAAAGGGTTCCAAATCAGCTATAATGAAACTCTCTGGTGCATCCCAGGATGTGCTGTGTACCTTTCCTTACATCTCTCATGCTTGGTGTGAGAGCAGACTATACCCTAACACATCACGGGAAGGACTGTCCTAACTGGGAAGAGTGCCCCAGAGTGACGGGGAGGTGGAAAATGGGGACAGGAAGTACCATTTGGATCTAGGATTTTATTCCATTTGTCACTTTGGGAATCATTTCTAAGACAGATTTGAGAATCTGTCTTAGAGGCTGATGCCCTTTCTTATCTCACCCTTGTAATTGTCAGGAAAAGAATAACAATAGAGCTACTATTTATTGAGCACCTATTTATTGAGCTGCTATTTATTGAGCACCTACTATTTATTATGTGTCAGCCACCTTTCTTTCAGTATTTCAATTAATCATTGCAACAAACCCACAGGTTAGTCAAAAGCTTACCATGCCTGAGAAGGGCCAAAATAGTTTTGGCCCCAGTTACCCCTCTGCCCTTATTTCTGCTTAAAGTAAACCATCCCATTCATGCTTACCTCCTTATTCCTCACACACTACATACATTCTCCCACCTCAGAGACTTTGTACTTGCTGATCCCTCTCCCTGGAATGTTCTTCCCAAATATATCTGAACAATTTTCTCCCTCACTTCCTTCAGATCTCTGCTGAAACGTCAACTCAT
This sequence comes from Desmodus rotundus, assembly GCF_022682495.2. Lineage (NCBI taxonomy): Eukaryota > Metazoa > Chordata > Mammalia > Chiroptera > Phyllostomidae > Desmodus > Desmodus rotundus. The sequence continues at coordinate 43,839,333 of NC_071389.1, read as the reverse complement.
CAGTCAAGGCTTTCTTAATAATCACAGCTAATTATAAAGAATATATGCGCTCCAGTGTTTATTGCAGTGTTATTTACAATTGCCAAGATGTGGGAGCAGACCAAGTGCCCATTAGTAGATGAGTGGATAAAAAAGCTGTGGTACATTTACACAATGGAATACTACGTGGCCAATAAAAAAGAAAGTCTTACCTTTTACAACGGCATGAATGGACCTGGCGAACATTATGCTAAGTGAAATAAGCCAGTCAGAGAAAGACAAATACCATATGATTTCACTTACATGTGGAATCTAATGAACAAAATAAACTAACAAACAAAATAGAAACAGACTCATAGATACAAAGAATAGACTAACAGCTGTCAGAGGGGAGGGGGCCTGGGAAGCTGGGTGAAAAGGTGAAGGGATTAAGCAAAATCAACAACAAACAAACAAAAAACCTCATAGACATGACAACAGTGATGATTACCATGATTTCCAGAGGGAAAGGGGGATGTAGCGAGGTAGAAGGTAAAGGGGGTATAAATGGTGATAGAAGGAGATTTGACTGGGGTGATGAACACACAATACAATATACAGATGATGTATTATCAAATTGTACACTTGAAACCCATATAGTTTTATTAACCAATGTCACCCCAATAAATTCAATGAAATTTTAAAAATACCATCCCTAATCAATTTCTGTCCCCTTATTCTGCTTAATGTTTTTCATAACACTTATAAAAAACACCACTAACCTTATGTACTGTATATGTTATCATCTTTTGTCTACTGTTAGAATAGTATCTTCTTGAGAATAGGTTCTTGAGAATAGTGTCTTTGTCTGCTCTATCCCCACCCACCACTGATTTATCCTCAATGCTTAGAAGAACACCTGGAACATGTTAGAAACTGATTATATTTGTGGAATGAATGGATGAATGAAGAAACTGGACTTCAGACTGGCTAAGTAACTTGCCCAAGGTTACACAATATAGTGATAGAGTCAAGATTACACCCTGTGTCCTTTAGAATACAACAGGTGGCTGAGAGGATGCAACATTTGAACTGAGCTTCAAAGGATAGGTAGAACTTAATATTTACGGTCTTACACTATTGCTGAAATGTTGTCACCTACTGGTAGCTTTCAGATCACCATCCCTTTTTAACTTTTTCATTTCACTCAGGAATAAACCTGATTATTATAGGAATGATAAAGCGTACACAATCCCATAAAGATAGCTGGTCAACTTGCTTGCTTCATAATCTTTTCCCTGTCTGTCCACTCAGTGGGCAATGTCTCCTGGCCTTTAAAGCTGTGACCTGGTATGAAAGTTGTCATGAGAGGGGGACCTAGTGTGCTCTCACTTGTTCACAGACATAGTTCTTAGCTATGTGCTCAGTTATGCTTCTTTTTCCATGTGAAGCACTTAACTTAGCACCTGGCCCTCAGTCTCGAAAAATGATAAGTATTATTAGCATTATTCTATTGTCACTCTTTTCCTCACTTAGGCTCAAGCCCAGCATAGTCTATGTTCCCAGGTCTCCTTGGGCCATGTTTTCCCACCAGCTCTGCTGCCTTTGGTGCCTTGGACAAGTCCTGTCCTTATCCCAGTCCTTGGCACCCCTCACCTGTGGGCAGTGCAAGCACCTCTGATGTGGATACAAGGTAATGCTGAACACCTACAGATAGCATCTCTGCAGATCTTTTATTAGCTTTTTTTTCTTGGCAAATTGCATCTGTGTGTAGTCTTCAAGAAAACTTATGACTTATTTTACTAAAAGTTAAAAAAAACCCTATTTTATTTATTTACTTATTATTGGAGAGAGGGGGAGGAGAGGAGAAAGAGAGGGAGAGAAACATCGATGTGTGAGAGATGACATTGATTGGCTGCCTCTCACACCCCCCCAACTGGGGATCTGGCCCGAACCCCAGGCATGCGCTCTGACTGGGAATCGAACAAGCAACCTTTTGTTTGGTTCACAGGCTGGCACTCAGTCCACTGAGCCACACCAAGGGCTAAAAGCTTTTGTTTAATCCAGAAAAATATACATCCCACCTTTCTCTACTGCTATTTTTGATGATTTCTCTAAAGTTGATGAGAGCCCACACACTTGCTTCTCATCCCCATGGAAGCGTCATACTCTTTAGAGTTACACTGGCACTTATAAGCTGTGTGACTTTGAATGAGTGTCCTCACTTCTCTGATCCACAGGCTCCCCATCTATAACATGGGAATAATAATGTATATCTTACACAAGAGTTGTAAATGGTATAATGTATATAAAATATCCAGTAAAATGCCAGGCATATACATTGAAATAAATATTTTTTGTTGTGCTGATGAGACTGAGGATGAAGAAAATGATGTTGGGAAGCCACAGCTTCTAATATTCTACCTTTCTCCTTTGATTTATGTCCTAATCAACACCTTCCCACTTCACCTTTTTCACCATTTTCCCAGTTAAAGCTGCACAGGAAGTTCCTGCAGGCATGCTTGGAACCAAAGAGGGCTCAGAAGTGCAATCTTCAGACCTAGGAGAGCATGGCCCCTCTTCATTTGTGATCATCCAGATCATGCCGTGAGCTCCGAATATTTTCTTTTCTACTACAAACAGCTCTATAAACAACACCAGTATCTTTGATCTTTCTTTTAGCACCACCTTAAACCATCTGTTGTTAGGTTTAAGGCCTTTACCACTCTGTTCTGTTTACTCCAAAAAATGCTCTAAGAGGTCTGCAAGTACACACTGAGCCCATTAGAGAACAGGAGCCGTGCCTTATCTTCCCCCAGCGCAGAGCACGGGGACGGGAGGGAGAAGATGCCAATAGGTTTGTGGCTTGTAATGGGTGCGCATGTTCTTGCTAAGCTTTTCTTCTTTCACCCTGCTCTGCCTGCACATATTTCTATCATATGATTTTTAAAAAATATAGTTTACTGATTATGCTGTTACAGTTGTCGTAATTTTCCCCCCTTTGCCCCTCTGCCTGGTAACCCAATTCTCTCCAGCATTCTCACCCCCCTTAGTTCATGTCCATGGGTCATGCATATAAGTTCTTTGACTTCTCCATTTCCTATACTAGTTTCAACATCCCCCTGTCTACTCAATTATGATTGAGTGCCTACCAATTATGATTCTTAATCCCTGCACCTTTTCCCCCATCCTCCCTCTTCCCCCTCCCAGCTGGTAACCCTCCAAGTGACCTCCAGGTCTATGGTTCTTTCCTATTCTGGTTGTTTGCTTAGTTTGTTTTTCTTTTTGATTCAGTTGTTGATAGTTGTGAATTTGTTGCCACTTCAGTGTTCATAGTTTTGATCTTCTTTTTCTTAAACAAGTCCCTTGTAATAATGCCTTGGTGATGGTGAACTCCTTTACCTTTGCCTTGTCTGGGAAGCACTTTATCTGTGCTTCCATTCTAAATGATAGCTTTGCTGCATAGAGTGATCTTGGGTGTAAATCCCTGCTTTTTTCATCACTTTGATACTTGTCAGTCCCTTCTTGCCTGCAAAGTTTCTTTTCAGAAATCAGCTGACAGTCTTATGGGAACTCCTTTGTAGGTAACTGTCTCCTTTTCTCTTGATGCTTTTAAGATTCTCTCTTTATCTTTAACCTTTGGCATTTTAATTATGATGTGTCCTTCTGTGGTCCCCTTTGGGTCCAACTTGTTTGGGGCTCTCTGCACTTCCTGAACCTGCATGTCTATTTCTTTCACCAAATTAGGGAAGTTTTCTTTCATTGTTCTTTCAAATAACTTTTCAATGTCTTGCTCTTCCTCTTCTCCTTCTGGCAACCCTATGATTCAGGTGTTGGTACATTTGGAAATGTCCCAGAGGCTTCTTATACTATCCTCATTTTTTTTTTTTGAATTCTTGTTTCTTCTTGCTGTTCTGGTTGAATGCTAATTTCTTTCTTATGTTCCAAATCATTGACTTGAATCTTGGCTTCCTCTCCTCCACTGTAGGTTCCATGTAGATTTTTCTTTATTTCACTTAGTGTAACCTTCATTTCTTCCTGGGTCTTTTTCATGTTGTTGCCATACTCGATGAGTTCTTCGAGCATCCTGATCCCCAGTGTTTTAAACTCTGTGTCTGATTGGTTGGTTGTCTCCATTTTGTTTAGTTCTTTTTCTGGGGTTTGTTCTGTTCTTTCATTTGGGCCATACTTCTTTGTCTCCTCAACTTGGCAGCCTCCCTGTGTTTGCTTCTGAGTATTAGGTAGAGCTGCTTTGACTCCCTGTCTTAGTGGCATGGCCTGTTGTAGAAAAGGCACCTATAAATTATGTGGGGTGGAGCCTTGGGTAATCACCAGGGTGGGGTAACCCGCTTCAGTGCTTTATGGCTCTGTGTAGGAGGGGGACTCAGAGAGGGGACAGTGCCACTGCCTGGCTTCTGGAGGTTTGCCTGGCACTCACCCCATTTCCAGTCACTTCACCCACTCCCCATGCATGCCTGGCACCCTTCCAGCTGTTGGCCTGGTGCTGAATCCCAGAGTGGGTGGGGTTGCATACATTCTCAGACCACATGGGCTCTTTTTAGTGAAGTCTCCTGAAAATCCAGCAGTTTCTTCCACTGCCTTAATCCCCACTGGTCTGTACAGCCAGATATTATGGGGATTTGTTTTTTGGTGCTGGAACCCTGAGCTGTGCAGTCTGGCCTGGGGCTGGGATTGCACACTCCCAAGATATCCCTCATGATTTTTATCCACCACACATGAACGTGGGACCGCCCATTCCACTGCCACTACTGCCTTGTCATGTCATACCGTGTCTCCTCCACTCTCTACCCATCTCTGAGTCTCTGCCCCTCCTACCCATCTGGGTGAATGTGTCTTCTTTAAATCCTTGCTTTTGGGACTTCCATAGAGTTGAATTTTCTGAAAGTTCTGGGTGTTATTTGTTTTGAGGTTTAGCTGTAATTCTTTCCGTGGTTGTGCAAGGAAGCAAAGCGTGTCTACCTACATCTCCATCATGACCAGAAGTCTGACCTTTCTAAGCCTCCATTTCCTCATCTGAGGAATAAAGATAAAATCTGTCCTGCTCAATTCATAGAGTTATTACTCTATATCATTAGCTAATGTTCATGAAAACATTTTTATAATTAGAAAGTATGATTAAATATGATTTTTTAAAATAATTAACTAATAATTAACTAATGAGTTTTTTTTAAGATTTTGTTTATTTATTTTTAGAGAGAGTGGTAGAGAGGGATAAAGAAAGGGAGAGAAATATCAATGTGTGGTTGCTTCTCATACACCCCCAACTGGACACCTGGCCCACAACCCAGGCATGTGCCCTCACTGGGAATCAAACTGGTGACCTTTTGGTTCGCAGGCCAGCACTCAATCCACTGAGCCACACCAACCAGGGCTAAATATGTCATGCTTTTATTGCTCTTTAATATGCCTAAGCTATTAATGGCCAAAAGCCTAAATTAATAGATATCGAAGAAGTGCTAACACTTCAAATTATGATGGTGGGCATCTTTTTGAATCCTTATTTTAACATTCATGATTTATAACTTTAATTCAAGTCATCAGAATATTTCTGAGTCCCTACTATTGGCCAGGCACCAGTTATATTGTTTCCTATCAACATCTTCATTCAGAGGTAGAAAATGTTTATGTATATATGAATAAGAGAAGGTATCATCCTTAGGGGAAGATAACACTTGTCTTATTGCACCCAAGTAAAATGGGTCATTGTAGCATCTGTGAGACTCTTCCTTACTGTACAGATCTTCCTTTTCCAAGTAGTCAGGATGAACAATTCCATTAATGAATCCTTAATAATCTGAAAAGGAGGAAACCTATGGTTGCTCAATGTCATTCACAAAATCCCAACAAACTTTGCATTCTGTCCAGAAAAAACCATTGTCTTCTAAATAATCTCCTCTTCCATTTTAGAATACTCAGGGTAACAATTCCTTTGACTTTCTTTGTGATCACATCCAAATAAATAAACCAATACCTTTAATGATCTGTAGAAGTCTGGACTTGTCCATGCAGACTAATATAGATACTTTATACTTTGAGGACCAGCCTCAGTTACACAGAAAATTAACCCTTTTAGTAGAAGCTGTTTAGACCAGTTTAGTGTATTTGCCCAAATCTTAATTTTCTCCAAAGTAATAAAGGTTATATTAGTTATCGTTTTTGTTAAAATCTTCTATTTTTAAAAAATAACTCATCAGAAATCTTCAGAACCAGGTAACTAGTTTTTGAGAGTTCTTTCTCCCATAAAGTAGCAAGAGTAAGAGTTCCAAGGAATCTCACAGCATAGAATGGACATTTCAGAGAGTTCAATTTGAGAGCTATATCTATAGGACAGCATTTGTACTAAATCAGCTGAAGCAACTCAATGAAAGTAGATTCTTTCTGCTAAATGTATCAACAGATTCATATATATTGATGCCATATAAAACTAACCCAAATTCAGCAAATTTAGATAATTTCTTCCATAATTCATTCAACAGCCATTTGCTGAATACCTACTATGTGCTGGGCACCGTGTTAAATGTTGGGGTGCTTATAGTCTGTAAGAGAGGCAGGCATGGTAATACATGCAATATGATGGGAATGGAGATAGAGCTGTGAAAGGGGATCAAGAAAGGCTTAGAAGAAAAGATAAAGCTTAACAAGAGTTGTGAGAACCAGTAGGAGTCTGTCCTAAAATGACGGAGCTTGTGGAGAGGGGAATCCAGAAGAAACAGCATATATGAAGGCCCAGGGATAAACGAAAGGAAACCTTATGATCTTCTACTATACAAGGTCCCATAAGGTCCTATGTAAGCTTGTTGCAAAGCTGCCCAGGCTGACTTGGAGGCCTGGTGAAGTTCACTGGCTGTGGCTCTGTCAGAGGTCTCTGCATTGTCTTAGATAGAGCTTCAGGTGCTCTAGGTGTCTCAGCAAAGCCCACCCCTGGGTGGAGGAGGGAAGATCCAGCCTCTTCCAACTTGAGGGAAGCAAATTCTTTTTCTGAAAAGATTTGGCCTCTAGGAAATACAGCCCTGGAATGGCAGAAGGTATCATTTGTAAAGTTATAATAACATTAATCAGCCTTATTATCATCCTCGATCTGAAATTTATCTTCACACAAGAAGTCATGTCCTTTCTCTTCACACAGAACTTGGCTTTTGTCTTCATTTCTGATGTCACTTCAGGCTGTTGTACAAGGAATTTCCATTCCCAAACAGCAAGTGCATTCAAATGACAAAAGGAAAAGATGGTAGGTGAAGGCAAAACTGGGAGCAGACACTTGAACTTGGCTTTAACAGGGGAAAGAGTTTCCATTCATACCCTCTGGCTACTGTTTTGTTGAAGATGCTCTAAAAAGGAGGTAACGACTGGAAGCAATTATTTTCCTTTTTCATTTTCAGTTCACCCAGGGGTTGGACTGAGGTTTGTTTGTTTCCACAGGCAAAGACTACATAGGCCAAAAGGGATTTTTGTAAAGGGGTTATACACCTCTGGAAATAGGATTTAGTTACAAAAAAAACAAGTGCAATCTTAATTATAAAACACAGCATTAAAGATGATATCATTTTTGGTCAGCTAGATGATTTAAAACACTCAAGTACATTTTGTTCTCAGTATCAATTCAGATTACATATAACTGGCCAGATTTAAATAAGTCAATGTTAGTTTCATGAATATAAAAATATCTAACATTTTCTAATAATATGTAAATCAGTATTTTAATATTGTTTCAGAGAGATGCATAATTTTGTAAATCAGTACTTATTTTGTAAAAGTAGTAATTTTACTTACTTGTTTTTAAAATACTTCAGCTTTTCATAAGAAAATGTACAAGAACATGACCTATGAAAAGTCACAGACCCTGAAAAATGATTACTGACAATGAAAGAAAAAAAGACAAGAAACAGCTCACTGCTGAATATACTCTTTCTCCTTCATAAGAAATGTCACAGAGCTATTTTCTGTATTTGAGAGAATGGGGTTGTGGTGACTTGTCCCTTTGCATAATCACATGCTCTGTTCTGCACTTGCACCCTGCGTATGCACCCCCCACCGCTGATCACACAAAACAAAACAAGCCTTCCTCCAGACCCATTTTAGAATCTCTTCTGGTTAGCTATCAAGAGAAAATTTTTACCTCTTGTCATCAATTATTTATTCATTCCAAAAATACTTGCTGACCACCTACTGTGCACCAGGCAATGTGTTAGATTCTGGGGTCACTAAGGTGAAAATTATGGGCTGGCCTCTGCCCTGGCACAGTTTATAGTCCAGTAGTTGGAGATTTTACAAGAAAAAGGACAATTACGAAGACATCTGGGATGTATGAGGACAAGCTGAGGTGCGCTGGGTAGTCTAGGCAGGGCCACCCAATCCAATCAAAGAGTCAGGGAAGCTTTCCTGGAGATGAGTTATCTTATCTGTGATCTGAACCAAGGGAAAGAGTGGAGATGATGAAAAAAGACAAAATAAAAAATTATGGCTAAGATGTGCATGTAGATGAATTTCAACAATGACCTAAAAAAACTAACAAAACAAGATTGAAAATAATTGAGCAGAACATTGAGGCTAAATATTTAAAACTAGTCTATAAGAGCCTTTGTAGATATACATGGTGGAGTAGTAGGAAACAAACAGGATTTGGAATCAGAAGACGTGGTTCAAGTTCAAAGCTCTAATTCATATAAGCTAGGTAACCCACAATAAATCCCCTAAACTCTCTGGGGTGTGACTGTTTTTTTTCTCATCTGTGAAACTGGAATAATAATGCACCAGCTCTGCCATTTTCAAAGAGTTCAAGCTCAAATAAAATAGTGGATGTGAAAATACTTTTTAAACTGTAAAACACTACACAAATGTTAGTTATTATTATTAAAACAAAAGTGGAAGTGAGATAGTAGAATTAATAGGATTTAGATACAAGAAAAAAACATAGATTATGAATATAAAGTGAAAGATAGTTCCATTTCTTGCTAGGGTAATGGCCAAAATTAATTTCCCAGAGTCTGGGACTCTTGCCAGAAATATATGAAAGAGGTGCAAATTCTTATTTTTTAAAAAGGAAGAAATTTAATGTGTGATAAAAATCAGTGTTCAAAGGGCGGGAGCTCTGCTCCCTATTTAAGATGTCAGAGAGGGAAGCAACAGGGTAAAATATACTATCAAGGAACTACCTAAGAGCTCTAATGACCATATAAGTATTCCCAGCAGCTAAAGTATTTAACTGAATGCATAGATTTAAAAAAAGGAAAATGTAAGCCTATTGGAATAAAAACGAGGGGGGAAAATTAAAGCTAACTTGAATTGTCTCTACAAAAATCAGATGATAGGGACTTCCAGACAAGATGGAGATGTACGTAAACATGGTTCACCTCCTCATGCAACCACAGGAAGAATTACAACTAGACCTCAAAACAAATACACCCAGAACTGTCAGAAAATCAAGCTGTATGGAAGTCTGACAACCAAGATTTAAAGAAGCTACATTCAGCTAGATGGGTAGAGGGAGTGGAGATGTGGAGATGGGCAGAGAGGCACACAGATGCAGTGTGGTATGGAGAGGTGGCAGCAACAGAATGGGTAGTCCCCACATTTGCATGTGGTGGATAAAAATCAGGAGGGATACCTTGGGAGCAAGATCCCAGTCCCAGGCCAGATCACATAGCCCAAGGTTCCAGCACTGGGAAGATAAATGCCCATAACATCTGGCTGTAAAAACCTGTGGGGGTTGGGGCGGCAGAAGAAACTGCTGGATTTTCAGGAGACTTCACTAAAAAGAGCCCATGTGGTCTGAGAATGTATGCAACCCCACCCACTCTGGGATTCAGCACCAGGCCAACAGCTGGAAGGGTGCCAGGCATGCATGGGGAGTGGGTGAAGTGACTGGAAATGGGGTGAGTGCCAGGCAAACCTCCAGAAGCCATGCAGTGGCACTGTTCCTTCTCTGAGTCCCCCTCCTACACAGAGCCATAAAGCAGTGAAGCGGGTTACCCCACCCTGGTTATTACCCAAGGCTCTGCCCCACATAATTTACAGGTGCCTTTTCTACAACAGGCCATGCCACTAAGACAGGGAGCCAAAGCAGCTCTACCTAATACTCAGAAACAAACACAGGGAGGCTGCCAAGTTGAGGAGACAAAGAAATATGGCCCAAGTGAAGAACAGAACAAAACCCCAGAAAAAGAACTGACCAAAATGGAGACAACCAACCAATCAGACACAGAGTTCAAAACACTGGGGATCAGGATGCTCAAAGAACTCACTGAGTATGGCAACAACATGAAAAAGACCCAGGAAGAAATGAAGGTTACACTAAGTGAAATAAAGAAAAATCTACATGGAACCAACAGTGGAAGAGAGGAAGCCAAGATTCAAGTCAATGATTTGGAACATAAGAAAGAAATTAGCATTCAACCAGAACAGCAAGAAGAAATGAGAATTCAAAAAAAAAAAAAATGAGGATAGTATAAGAAGCCTCTGGGGCATTTCCAAATGTACCAATACCCAAATCATAGGGTTGCCAGAAGGAGAAGAGGAAGAGCAAGACATCAAAAACTTATTTGAAAGAACAATGAAAGAAAACTTCCCTAATTTGGTGAAAGAAATAGACATGCAAGTTCAGGAAGTGCAGAGAGCCCCAAACAAGTTGGACCCAAAGGGGACCACAGAAGGACACATCATAATTAAAATGCCAAAGGTTAAAGATAAAGAGAGAACCTTAAAAGCATCAAGAGAAAAGGAGACAGTTACCTACAAAGGAGTTCCCATAAGACTGTCAGCTGATTTCCCAAAAGAAACTTTGCAGGCAAGGAGGGACTGACAAGTAGCATTCAAAGTGATGAAAAAAGCAAGGACCTACACCCAAGATCACTCTATGCAGCAAAGCTATCATTTAGAATGGAAGCACAGATAAAGTGCTTCCCAGACAAGGCAAAGGTAAAGGAGTTCACCATCACCAAGGCATTATTACAAGGGACTTGTTTAAGAAAAAGAAGATCAAAACTATGAACACTGAAGTGGCAACAAATTCACAACTATCAACAACTGAATCAAAAAGAAAAACAAACTAAGCAAACAACCAGAATAGGAACAGAACCGTAGACCTGGAGGTCACTTGGAGGGTTATCAGCTGGGAGGGGGAAGGGGGAGGATGGGGGAAAAGGTGCAGGGATTAAGAATCATAACTGGTAGGTACAGAATAGACAGGGGGATGTTGAAACTAGTATAGGAAGTCAAAGAACTTATATGCATGACCCACGGACATGAGCTAAGGTGGGAAGGGATTTCTGAAGGGAATGAGGGTATGGGCAGAGGGAGCCAAAGGAGAAAATTGGGACAACTGTAATAGCATAATCAATAAAATATATTATAAAAAGAAAGGCCAAATTACTGTGTTACATAAGATTGAATGTACATAATAATGTCTTTAGCTCACAAGACTCAATTCTTTTTTAATGTAAAGCAAAACAGCAGGCATGTTTTGAGTAATCCCTTTTATTGGAAAAACTGTACAGTATTGACAGAGCGGCTTCTTTGTCCACAGAAATCCTTTCCTCAGAGTCAATCCCTCTCTGACCTGGAGGGGTGTGTTCTATATCCCCAAAGCTGATCTGTCAATATTCCACCATTAGTCCAATAAAAGGTTTACTTGAAACTTGACTCTACATTTTGTCTGACAAATAAAGGCAAGTAATTAAAAATATTGAGTTAGGAACCAGACATTTTGGGTATTGTAATGCTCTAGGAGCTACATTCTTGAAAAATAATTTACTGTCTCACTATTAAAATACAGTTTTGTTTATTTTTAACTTGATAGTCTGGACTTTTCTAAAAACCCATCCAGATTTTTAGAGAAAGGTACTATCCAGAAATATCCAGCTACATGCTATGAAAAATAGAGACATTTATTGAAGAAGATACAAGATACAAGAAACATTGTACTGTGGACAATGGCACCTTAGGACCTCACACAATTCTCCCAATCACTATCAGCTGCCCCGTTGTATTTTCCTGAATCGCATCGAAGGCTGAAATCTTTTCGCTTTCAAATGTGATTTTAGTTTTTGGAAAAGCCAGAACCCCAGAACCCCAAATCTGGGCTGCATGGTGGCTGAGTCACCTGGGTGATTTGATGTTTCTCCAAAAAACTTTGCACAAGATGTGATGCATGAGAGGACGTGTTATCATGACGAAGATGCCAGTCACCAGTTGCCCATAGCTGCGACCTTCTGAATCATCTGAATAGTTTCCAGTGGAAGAATGTTCAAGCTTAATGCTAAATTTGATGTGCATTCGTTGCTCTACTTAGTCAGTCATTTTGAATGCAATGGCCACACAGTACACATGCTCACTCAACAGCATCTACCGCCCCCACTAACTAGTACAGTGAAGTTGTCATTGTTCATGCATGCGCATTCTAGTCCACTGTCCTTGGCTGCCAGGTTATGTCCATGTTGCACAAACTGTTCTCATTATGTTAACAATGGTTAGACTTTTTCTCGACAGACCTCGTACTTCAGCATGCATCTTTCCCGAGCCCCTTTACAATTGGAGGGAGCACAGATGAGGCACTAAGCAGTAGGTGATGATGAAACAAGGCCAACATGTAAGCAGGTTAAATTATTAAGCTGGCAAGACACAGTGGCTTCAGGAAGGGCAGAAATGCAGAAGGATCTTTAGTTCTACTTCCTCCCATCCTTGACTTAGTCAAAAGTGGGGCGACTTAGTTCTGTTTACCCACTTCACAAGGTTATTGTTATTTAAAACAGAGTCTACTCTGGCCTCACTAGAGGACTGAGGTTTCACTGGGGACCCCCATTGTTATTAGTTCTCAATTTGAAACCTTGTAACCATTGACTATTTCCGTCCTCAGTCTACACACAGAGGGCTTCACTCTGCTACAGGTGTACCAAATGGTTAGTTATTACACTAAACTCTAAACTCCCTGTGGTTAGGATTTTTTTTTTTTGTCTGATTATTTGGTGCTGAATCTTAAGCACCCAGCACAGCTAGCTCCTGGCACACAGTAGACACTCAACAAATATTTGGTGAATGAATGACTAAGTAACAATGGGTAGGTCTGGAATATTGAGGCAAAGGAAGGGAAGGAATTTCAGGCAGACAGTACCCGTTCTGAGGAGGGGCAATGTGTGTGCGGGATAGTAGGGAATCTACTCTAGCCCCACCGACAGAGAAGACTTTTATGAGGAAGCGTAGCTTGTTGAAAGTAAAAGACCTCAGAGAATGATCTTAAGTGTAGCACTTTCACAACACAACTGTAATCTGCATCACACATTGTAAAGTCTGCCAGGCTAAGTCTGTAGATAGAAGTTCTGCAGCCGTCAAAAACCTAATAAAAGCAGAAGCCTCGGAGTTCTGTTGTCATCATCACTAACGATTGCCACTCACGATGGCAGGGAGCATGCTTCTCATGAATAATGTTGTATTCTTAGCACCAGGCAGATGCTAATTTTTTTAAAAGAAAGGATGAGTATATGTCAGGATACGCAGATCCACAGAGGATCATTGTGAGGATAAAATTTACAATACAAGTAAATTCCTTGCACTGTGCCTGATCTGGCGCTAGGGTTTGATAAATTATTAGCTCTGATCCTAACAACAGTCCTAGGCAGTAGCTGTTATTACCTCCACTTTCCAGGTAAGAAAGTGAGGCTGAGAAAGGTTAAGTAACTTGCCCAAATTACCCATCGACTCTGATGCCACAATCTGTGTGCTGCTCCTTATCCTTGAGGTAAAGATGCTTCCAGAGTCAAGTGTCATTTCTATTGGTTGCAGAAAATACATGGGCCAGAAAATACCATTTCATTTGGTTCCAGTAAGAGTCGTTGCGAGGCAAATTCTTGGAAATGTTCAGGGATAGTACAGAATATAAATGAAAGCAGAATTAGTTTATTGCTTTTGCTAGACAACATAATATTGTGGTTAAGAGACTGAAATCTGGAATTGGACAGATTTAGGGTCCCAGCCGCTCCACTTAATGAGCTCTGTGACCTTCAGCAAGTTACTTAACCTCTCTGAGTCTCAAGTTTCTCCTTCACAAAACGGAGATGAGAAATAATACCTCACATGGAATGACATAAAGCAATGCATTTAAGTGTTTAGTACAGTAGCTAGCACAAGATAAGCAGTCTATAGCTCAACCTCATGTCCCATTTTGGTTATAAAGAATTTGCTTTATCATTGGATTTATCTCTTTGGGGCTGGCTTGATAACAATTAAACTGGTGTCATGAAAGCAATAAAAAGTCCGTTTTGAAGTGGGCACTCCATTAAGACAAATGGCTTGGAGGGGATGCTCCCACTTCCCTTGATGCTATATTGTTTCGGTCTGTCTAGCTGGAGAGCAAACCCAACAGCAGTGTATTGATTTACAGTATAAAGACACTACCTTTACAAGATGAAGGGCTAGAAACTTTATTTTCTTCTAATGAAAGTTCAGCTTCTGTCGACCAAAGCCAAGTCGGCTAGAGGGAACAAAGAAGAATGTGCGTTTCTTTTCCTCACCTACAGATTTGATTGCTTTTAATCTCGTGGTAGAACAGCATCAGAAGGTATTACTGAAGCATCCGCCCAATAACCTCTTGAAAAGATGGTGACCAATGTAAGCTATGACCTCAAACTGATTTTTAAAAAAACAGTAGATGATCCCAAAAAGTGGCATAAATCTATCTTGTAACAATTCCTAAGTTAACTGAGAAAAATTCATTCAGTTTGCTATTTATTTTATAAGAAGTCATACTATAATATGATACTTACAGTGATGGGTATTTTGAAGAGATATCAGTCTGGTAAAGTCTCAAATATTGTTTGTTTTTTTTCTTCAGTTGAAGTTCTTTATCCTGCTGAATGTTTTAGGAACTTACCTATATTTTAGAAAAAGGGTAAAAATATAGATACAAACCTAGTGGTGAAAAAATAATAACTCTGATTTCGAAGGATTATTAACATTTTCCCTATTACTTTAAAATAGAATTCAGGAATGTGGAAATTTGTTATTTTTTTTAACACTCTTCAGTTAACATTTAACATTTTATGATACTACACTTGGTCTGGACAGTAATATGCATAAATATTAAAACCCACTGCCAGTATGTTTTAACACAATTTACATTTGAGGTTTGAAAAAATGATTGAAACTAATAAAGAAATATTAGGTTCCACATTAAATACTGGGATCTAAATGAAATTTTCTTTTGACTTCTTTTAAACAAACTGTTTTGAAATTAGATTTTAAAACAGACATGTAATGAAAATATAGAAATAGAAAATATACATGTTTCATTCAAACAGATGATGAGGTTGAAAAATCAAGATGTGAGAAAAACTGGAAGATAGAAGAGCTTTTGTATATTACGGCTAGAGGTTTCAAACAAAACTAAGCATCAAAATATTAGAACACACTAACAGAACCCCATTGTCCCTAAAACTAATTAGTGTTCTGCTGTTTAATGCAAAAGCCTACATGCTGTCTTGACCTTTTTACACGTCGTGTCTAAGGTTGAGCCATAAAGCAGAGGGAAGCACAGAATGCCCCCAGATAGCCTCAGAGGTTTTCCTTTTTAAGTAGTTCAATTGATTGTAACAATGCAGGCTGTGTGTAGGACTTATTTAAAGGTGCTGTTTATTAGATCTTGATTACAAGGAGCCAGTGAATTAAAGTAATGTCATGCTAGGGAACAGTTTCCAGGGTGGAATGACTGCCGTTTCTTTTTAATGTGAGGCTGCATGGTTTAAAATACACTTACCACAGAATGCATGACTTTGAAAGTTAGCTGCCAGTAAACCCACACGACAGGCAGCACGTAGAGCTGTGGATTCTCTGAAGAAAGTATAATAAAGCAAGATTTTCATGGTGCAGTAATGCAATGCCAAGAACCAGTTATTGAAGAAGATAACCCAGCAGGAGAGTACTGTGCAGACACACAGGGCCTTTCATCTGAAAGTCCCCAGGCAGTTTGGGGGCTGGGGCGCATTAGCATCCTGCAAGGCAGATGTGCTTGGTCGTTTAGCAAGTGTCATTTTCTTCTGTTTTGGGTCTGACTCAAAGAGTTTCAGAGATTTGTCAAAAGAGAGGAGGAGGTGTAGAACCTTCCATGGCTCTCTAAGGGGTCCACAGTGCAGAACAAACTCCTTAAAACATCTCACACGGTTCAAGAAGCCCATGTATGATGATAGTTCAACTCAGACCGTGGGCTCTGATAGGTCGGGTTGTGTTTAGGCTAAGTCATTTTGATAGTGCCAGTGAGACCTTAGGTGAGTTATATAACCCCTCCCATCCTCCCTTTTCACAGCCGAAAAACGTGGATGATCACAGTACCTGCCTTCGGGGGTTATAGGGAAGATCTATTGCTGTAATGCATGTAAGATACTTCGCATGATGCTTACCGTATAGCATCCATTCAATAGATGGTAGCTGAAGACAGTAATAAAAGATGACTATTGCCTATCTTTCTAGCCTTATCACCTGCCACTCTAATTACCAAACCAACATTCTCATTTGTAACCACATGAGCCACTTTCTCTTTCCAACATGCATTTTGTAAGTATGGTGGGTATATCATGTGGGTTATGTGCCAGACTCCCTCACCAGACCTTGCCTTCCTTGGGGGCAGAAGTCTTGTGCCTGAACACGTCCTATATTTCCAATGAGTGAATGATGATGGGAAGAACTTCCACAAGGGTCCTTTATTGGCTTCCACAGAGCAGCATATGCCAAAGTGTGTTCCAAGATAATTAATCCCATAAAAATATTTCTTAAAAATATTGGTCAAATAAGTGTGGGAAAAACTGCTTATTCTATCACTCTCTTAAGAGTTCAAAATGCACAGCAGCACATTAAAGAATAAGAAATCTGGGTAAAGAAGACTTTAACTTTATTCAGTGTCTCCTAAATATTTTTGCCCAGAATCTTTCTCTCCACTCTACCCGCTACTAATTAACCTCTATTATTGCCTCCCAAAATAAATTTAGGTATCACTATTCTAAACTATATAGAACTTTGTGAAATCATAAATAATGGCCTTAGTCACTATTGTGATATAATAGAATTTAACAAGATTTCTTGGGAAATTAGAGTGGCAGTAGGATTCCACCAATGACTGCCCAGTCCATAGCCCATGAATCATCTTTGATCCTTTCTAACTGGACAATCTCATAAACTTGTCAAGTTGTCCTTTGTAATGTCTTTGGTACATGTCCCTCTCTGTTTTTATTACCATCACTCTATTTCATTCCAAATCCTTATCACCTGACAACTACAACAGGAGGCTAAGTGGTCATTTGTATCTTTGTCCTACATTTCATTCTGCCTCCTTTTGCCAGGTAAATGTTCATTGTACCACTTCCCTGACAGAAGACTTAATACTTCCTGTTGTCAAAAGACATGGCTTCCAACCTGATTTTTCTTCCAAGCGATGTTGGATGGTAGGTATGTTGAGCAGGTGGGGCTCTGGATTCTCCACATCTACTCCAATCAGAGCATTTCCACCTGTGTCTTTTTTTATATATTGAGACTCAGTAAAATTTTGTTTCAAGGAGGGATTTTGTTGTAAATAGAAATAAGAAAAACACTGGGGAAATCTTATTATTTTGGCAATCAGGGGCCCCCACAATCTGGTCTGGATTTTTTCCCAGAGTTTTCTCATTATTCTTTTTTAAATCATTTTTTATTTGTTCAATTACAATTGACATACAATATTATATTAGTTTCAGGTGTACACCCCAGTGGTTAGACATTATATAACTTACTAAGTGATTATCCCAATAAATCTCATGCCCATCTGGCACCATACATAGTTATTAGAATATTATTGACTATATTCCCAATGCTGTACTTTACCTCCAATGACTATTCTGTAACTAACAATTTGTACTTCTTAATCCCTTCACCTGTTTCATCCTTCCCTCGGGCCCCTCCTATCTTGCAACTGTCAAAATGTTTTCTGTATCTATGAGGCTTTTTCTGTTCTGCTTGTTTGTTTATTTTGGTTTTTTTTAAGATTCAATTGTTGATAGATATGTATTTATTGCCATTTTATTGTTCATATTTTTTAAAAGATTTTATTTATTTAATTTTAGAGAGAGGGGAAGGGAGGGAGAAAGAGAAGGAGAGAAACATCGATGTGCAAGAGAAACAGCAATCTTGTCACAAGCCCCCAACTGGGGACCTGGTCTGCAACCCAGACATGCGCTATGACTGGGAATCGAACTGGTGACCTTGTCTGTTCACAGGCCCCCACTCAATCCACTGAGCCACACCAGCCAGGGTTATTGTTCATATTTTTTTATCTTTTTTTCTTCTTTTTCTTAAAGAAAACCCTTTCACATTCTGGATTGGTGGTGATGAACTCTAGCTTTTTTTTCTTGTCTGGGAAGCACGTTTTATGTCTTTGATTCTGAATGATAGCTTTGCTGAGTAGAGTAATCTTGGTTGTAGGTCCTTGCTTTTTATCATTTTTAATATTTCTTGCCAGTTTCTTCTGGTCTGCAAAGTTTCTGTTGAGAAATCAGCTGAGAGTCTTATGGGAGCTTTTTTTGTAGGTAATTAACTGCTTTTCTGTTGCTGCTTTTAAGATTCTCTCTTTGTCTTTAACCTTTTGCATTTTAATTATAATGTGTCTTAGTGTAGGCCTCTTTGAGTTTATTTTGTTTGGGACTTTCTGCACTGATGGAAATAGATGTCCAGACTTCTATGTCTATTTCCTTCACCAGGTTAGGGATGTTTTCTATCATTATTTTTTCAAATAGGTTTTCAATTTCTTGCTCTTCCTTGTCTCCTTTTGGCACTCCTATTTTGTGCATATTGACATACTAGAAGTTGTCCCAGAAGCTCCTTACATACACTTTAATTTTTTGGATTCTTTTTCTTTTTGCTGTTTTGATTGTTTTTTGCTTCCTTTCATTCCAAAATTTTGACTCTGAGATTCATCTACTCTATTGTTGATTCCCTGCAAATTATTCTTCATTTCAGTTAGTGTAGCCTTCATTTCTGATGGACTCTTTTTTATGGTTTCTATGTCCTTTTCCATGCTGTTGAAGTTCTCACTAAGTTCCTTAAGCATCCTTGTAACCATTGTTTTCAACTCTATATCTGATAGTTCCTCATCTCATTAGTTCTTTATCTGGAGGTTTCTGCTGTTCTTTCACTTGGGACTTGTTTCTTTGTCTGTGCATTATGGCTCTTTTTCATTGTTTGTTTCTATGCATTAGGAAGAGCTGTTACATCTCCTGGACTTGGTATAGTGGCCTTGTGTAATTAGTGTCCAGTAGGGCCCAGTGGCACAGCCCTCCCAGTCACCCAAGCTGGGTGCTGCAGGAGTGCCCCTGTGTAGGCTGTTTTACTGTCCTTTTATAGCTGAGCCTTGATTGCTGTTGGTGTCACTGGGAAGGACTGACCCCCCAGATGGATCAGCTGCAAGGACTGACTGTGACTACAGTGGAGGAGCTGCTATGTAGTTGTCGAACCTAGGGAGTAGGACTTGCTTCAGTGGGGCTTTGGTGCTCACTGAGTCTGTCCCTTGGGTGTGTCACTCCGGAGGTGGTAGGGTTGTAACCCAGTGTGGTCTGAAGCTGTCTACTTGGTGCACTTGCTCTGGGTCCTCTCGGGAGATGCAAGGTCAGCCACTGCCTGTACCTTGCCTTGGGCCATCTGGCATAAGCTACAAAGTGATCTGCAGATGGCTGCTACTTGTACTGGGGCTTGGAGGTCCCCAGGAAATGCCAAGGTGTGAACCAAGGCTGGTTGCTGCTAGTGCAGGACCTGGACAACTTAACAAGTGGTATAGAGTAAGCAGAGGCCAGATGCTGCTTCTTTGAGAGATTTTTGGAAAGCCTGAAGCATGAGACAAGAAAGGCTATTTGTTTAGAAAATCCACTGGAAATGGCTGGGTGGGCCTGCAAGTTGAGTGGGGCAAGGTCTCAGGGAGTCATTAGGGCAGGGCCAACAGTGTGAGCTAGGTTGATGGTAATTCAGACATGGCACCTGCCTACTAGCCCTTTAGTGGGAGGAGTCTCAGAAACTGCCAGCACTTTTGTCTGGCAGAAAGCTGTCTCCTACCCTCAGCTCTCTCCCTGATGCCAGACAATTCAGTTCCTTCCTATACGTCCCTGGTTCCTTTCAAGGTTCTGCCCCAACACTGGAGTTCAGAGGGAATAAGTTCCAGTAAGTCCATGCATTGGCCCTTCAAAAATTGCCCAGGATTCCAGAAACCCTCCATCTCCCTCAGCCACAATCCCTGCTGGTTTTTATAGCCAGAAGTTATGGGGACTTCTCTTCTTGGCTCTGCAACCCTGGCCTGTGGGTCTTGGTGTGGGGATTGGGCCTCTCACTCCTTGGGCGGGACCTCTGCAGCTGAGATATCCCTTCCAATTATTATCTGCCACACATGGGAGTGAAACCAGCCTGTTCTGTGTCCCTACCCCTCCTACCAGTCTCGATGTGGTTTCTTCTTTAAATGCCTGGTTGTAACACTTCCATTTTGCTAGATTTAAGGTGGTTCTGATGATGGTTGTTCTGTAGTTTAGTTGTAATTTTGATGTGGTTGTGGGAGGATGCAAGTACCACATTTACCTATGTTACCATCTTGACCTGAAGTCTTTTCTCATGACTTCTTTTCACAAAGTTTCACTCACACCTGAATAATTTAATCATTATATTTTGGCAACCCTTCTTACAGCTCATCTCTATTCCTTGCTGAAGCTGTTGTAGTAATGAACACGGATTCTAAATCAGCCTTTATACTAAGCACTTTGCATACATTATTTCCTATATTATTGACAATTCTATGAGGTAGGTGCTAATACTTATTCCCATTTTACAGGTAAGACTTAGAGAAATTAGGTTGGTAAGAGCCTTATAAGTACTAAATGGCAGAGACATGACTTGAGTCTCAGCCTGACTTCAAAGTCCCATGTTGGTATGTGCATCCTTTCGCTGAATAGCTTTCTCCTCTCCCATATGATTACTGCCTTTTTCCACGTCTACCTTTTCTCAGAAATCTTCTCTCCCTTCTATGTCTCACACTTCCCCCTTCCTTGAACTTCCTAACACTTACTATTTATTCTGTTCATTTGCTAATTAGCACATACACATTTACTGCCTGCTATATTTTTAGGGGAAAATGTTTTGGGGGGTTTTGGTACATTTTACAAGGGCATGGAGATTTTCTACTAAATGTTCCCGTTGGGCCACCACAGCTTCTAGACCAGTGCGTTTCCAAAGGTGAGGGGTCCCAGGTTGCCGTGAATAGGTAGATGCTGGACCAAATGTCAGAAGACCTGAATTTTGGCTCTTCTTAGCTGGGGGTGGGAGGAGTGCTGGACTTGAGTTTAGCATTTTCTTCCTTGGAACCTCAAATTCCTTAGTTGTTACAAAGGAAAAATGACACGTTTCACACCTGCCACTTAACATTGTTTTCAGGAGCAAATAAAACCACACGTGTGAAAGAGTATTTTAAGTGCTTGAACACTGCACACATGCTGAGTATCGTTTTAACAGCCGATGTCAATATACACAGTTAGTGGAGGCAGGCGAGAAAGAAGTTCTGCAGAAAGGAATGATGACCAGAACAGACCCAGGGAAGCTCAGCAGAGGCTGACCATCATAGTAATATTAGCAATCTAAAGGATATATTTCATCAGTGCAACGCTGTTATTTTTTTTAACCATCTTTTAATGCAGCCCGAAGCTTTCCATAATCAGAATCAGCCTCTCAGGTCAGCAAGCCAGCGACTAACCTAAACAGAAGGTACTATTTGCATTTTTTAAAATGTAGTGGCCAGAAATGGAACACTTGTTAAGTTAAAGAAAGGATTCTGCACACCAAGCCAAGTCTCTTTTTGTTGTCTGGAGAGTTATAACAATCCTCTCCTGGCAGTTAGTTTTAAGATCATTAAATGATCCTCATTTGCAGTATATTTGCAGAAGATTACAGCCATCTAAATTGACCCTGAAGGAAGACTTATTTCATTAATGGGCTGTCCTGTGCTAATGCATAAAGCTAGAAAAATATATCTATTAAATTCTTAATGTGTAAATGATGTTTCTGGCTTTCTTCTTAATTACAAAGCAAAATGAGCCTGAAGTGCACTATGTCTAGGAAAAAATGATCAATTTAATCCATCTTTCAGGGGAAGAACTTTTTCAGTCGATCTCCAAATTCCAGCTGGAAGAGCTTTTCCTGGGCAGCAGGCTCTGGACTTGCTGCTTCCATCAGGGCCGCAGCAAATGTGCAGCCTGGCAAGCGGTGGTACATTTTCCTGCAGATTCCAATGAACACAGCAAAGAGGTAATGTGAGTTCTCAGAGACGTTCCCTCCTCCCATTCACATAGTAAACCATGCTTCTGCTAACTTTTCCTGGAGGGATTACTCAGGAGCTTTGGTGCAAACTCATAATGAAAATGAGCTTGGGTTTGAAAACGGATGATGTTGTACTATTCTTAGCTTACTATATACATGCTGAATATTAATGCAACTGTATGAAAAGATTTACTGTATGTACATATTTTCTGTTTTATGTGCAGAATCACCTAACTGAAGTCATAATATAATGTGACCATAACTAATGGAACTCAAGAACGGCTTCATTTGTTTGCTCACAGTGGGAGGCAATAGCAGTGTGGGGAGTTTAGGGTGTCTGCTCATAGTGATGGCATTTGATCTCCCAGGAGCTTGAACTGGGTAATTTTAGTAATTCTCTTTAGACAGAAACACAAATACACCAAGCGCTTTCTCTTCCTCATTTGGTGTGTTCTCCTTTCTGAAGTGGAAATTAGGCAGAAGCAGTTCCTACTTGCTATGCTTTTAGGGAAGCAATGGCTCTAAGCAGCAAACTAGTAATTATTGGCACTAGAGACATAACACATATACATACTTGGTTTTGAGGTGCCCTGGTTTTTAATTGTTATATGTGGTACCTTTTTCAAAGGAAAGCAGAGGTACTGGTATTCACATCCACATAAATTCCAAACTTTTGCACATGCCTGCCTCCTGTCCAAGTCCTGAATTTATACACACTTTCAAAAAAGGTGCTTGAAAATATACAAAAAATGACGAAACAATCAAAATGGGTAGCATTTATGAATTCAAGGACTTTTTAGAAGGATAATATGAAAATTCAAATTTCACGGACACTTTCAAGTTTCTATCAAATTCATGATTTTGTCCATTGTGTGATTTCTTCCCTGCTTTTGCAGTTTTTAATATATGTATATTTTGTCAGGTTCAGTTTGGTAGATATCACTCTGCAAATCATGGAAAGGAAAAGCAATATTCCTTCTTAAAGTTTATTTTATGTTTTTGTATTTTTCATGTGAATGTGTTTTACTCATCAAAGTTGAAAAGGAAATGCCTACGCAAATAAATTAACACATATCTCTGATTTGTAATAGAATAATGCCAAAAGTAAATCTGGTCAGCAGACCTTTAGGAATTCTCCAATACATTCTCAGTGTGGCGAAACAAAAAAGAAACATTTTGAAGACGGGGAAAAAAAAGAAAGAGAATGAAAAATTTTTTATCCGATGGACATTGTATCAGTTTAAAAATTTTGCATTATGAGTTTTTTTAGAATGATGAATAAAATTTTTAAGAGAAACTGCTCATATACGGCTACTTGGCTTTTACGCCACTGAAATGATTTCTGAAAGCTAAGCTGAGAGGGGATTTTTATGTCAAACCATCTGCACTATCAGATCATTATGTTCCTATACACTGAGGACAAGCAGGAGAATATAACTCTTACCAAAGACAGAGACACTTCTCTTCCAGGGCCATCGCCAAGAACAGGCATGAAACCATCTCAAGAAACAGTACTGCGGCAGTTGAAGATCTCAGAACAGCCAGGTGCTGTCTGTGACTAGGGTGCCTCTCATGTAGTTGTAGAGTATCAACAGGACTGGAAAGTCATTTTTTTTAAAAACAGGAGAGAAGCAAACAGAAGTTTAATAATTTCTATGCCTCCTGTCTACATGAGCAATACCCCCCAATCTGAGTAACTCCCTCAAATAGCCCAAGCCAGTACCTTAAATACCATCTCCAGTGGAAGACAAAAAAAGATGGGGTGGGGGTAGTCAGTTATGGGGGGTTATCAGGAAAGCCCGGTAAACGTGGGTAAGGTTGTTACGCAGACTTATGTTCAGGCCTTCTCCACTATTAAGAGTTTCCAGAGTTAGAGTCTTCCCCGTCTACCTGGGACAGAGAGAAAGACAAAGGGAGATTTCCCTTCTAAGTTAAATTTCTCTAAAAAAGGGTAACTTCTGCTTGGTACTCATAGCTTCTTCTATGTCTGCTATTTCTTGTTTTAATTAAACTCACTGGGGTAACACTGCTTAGTAACATTGTATAAACTCCAGGTGTACAACTTTATAATACAACATCTGTGTACTCTACCATGTGCTTGCCAGCGAAGTCCAGTCTCCTTCTGTCACTTTGTATCTGACCCCTTTATCCCCTTCGTCCCCTCCCTTAGATCCCTTACCTCCCTCCCTGACCTAAAAAAGCTTCTGCACAGCAAAAAGAAACCGTCAATAAAACAAAACGGCAACCAACCAAACGGGAGAAGATATTTGTAAATAATACCTTTGATAAGGGGCTAACACCCAAAATATATATAGAACTCACACAACTCAACAACAAAAAGCAAACAATTGATTAAAAAATGGGCAGAGGAACTAAGTAGACACTTATCCAAGGAAAACGTACAGAAGGCACTGACATCACTAGTTATAAGGGAAATCAAAACTACAATGAGATACCGCCTCAGAATGGCTGTTATCAAAAAGACAGGAAATGACAGGCATGGGAGCGGTTGTGGAGAAATGGGAGCCTTCGCACGCTGCGGCGGTAATGTAAATTGGTACCTCCATTATGGAAACCAGTATGGAATTTTCTCAAAAAAATAAAAATAAAAATAGAGCTACCATATGACCCAGCAATCCCTCTTCTAGCTATCTGTTCCAAAATTTGAGAACACTTACTTGTAAAGATACCCTGTGTCATTGCAGCATTACTTACAACAGCCTAGACGTGGAAACCACCTAAGTACCCTTTGTTGGATGATTGGGTGAAGATGCAGTGCATACAGTGAAATACTTCTCAGCCATAAAAACCTTTAACTGGAACATAATCAACAAAAGAAATAAGCAAACAAAATATAACCAGAGACATTGAAATTAAGTACAATGTAACAATAACCAGAGGGGAGGGGAGAGGGGATGGTGAGGGGAAGGGCTTTCAGGAACTACTATAAAGGACACATGGACAAAACCAAGGGGAGGGTGGAAGCAGGGGAGGGAGGTGGGTTTGGCTGGGGTGGGGGGGAAATGCAGACAACTGTAATTGAAAAACAATAAAATAATTGTAAAAAAATGAATTATTGCCATTGGCAACCACATGGATGGATCTTGAGAGTATTATGCTAAGGAAAGCCATTTTATTTAGGAATTGTGATCCTCAGAATCCAACTCAACAAATTCGCTCATGGACACAGATTTAACCTGTAATTTGCTAGACCAAGACTTCTCAGCTATTTTCCTACTTTTGAGGAAAGTCATTCCTTTACCTCAGTCTTGTAGAGATCAATTTCTTCTTTAAAGTAAATAAATTCCCAAGTATAATTAAGGCCGTGGTTCCCAACCAGGGGGCTTTTGCCTGCCAGGGGACATTTGGCAGTATCTAGAGACATTCCTGATGGCCAAGGAGAGGGGCAACACTACAGGCATCTGATGGGTAGAGGCCAGTGATTCCGCTTAACAGCCTACAACCCACAGGGCAGCCACCACCACCCTGCCGCCTGCTCAGCAAAGACGTATCCAGCCCCAAATTTCAATAGCTCTGAGGTTGGGAATCCATGAGTTAATGTAACACTGTCTGTTAAAATATATAAAGGCTAAATAAAACTCAGTAGTTTACCACAGGAGATGTTTAATTTTTGCTCATGGAAAGTCGTCATGTACGTCCCTGATCAGTGGCCAGGTTTCCTCTGAGCAGGGATTTAGATGGAGGCCCAGTATCCTTCCACCTGTGGCTCTGCATCAATCATTAGCAGATAGTTTCCAAGTGTGCCGGGGGTCAGTGTACAAAGGATTCCACCTGGCTGACTTGGATGAACTAAGCTTATGTCCATATTGTTTGCCGCAACTCAGGCACACGGCCACACCTAACTGCGGGACAGGCTGGAACTTTTTGTTTAGCTATGTACTCGGCAGGCAGAGGAAATGGTTTAGTGAACAGCTAGCTCCTCTCTGCCTGTAGAGAAAGCAATATTTGTCTCTATCAGATATTAACATCTAATCAGTGAATATCTATCCTATCATTTTTCAGGCCATTGAAAAATTATGATTTGGTTTTTACATTTTCCCACATAACTTGATGTCATCTGCAGCAGTTGGCAGCATGTCACCGTTTTTAAGGCGTTTTCTCATGCCTGATCTTTCTTGAGCCTCGTGAGGATTACATGAGGTGAAAAGGGAGTAATATTTACTTAGCATTTACCCTGTGCTCGAGAATGCATCTATACTATCTCGTTTAATTCTTATAATAATTCTATATTATAGATAACCCTTATTTTGCATGAAAAAAAGAGCTTCTACTGAGATTAAGAGACCTGGTAGAAATGCAAAAGCCTGTGTTTTTGCTGTCTCCTGTAAGGTAGTTATTAGGTCTATTATCCTCTCTTTGCAGCAAAACGGCTCACATCTCAGATGCTTACCCAGAGTGACACAGTCGCAAAGGGGCAAACCAGGACATACAGCCACTCCTCCAAGTCTGTCTCTTTCCTTAACCACACCTTTGCACATGTACTTTATTTCACCAACGAGTCAGCAAATAAAGCACAACATTTTCTCCCATCAGGATCAGTCTTTCCAGAACCCCATTCATTACTATTCCCTTGGGGCTGACAATACCCTATGAGTAATTGGTATTTAAGTTTCGGGCACACAGTGCAGTGCATGTATCAGACAAACCTGGGCCAAATCTTCCCTCCTATGCTTATTAGATGGGTGGTGCTGGGCGAGTCCCTTACCCTCTCAGAGCCTCAATTTCCTCATCTGCACAATGGAGACAAAATGCCCATCTGTCAGTGTGGCTAAGGATGAAATGAGCCATATGCGCGAGGTAATTCACACAGCATATACTTGGTTTTACAGGTGCTCAAGAAATGTTCATTCCTTTCTCCCATTCTTCATTTCTTGTATGGACATTTCAGCCTCACGGTATTCCCTTTTTTACAAAGTCACCCCCATATCTATTTTGGTCATTACCTCTTCCCCACTATGTATAGGGTTGATGGGGAGGTAAATCAAGGTTCTCTTTTCTCTAGCCAAGGGGTGGGCCAAGGACCCAGGTTAGGGCAATCGGTCTCTCTTCTGGAACTCTGAATCTTGAGCAGAGTGATGTAAGAACAGAAGAACCTGGTTAGTGTTTATTCATTTGAGTGGCAGGTTGTTACAGACACGCTTGGAGCTTCCCTTTCTTTCCCAGCCTGCTTCTCCGGGTCTCTAGTAGTGTTTCTACACTGATATATTTTTTCTATGTATTTTTTTCTGCTTAATTTAATCAGAGTAAGTTTCTTTTGCTTGCAACCAAAGAACCCAACTTACCCATCTATATAATGATTCAATTTTTAAATTTTTGACAATGTTAAAAGGCGCTAATTGCAAAAGTCTGATAAAGACAAGATCTATTACAGCTGTAATTTTTTCCTCAATATAATAGACCTGTTTAGGAGGGCATTAAATTAGTACAATTGGATTGTTTTTAAACCATAAAATTGATAGATAGATTTTTGATGATCATTCATTAATATTTACCCAAGTACGACTTTCCAGGACCTGTGCTAATGGATTCATGCACAGAAAATGGAGACGTGTTCCCGGACCTTAAGGGATTTCTAGGCATAGTGGTCTAGGTCTGTGAGGTACAGTTTTCTCCGTAACTAAGGCAAAAACAAGAGATCTGTTTTACTGGACCCTGAAATTATGTGAATTGTCAGTCTCTTCCCCCAAAATTAATCCAGTAATTGATCCTGGGCAGCCACCTGAGAGATATGAAGTGTTTTTGCCTGTGTGAAATGTTCAAGTCTAGCACCACCTGACAACAGTTCCTTAATGCTTTGGTTTGCTTTGGAAGGTTGAGTGGGAAAGAGCTGGCAGAGACCCAGGGAGATATTTTACAGTAAAATTCCCCTAGGAGGCTCTCTTCTCAAACCTCAAAGGCTTGGAAACCAGTGCTAGGGCCGCTGGAATTGCCCCGGGGGGGAAGGTTGCATGCAGATGAAATCCCTCTTCCACACTTTGCTACTCCTGATTATTAAACTGTCAGTCTCTTCCCATCAGCACTCACTTTCTGGGTTGAACAGCTGGAACAGGAAGGCTGGAAAAGATTACTGGCTAGTACTGGGAAACAATGCCTTCCTACCCAAGAATGTGGAGTACAAACAAAACCAATATTACTGATGAGTTTATTTTAGTCCTATTAGGAGTCTTTAGAACACACTGTATAATATTAGATTTACTAAGGAATATTTTCCCCTGCCTTGTTCAAACCCCAGAACCAAACTGTAAAGGAATGAGTACATTCCTTTAGGTCTGATATGATCAGATATCTATCCATCGACAGAGCTAAATTAGTAAGTGATCCATTGAGATAATAATGGCAAGTGACTTTTGAAACTGAAATTTGATATGCAAAGATAAGATAGTAGGGCCTTAATAAGCCAGAATTATTTTTCTATCAATGAAATGTTTGTTGAGTTCTTACTACATGCAAGGCGTGTGTAACTCTCAGAAGACACTTAAAATTATTGTCAACCTGATTAAAATATGGCTGAGAGGCTATTATCTCCATGTATGTTGTAGGAACAGATATAGTACATTTGAAAAACAACAAACATCAAGTGAACCAGTAAACTAGTTCTAACCACACCAGCCTTCCTGTTCCTGGAAGATGCCACATCCTTTCCCCTCATAAGACCTTCATTAATGCTAATTTCCATTCACTTACTCAGTTTTTATCAAGTGGTGTCTTTGTGTCAGGCACACAAGATTCTGGTTCTCATAGAACCTACTTTCTACTTGGGGGAAAGAGACACAAACAAGTAAACAAATCAGTAAGCACTGATGACTGCTCTGCGGGAACTGGTACATTGTGTTACGGAAGGTGGTCACTGGTCGGAGGGGAGCGGATGCGTCCCATATGGTGGTTGGCGTAGGCTCCTTGGAACAGGTAATTTTGAACCAGGGTCCAGATATTAGAACAAGTTATATGAAGAGCTGGGATAAAAGCATTCCAAGGAGAGGGAACAGAAAATGCAAAACCCTCATGAGAAAAATTTGATGTGTTTCAAGAAGAGATAAGGGGCTGGAGAAGAGTGACTGGTAAGAGACGAGCTCATGAAGGAATCAGGGACCGATTCTTAGGCCTCCCAGGCCGTGGCAAAGAGTTTGCTGCCCTTCTGTCTGCATGACCTGGCTCTTACTCCCTGCCTCAATCAGGCCCCCTCTCTTTAGCTTAAATGCCACCTGCTCGTGGAAGTCTTCCCTTGTGCCCCAGTCTAGGATAATGGCCTCTGTTATTTGCTCTCATAATGCCCCGTGCTTCTTTTTTGCAGCACTTATTACAATTGAAAATAAATAATCATTAGTATAACTATTTGTTCAATATCTGTTCTTCAAACTAGACTGTAAGTTTCCTGAGGATAGAGATTGGTTTATCTGGTTCACTGTCACAGGAAAACACACATTTTAGAATTTGCTAAATGCCAGACATGTCAAAGAGGCTCTATGAATATATATGGGTGAAATAAAATGATGAAGTACTATAGTTTTTATGCATTGCCTCCCAGTCACTTGCTCTACCTGGATGTACAGCAGCCCACTTTGTCCATAAGGATGTGAAGTTTCCATAAGATGGGCAACGGGAGTGTGTCCCACCCAGAGGTTTTAGAACTAGAGTTGAGAAACAATGGTTTAATTACTTCCTTGAAGCCTTTAATTACATGTTCTCAGTTCTGAGTGGATGCAAAGTATTTCCTTTTCTAACCCTTTTTCTTTTCAACCCTCCTTTCCTCCTTTCCCCCCAAAATCCGCAAGCCAGGTGGGTAGTGTTGAAGAATGAGAATGTGAGAGGTTCTCTTCAGTTTTTTTTTCCTATCACAAGCTTTGATCTGAGCCATATTGTAGATGAAAGTTTGTTAATTGTATTAACATTTACATTCTGGTATTGGATACAACACTACGGTATACACCTAAGAGTCATGCTGAATAGCCAAATGAATTAGATATACAGGGAAACTGTCTCACCCTGAGGAGTCTGCTCATGGGGAACGGACAGCATTTGCTGACAACACTGTGGTTTGTCTTGGACTGTCCCATAATGGATCAAGAGGCAAAGGAGCCAAGAATGAGCGCTGGACCTAGAATCAAAGACTTGGTTTTAACTCCAGGCTTTTTCACTTAATAGCCATGTGTCTGTATGCAAGCTAACTAAATTGTTGGACTATTAGTTTTGCAATCTGTAAAAGAGGGTTGCTATGAGAATTAAATGACATGTCTTATGGATTGCTCCTGGTCCTTAATAAGAGTTCAGACATGAATGTTGGCTGAATGAATATTATACTTCCCAATGCACTGTTCTCTTTCTGATTGACACTGAACTAGATAAAGTTCTTGCCATTTATTCATTCAATAAATATTTATATTTGCTTTAAAAGGTTCAGAAACTAGTTTTCAAGACACATTTTGCAAAATATATTTCTGTATTTGAAAAGAGTAAGTTATTGAAATCATTCAATAATAACAACTATTAGTAGCAGTTATTGTGAGCATTCCAAGAGGCAGGTGCTGGGAAAATTCTTTTCCTACGTGATCTCCCTTACTCCTATTACAATTTCAGAGAGAAAGACTAAGTTTCCCGGGTAAGTCCGTTAGTATGTGGAGGAAGCAGGTTATTAACCTAATGGGCTGGACTCCAAAGCCTGTGTTCTTAATAGATGTAGTAGTATACAGCTGCCCCATCATATTTTCATGAATCTCATCAATGGTCTGAAATATCACCCCTTTCAGAGGTGATTTTAGTTTTGGGAAAAGCCAGATATCATAGGGCACAAAATCCGGGTTGTAGTGGGGCTGAGTCACCTGGGTGATTTGATGTTTCGCCAAACAACTCTGCACAAGATGTGCATAAGCAGGTGTGTTGTCGTGATGAAGCTGCCAGTCACCAGTTGCACATAGCTGTGCCCTTGTGAATCATCTGAATAGCTTCTGTGGAGGCATGTTCAAGCTTAATGCAAAATTTCATGCAGATTCATTGCTCTACTCACTCAGTCATTTTGAATGCAACAGCCACACAATATACATGTTCACTCAAAGGCATCTACTGCCCCACTGACTAGTACAGTGAAGCTGTCATTGTTCACGCATGCACATTCCAGTCCACTCTCCTTGGCTGACAGGTTACATCAATGTGACGCAAGCCATTCTCGCAACATTAACAGTGGTTGGACTTCTTCCAGAGAGACTTTGTATAGTCTCCTTCAAAGGATTGTCGTGAGATCCAAATGATATAACATATGACCACGATTTATAACACTAGTAAAGCACTACAGGCCCCTTTATCATCATCATCTTCACCATGATCATCATAAGTGATTGATTTGGTTGTGTTCCTGAGGGTCAACTATGCTTCTGGGATTAGCTGAGTGCCAGCTCTATGTGCATTTGAAAATTCTATTATTTAAAGCAATTTTCCCCTCTGTTTTATTCAAAGGACTAGTGTTTTGTTTTGTTTTGGTTTTCCCTACTGCTGAGCTTTCCAAATTACATTTGTCGATGGGGTGGAAGGCTGGTGAGTGGCTCTTCTGCATCTTTCCGGAGGAGGCTGCTCAGTGCCGTGTTGTTTGTAAGGGATAAATAATGGCTGGCTGGCCTTGCTTCACTTTTTGTTTTGAGCCTGGGAAAGAGCACAATTCTTAAAATACCTGGGTTCAGAAGTCTTCCAAACTGAACACATTGGCTTCATAAAAATCAGGTGAGATAGAACTCACCACATTGTCATTTTGGAGGAGAGGAAAACAACCAATTGTAATGTTCAGTTGTCTGTGTTCTAAGTACCCTCTCTCGCCTATCCCCTGCCAACATCTTATTGGCATTCAACTTAAAAATGCATTTCCATTTTACATAATGGGTTAATCACACCACAGGTTTTTTTTCTAATTCATGTCCTCAGGATATATGGAATATGTGTTATCTAAGAAAATGTGTATTTGTTTTGTTCCGTTGCCCAGTAAGCTTATTCTCAGTTCAGACTCTATGTCTGTGTTTATAGAGAGAATGTGTTACATTAAAGCCAGAGAAAATCATCTTCTAAATTACTCCCTCACGTGGAGTAAATCAATCCTGTCCCTTGTATCTGCTGGAGAAGCACAAGTGGCACAAGAGGAACGCCTTCAGTGGTTCATGCCCTTGACAGGTCAGTCAGAGGGTGGCTGAAACCGAAGAAGTCATGAGCCACCGTGCCAGCGGAAATGAAAATTGTACCACTCGTACTAACGGGTGCGCTTCCAAAGGGACTGTTTAGCGGTGTTAGAAGTCTCTCGGCAGATGCCTCTGAACTTAAAATACACTTAATTCCTAAGGATTGTCTTATAATTAATGTACCCAGATAGACTCAATGAGGAGAACGCAGGGCAAAGCATCACATTGCTCAGCAGTTTGCAAACTTTAGGGAACACGAAGATAAATAACTTGATATTTTTAAACATCTAAATTCATTTCCCTTATAACAGAGAATTGGGGACAGCATACAGTAAACAAAAGCACTTTTCAATTTTATCATCCAATTACCTTTAAAACAAGAAAAAGATCCAGCTACTTACTGTACCAGGAAGGACTCCATATAGCTGTCATCAAAAGAGTATCACTCGTACTTTGGTACAGCTTTATTGCTATTGACTTGCCAGTCCGCAAACATCTCACTGAACGTGGGAGGCTCGCTCCTGACTGTTTTAGTTATACCCACGGTGCTGTACAGCAACAGACAGTGTTAACATGCCTCCTGTTAACACAGCTTGTGTTTCAGGAAGAACAGCCAAATCTCATGTGACCACTGACAGCTGTATTTTCCTAGTATTAAGGAGTGTAATTTAAAAAGTGCTTAGAATTTTTCAGGTTTTGGTGCAAATTTGACTAACTGTCTCCAGAGATTAAAGCATAGTGGTGTGATGTTTGGATGGGCTGGTACCCCAATGGGGGCTAGTTAATGCCGTGCTATGTGTTTTTTTCTGGAAGGTAAAGTTTTGAACCCGTTTGGATCAGAGTCCCAATCTGGCTCTCCTGCTGACCTTAGGTAAACTTCTTAAACTCTATAGGCCTCAGTTTAATTACTTATTAAAATAAAATAATGATAATAATAATAACAGGGTGGTATTTGAAGAATGATGAGGTAATGTGTATGTTCTACCTAAAATAGTACCTGGCACTTAATAAGTGCCAGCTTTTATATTGTTACAGTTTGCTTTTACACCAGGGCACCATACTCATTTACATTATTCCTTTAAAAGGTGTTTATCATGTGCTTACTCTATCTCATCTCTTTGCTTCCTTACTGCAACCTTACAAGTAGGTTTCATTATTGCCATTTTATAGACGAGAACACCGAAGACAGAGGGGTTCAGGAAGTTGCTTAAGTTCACACCGTTAGTCAAGGATGCAGCCAGACTCGACCCCCAGGACCATTTTTAACAAATGTGTGTTTGTGTCTACTAGGTACTAGGCACTAAACTGGGCACTGGGAAGGCTGAGATTAATGAGACGTGCCTTCACTCCCCAAAACTCACATTCTGTCTGAGGATGAGAAGAGGAAATACAAGTTAGCCAGACCATGACAGCACAACTTCTGTTGTGATACGAAAGAGATGTGAGGGAGACCCAGAGTGTGTGTAACTGTGACTGGGGAAGGACACTCCAGGTAGAGGGAATTTGCTATGCAGAGGCATCAAGACATGGGATATTTGACAGGTGCTGAGGAATCCTAGGTTCAAAGCCCCCCTGTAGCATTTACTAGCTGTGTGACATTGGCTAGTTATCCACCTTTCACCCTTGTCTCAGGGGTCTCAAAACAGTGTCATAAAACCACGAAGTGGCTGAAGTGGAGATGAAAAGGTAAGTGCCTGGCTCAGTGTTAGCTGCTGGTTTGGCACTGTTATTCTTCACTGTCTTCGCTCACGCCATTCCTTCTGCAGGCTCTGGTGTATCGCCCCTCCCTGAACCTCCCAGCTCAGCCAGCTTCTCACCCATTTGCTTCCTCTCTTCATGACTCCACAGAGGCACAATGTCCCCTGGGACCACGCTTCTCAACTTCAGTGTGCAAACGAGTCAGGGGGCATCTTGTTAGAATGTGGATTCTGCTTCAGTAGGTCTGGTGTGGGGCTGGAGAGTCCGTGTTTCTAACAAGCCACCAGGTGATGCTGATGCTTCTGGCCCCAGGACCACAGTTTGCCTAGGAAGGGCCTAGAGTAGTGTTTCTGAGTGATTTCTGCCTTTCCAACAAGCTTCCAGTAATGCCAGTTCTGCTTTAACTAGTGAGAGTCCAGAGCACCATATAAAGCTTCATTTTTAGGGGCATTCTATGAGTAGTGCCTCACCGTACTTTCTACTGTTTTCTTCTTCTTTCCATAATGATCTGCTCCAGGCAAAATAGACTCATCTGCTTTTTCCTGAATTTGCCCTTTTTACTGGTCTGGAAAGATCTCCTTGGATCCCCACCTCCTCTGTGACCCATGATGCCTGTGTACATCTCCGCCACAGCCCTTACCCCACTGTGCTGATACATGTATTTACATGTCTCTTTCTACTTGCAGGCTATTTTCTTACCAACAACAAGCTAGAAGATATACTTTAATATTTACCGTATTATACTAGTATTACTTACTGGTGTATAAAGAGAGCAGGGTTTGAAAATGGTCATTGGATTCATTTCCCAGGGCTGCCATACAAAGTACCATAAACTGGGTAGCTTAAACAAGAGGAATTTATTGGCTCACAGTGCTGGAGGCTAGAAGTCTGAAACCCAGAAATCAAGGTGTTGCCAGGTTGGCTCCTTCTGGAGGCCCTGAGGAAGAACCTGTTCCATACCTCTCTCCTAGCTTCAGGTGGTCGCTGGCAATCTTGGGCTTACAGATACATCATTCTGATATGTCACTCTCTATTGTCCTATGGTGTTGTCTCCTTGTCTGTGTCTACCTGTGTCCCTTTCCCTCTTATTCATTTGGAGAAATAAGACACCAGTAAGAAAATGAAAACACCAGTCATTGAATTAAGGACCCACCCTACTTAACTAAGGACATCTTAACTAAGGACATCTGTAACAATCTATTTCCAACAAGGGTCACATTCTGAGTTTCTTGGAAGGACATGGATATGGGGGGAGGCACTATTCAACCCAGTACATCATTGTTTAGAATTGCTGGTGAATGGTGATACTACGAAGGTTTTAAAATTCTCTACAAGATGTGCTCAGGTTTTTAAATTCTCTACAGATCCTGCTCACACCTGAGGTAGACATTCGCACTGTCCATCCCCAGCCATTGGTATAAAGCTGTTAGTATGTCTTACCTATTCTAATAAAACAACTTGTCATTTCCATTTTATTCTCACTGCAACAGTACAGAATTTGTTTCTGAGGGCAGGTACTATGTTTTAGTCATTTTAAAATTTACCATGGCATATAGTAGTTACTCAAGAAATGTTTGTTGGCCAGATAAATTCAAAATGTCTCTGAGCCCCATGGCAACCAAAGAACTGTGAGTTCCATAATTGTTTTATATTTTTCACACTTTCAAGAAGTTCCTCTAATATGTATAAATTTGATGCTGTATTATAGTCATTCAATCAATAAATACTTTTTTCTTTTCTTATTTTAAAAGATTTTATTTATTTATTTTTAGAGAGAGGGGAAGGAAGGGAGAAAGAGAGGGAGAGAAACATCCATGTGAAAGAGAAACATTCATTGGTTGCCTCTTGCAGGCCCCCAACCAGGGACCTGGTCTGCAACCCAGGCCTGTGCCCTGACTGGGGATTCAACTGGTGACCTTTCGGTTCTCAGGTTGGCACTCAGTCCACTGAGTCACACCAGGCAGGGCACTTTTTTCCATTTAAAAAAATATTTGTTGAATAAGCTGCTGACCTAAAGGTTTGATGACTGTTGCCCTGCTTGTATTATAAGAATTACTTAGAATCAAAAGTTATACGTGGATTTTCAACTGTTTGTTGGTCAACCCCACCCCAACTCCTGCCTTGTTCAAAGGTCAGCTGTCATTCCTTAAATCTCTGCTTCGCTTCCATCATGAAGATATTAGCGGTAATCGGAGTCCTAGTAGTGGATATTTTAAGAAAACATAGGATAATTCTATCTCGCCCTGTGAGATGATTGGACCCTTCTAAAATAAAGAGCTATTTTTAACATTGTTTTAAATTCCAATTTTTGCCCCTTTAAGGGAAATATCTTCTCAATTAACTATGATGGTATCCTGTTGAAAGAAAAAAGTGGGACAGAACACCATTATATAATTATGTCATTGTAACACGGGGCTATTATGTTTTGAAGCAGACTTAATAAAGTATGAATTAGAGAGAGCTTGTTTTCCTCAGGAAAACTCAAAAGTTTACCTGTTTAAAACAAAACTATACCTTTTTGTAAATGTGGTTTGCCTGATATCATTTGGAAAGTCATTGAAGAAAATAAGAATTATTCATTCATTTAACAAATATGTTATTGAAATTTTTATTTCATGTCAGTTTCTATTCCATATGCTTGGGATTTTTTTATTGCTAATTTTTACATAGTCATGTAATAGTTTGCAGCTGATAAATGTGCCAAATGAAGAAGAAAATCTCCATCCCAAGGAATTTATAATACAGAAAGTCAACCGCAAAGAAACTGTCACTTTCAAAATATCATAATATTTCCAATCCTTGTTTTCTCTTCATTTGACTTGCCGTGACAGGTCAGGTATGGCAGAGTAATTTGAAAGTTTGAGGGGATTTACGACAAGCAACCTATCACACTAATGACAAATTTGGAGCATTCTATACTGTGCGGAGGAAAATGTTAGATATCAAAGACTGCACTGAATGGTTTATGTCTTACATTTTAATGCTGATTGGTTCACGTCAGTGGCTGATATGATAGCATGTCTCATTATGTGGATACTATAAAAAAATTTTTGTTGGCACATTCTAAGTAACTTTGTTTTGTTAAATATGTTTTATTGATTATGCTATTACAGTCATCCCATTTTTTCTTCTTTATTCCCCTCCACCCTGGATCCTTCCTCCCGTAGTTCATGTCCATGGGTCGTACATATAAGTTCTTTGGCTTCTCCATTTCCTATACTATTCTTAATCTCCCGCTATCTATTTTGTAACTACCATTTATGTTTCTTATTCCTTGTATGATTTCCCCCACCCTCCTTCCTCCCCCTCCCCGCTGATAACCCTCCATGTGATCCCCATTTCTGTGAATCTGTTCCTGTTCTAGTTGTGTGCTTAGTTTGTTTTTGTTGTTTTCTTTTAGGTTCAGTTGTTGATAGTTGTCAGTTTGTTGTCATTTTACTGTTAATATTTTTGATCATCTTATTTTTCTTAGATAAATCCCTGTAACATTTCATATAATAAGGGCTTGGTGATGGTGAACTACTTTAACTTGACCTTATCTAGGAAACACTTTATCCGCTTTTCCATCCTAAATGAAAGCTTTGCGTATAGAGTAATCTTGGATGTAGGTCCTTGCCTTTCATGACTTTGAATACTTCTTTCCAACATTCAAAGTAACTTTGAAATTAGGAATTGAAGCTTTATTATAAAAAATCAGCCTGAACTTGCACTGTGGATTTTATTCCATTTTGGCATGTACACATAATCGAATGAGTGTGCCAATTCCTACTCCTTGTCTATCTTCCTGATGTGTATACCGTGCATTTGTATTTGTCCAAGCCCTCTGAGGTGTGGCAAAAGCATAGAATGGGGTCAGGAGATCTTGGTTCTCCTCTTGGTTCTGCCCTTATCAAGCTGTGTGATCTCGGGCAAATCGCTGAGCCTCTCTAGATTTGCTCACCAGAAGACTGAACTGGTTGAGTTTATACATATTGCCGTTGATGGAATTAGAAGTCCTCTTTCCATCATTACAGGATTTGTTGAATTATTGTACCTTCTATTATTTGAATCTCTTTTTATATAATAATATGGTTGATTTCATCTGACTGGTCTAATTAGGAAAAGTTTATAGGGAGTCCAGTTTAGTTGACTATTTGGGGACAGAATCACAAAGCAGATCACATTTCCTAGGTAGACTGTGTTCTAGAAGGGGTGTTGGTCTTAGAAGTTTTGCTTTCATTGCCACCTCCAAGAGGGAAATGGCTTCAGACACAGTCACCTTTCGCTGGTGAGGCCGGGCTTTGCCACACTCAGGGATTAGCATCTGTTTTAGTTTCATATAAATTATTTAGATTAACGTCGGGCTTTCTCTAGGTCTTCAAAATTAAATTTTGAGTAAATCACTTAAAATACATAAGAATTTGTATGATTTTTATTACCGTGCAAAGCCTAGACTAAAGGCGCTTCATCTCCATGTTCCAGTGCCTGGCATGGGGGCTGGCCCACGAGAGGCCGGTGTTGAATGAAATAGTTTGATTTCCCCTGACCTCTAACATGGCTCTACCTCATCCTGCAGGAGATATGTTTTGGGTGGGCACGACTGTTGTGTACTGAACAATACTTTCAATATGCTGGCTATGTGAAGCAAATATGCTCTGACTTAGTGAAACGACCACCCAATCATAGGCCCATTTAATAACCTTAGATGTGCTTCTAGGTAAATTATGCACCATCTCACCCCTGCTTCTTCATCTGAGAAATGAAGGTTTAATTTCAATGGCTCCTGAGGGTCTTTCACTGCTAAAATCCTTTGATCAAAATTTAACTTTTTATGCGTCAGCCTGTGCTAAATTATACAGTTTCTGTAATTAGCATAACAGTTTGCCTTGAAAGAAAGTTGATTTCCAAGACTTTCAAGTACATGTTTTGAAATAATTATTTTGTAGTGATTAGGGCCACATACTTTGGAGTTGGACCAGCTTGGTTCCAAATCTTGACCAGGACATTTATTGAAAGCAGGTTGCCATCCTTCTATCAGACTCACTTTTCTCATCTATCAGTGGGGATAATGGTAGTACCAACATCACAGGGCCGTTGTCAGGACTAAATGAGATAATGTATGTAAGTACTTAGGACAGTTATAACTATTATTCTTACTGTCACCACACTGGGATCAAGATCACTGTGCAGAAAAACACTTTAAATACACTTGTTTAATTTTAGATCAAAGATAACAACTGCAGGTAAAGATTAAATAACTTCACTTCTTAAGCTGTACTTCGCATTCACTAGACGTCTCCCATCTGGGCGGGAACTGTCAGTGGAGATGAGAACGGCAGCTACACATCGGAGTGGCGCCTGGCTGGGTAAATCACACCTTGCTGCGGCACTCTTCGAACTAGCAAACGAAAGAGCAGCTTTTAGCAATGGAGCGATATGTATAAATTAAATTTATTGATACACATGGTTATGGTTATTATTTTAATCTTCCTCTCTTAGGCATTTTGTAAGAAAATATAAGTCTTGTGTTTACTTCTGTTTGTTAATGCTTTGATAAATCAGACATTTTTAGTATTCTATCAATGGCAAAAGTCTAATTGCCTTATTGTATTCTGATTTATTTCTTTCCTTACTTTCTTTGCATCTGCAGCCCAACAAATGAGTCTCTGAAGAGATATATGTTATGATACAGTGTCAGTGAAATTAATCCTGATCAATTTTAAAGTTCACATTTTTATTTGATGACTTTCAAGGGAATCACTAAAACTGAGATTGACTTGGTCTCTTCTTTTGTTGGTTAAATATTGTTGTTTGAAGGCAGTGGAGCCAGAGAGAAGAAG
Source organism: Desmodus rotundus (assembly GCF_022682495.2). Lineage (NCBI taxonomy): Eukaryota > Metazoa > Chordata > Mammalia > Chiroptera > Phyllostomidae > Desmodus > Desmodus rotundus. The sequence goes on along the minus strand of NC_071389.1, from coordinate 43,799,369 downwards.
GGGGCCCTTCTTGTGTTCTTTACTCTGTTCCATTTCTGCAGGGCAGCCACAGCAGCTCCTCTCCTCTGTGGACAAAATGGAGCTAATTGGTCAGAAGGAACACAGCGACTGTGATGGGCTTGCAACTCTGGCACCCCACCAAGGCCAGCAGCCGAATTCTAATCCGAAATGAGAGGATATTGAGTGCTCTGGAAAACCTACCCCTCATCCTTTCAGTTTCTCCAAACATTTTTAATTTTGACAGTGATAAAATTGTTGTCTCATATTGTAGGGTGTTTTACAGCTAGCATCTTTTCTGATCCCCTCGGTTACTCAGGGAGATACTTGGAGCAGATATTACTCTCCCTAGTCTCTGATGGGAAAACTAGGACTCAGAGAAAGGAAGCACGTGGCCAAAATCACACCGTTAATAAATTTAGAGAGAAGATTTCTGATAGGTGGATACGTGTTTCATAACTGAAAAAAAAGAGAAGAATTTGCACCCAAGTAAAGAAGAACATTCAGATTACATATTGTTTAATAATGATGACGATAAAAATGAAATTGTAGATAATATTTAGTACTTACTTTTTCATGCAAGAACATTTAAAACTCCTTATCTAATTTTACATGTAATTTTCAAGTTCTAACAAAAATAGCACAGCCTCTAGTTGAGTAAGAAAAACAAATGTCTGGGAAGGAATTTCTGGTTCTTTCCACAGTCGAATCTTGCCAAGATTTCTACACTGCTACATATGAAACATAGTTGTGTGTACCTTTCATACTGTTTATAACGATCTTTAGTTTTCATTCTTTATTTTTGTTTTTTTAATTTTTGTAATGCCGTTTTTTCTCTGTTCTGTATTTATTCACATAAAAGACAAAGAAATGTGAATGTTTCCAGAAAAAAACTATAACATTGTATAGGAAAGTATTACTTCCAAACATGTATTGCTACTCAACATTGCAAAAGTACATTTAAGTCCATTTTTTAAAATTCCTGGCTTGCATTTTAAGCCTCAACGCATGCTAAATGTAAATAAATGTTGAAGGAAATAGTCACTAATTATGTAATTAAAGAGAAATTTGAGAATAATATCAGTTTGGTAATGATCAGCATTTGATATTTAAAGCTAGTGCCATTTATATGGGGGGAAAAAACCTAAAAAAAAGCAGAGATATTTATTTATTTAATTTATTTAGAGCATAGATATTTAGATTTCTCTACTTTCACATTCAAGGAGCTAGGTAAATAAGCGTTTGTATGACCACAATCAGAATGTACAAATTATCAGGGACCACCCCACTTCCTCCGCAAATCTCCCCCTTCAGCCTAACTACCAAAAATCAGCCTTTGAGGGAACTTTGGCTAACTTTAAATCACATAGCCCATTGTTCTTGGAGCAAACCGATTTTACTTTTTTGCCTCTTTTTTTTTTTATCGTTAATGTCAAGCAAACATTTATTTCAGGTGCAAAGCCTCAGGATATGTTAGCGAAAACAGTGGCTGGGCTGGGCTAGTGCTTACTGCCCACTAAGTGGGTGGGAAAAGGGTGTTGTGACCCTCTTACCCTTCCCACCAGTCTCCCTAACAGCTTTGGCCTTTGGGTCAGCTCAATTTCCCCTCCACTGAGTGGCCATTACGGTGCCTGCTCGGTGATAAATGCTTTATGTAAGAGACTGCATTGCCGGCAGCTAGCGCTAGGGAAGTCTGCCACCGGGGCCAGCCAGACAAACTAACAGGCTGGCCCGCGATGGGCCCGTTACCTAGCAACGTGCCTGGCCTCACCAAAATGAAGAGACCCACAAACAAAAATGAAAAGAAGATAAAACGAGTCAAAGTACAAAGGGCGAGGAGGTTAATATTCCTCTATCGAATGACTTCGTTTTGGAGAATTGCATTTTAACCTTTTTTTTTTCCCTAAAGCTGAAGGTGGAGACATGTATTGGAAATTAAATTAGGCCACATTTGTATTTTTTTAATATTTTCTTTTATGCAGAATTTGCTTTCCCTCTCCATAATTTTCTAACCTCCATAATTTTCTCTTAAAGTGGAAGGAGAAGCTACATTAGACGGGAACATACGATGGATATGTAAATATTTAACTTTTCTTACACCATCTTGCTGTGTGGCTTTGGGCAGGTAGTTTGGATTCTCTGTTGCCAAGAAAGGACGGCAGAGGTAACGTATTAAACACAACAAGAGGTTGAGGTGTAATGTTTTATGCCAGGGAAAGACTCTCATTTTCCTTAACCAATTACAACTAATGCGAGCTGTTACCTTAAAAATTAGTGAAGACTGTGCTCAATTAAATAAATGGCTTTTAGTTTTGAGGTTCAGGGTGGCCCCCAAATTATTAGGCCAGTGTGTATACATATGTGTAATTTTCAGCATCTACTATGTACCAGGTAGTATACAAGGCCCTTTAAAAATATGTACTACTGTTTGTACCAGATAAAAGTGAGTGAGTGAGTTTAGATTCACTCAAAAACAGTTATTTGACAAAAATTTTTTAGTTCCTACCAATCCAAGGATTGGTATGCTGATACTTCCTACCTAGTGACATAAACAGAAATGTAACTACAGAAATATAAATGAAGTATTCACAAATCTTTCAAATTTCCTTCTTGTCAGCCTCCCCATCACTGACCTAGTTCAGGCCCACAACTATTTTCCCTACTTTAAACCTTCTTCCCTGTAGTACACTCTGCCAACGTTACTTGCTAAGTTATCTTGAGTCCTTTGCTAAGATGCTTGTTTGGTTCCTTATTGTCCAAAGCCCTGTGCAGTCTGTCTCATCTCTGACTCCTGCGTACTGTAGTCACAGAATTGCTCTCAGTGCCCGAGATACGCCATGCTTATGAGCTCCTTTCTGCCTTGGCTTATACTGTTCTCTGTGTTAAGAATGTGCTTCCCTGTTTCATTTCTCCATCCAGAAAACTTCTGGTCCATCCTTAAGATCCAGGACATCTGTAGCTCCCTCCAATGTGCTTTCATAGGTCTCGTCTTGTCTATCCCCATCTGTAAAACGGCATGAATAACAGTATCTACTTCATAGGGCTGTTGTGAGGAATAAATAAGCTAATAACATAGAAAGTACTTAAAACAAAGTATGTATGATGTAAACACCCAATCAACATTAGCTATTGTTGCTCTTATAAAAATCTCAAATATAGCATTTGTGTGGTAATCACTGTTCACGTATGTGTCTTACCCCTCAGATGATAAGATTTTCTAGAGGCAGGAAGTCTGCCTTAGTTAGCTTTGCACTCCTGTGTTAGGCATTTGCTTGCCATTATATAGGGTCCAGCAGAAGTAATGCCTGCTTGAGTGTGGTTGGTAGGGTAATAATACGGGTGTAATAATGTACCGTTTTAATTTGGACATTTCACCTAAAATGTCATATGGTATGCTTGAGCGTGATATTGTTATATTATAGAATTACATGCTTATGATTTTGTAATAAAATATTTTATAATAAAAAAGGGGCATTATTTGTGCCAGACCCTGTATTATAGTAGATGCTCAATAAAGGTTGTTAAGTGAATCAATGCCGAATGTTTCTAGGGCTCCTTGGGTTCACGAGGGATTTTGTTCCCGTTACGGTTTAGTATTCTTTCTCCTTAAAACAAAGTTCTCACACCTAGTAAATGCTCTTCATGAGGCTTTTGGTGTTAGGATGCCCACTAATACAAGCGTTCGCTTGTCCATCTTCTACCTCTATTGGAAAACCATCATAAACTCTCTTTTATTACACAGCTAAACTTGGACACTCGAATTCCAGAGTCGCCTGGAAAACCCCTGTAAAGTGATTGCGCTATTTTTTGTTTCATGGCTGTTAGATTTCGCTTCGGTGTATTCTGCCTGTAAACTTTACAGGGTTCAATCTTTAAGCCAGCACGTTGACTTCTTCCCTACTTCTCTCTTGTGTTGTAAGAAACAGAATCAGTATTATATTTTCAAATAATAAAACATATGCTTATTTATCTATCTTTACAAAAACTCATGTTGAGCACAAAACATCATCTTTAAAAGTAGTCTCGAATTGGTGGCCCGACCATAGAATGACATTGTGGGGACCTGCAGATGCCACATGACATTGTAGGTGCAGAGTATTAAAAAGAGGGCAGGTGCAGAGAGAGCAGAACAGGGACAAGAATGTTCCTTTCAAACAGAGAGAAATCATTTCCCAGTGAACACCCAGTAGAAGTTTACTTTTTGGTGAACTTAAAAGCCTGACATGTATGTTTTTCTTTTCTTTTACTATAAAGAGAGGCAGACTGTACTTGTGGAAAGAGCATGGGCTTTGGAGCCAAGCTAACCTGGACACAAGCTTTGTTTTGCTATTTAGCAAGACAGGTTAAACTGGCCAACGGGCTTATCCTTTCTGACCCTCGGTTTCCTTATCTGTAAAATGGGAGTCTTCCTGCCAGAGCTTTTATGAGGATTAAATGAGACCACCTATAAAACACCCAGGACAGTGAGTGTTCCACAGGGACACAATAATTATTAGCTCCCTCCCCAAATCTCGTTGTTTTTGTTCTTTTTGATCCTGTCTAATAAAACAAACCCCAGACACACCATCCTAACTCTGTCCCTAAGGTTTTTCTTTTCTGTCACGACTATTCTGGCCTCCAGGGATTGGACTCTTCTTTGAGGCTCTGTGCCCCAAATGACTCATTTTCTTTGGTTCCCTTTGAGACGCTCAGGGATAGCAAAAAGGATTGAGTGATGTGATTGAGGCAGGGAAAACATGAAAAGCGGCTCATGAAACAGTTCCATAACTTGGGACTTGAATCCTGACTGTTTGGCTTCTGAGTCTGTACTTTTAACTGGTCTTCTACATCTATGCACAGATACAAAGGGTTGTTTGGGGACAGCAACCTAACACTGGAAAGCACTCGATCAGTCAGGTTGAACTTGAACTCCCCCCTACCACAGGTATTTAGGGAAGCCTTTCATCTGCCTGACGGCATTCATGCTGGTGCAGCCATGACCAGAGCAGGCATGGCCCCCACCTCTGTGGAGCTCACTGTCCACTCAGAGTCTGTGACCACCAGGGTCTTCATCCACAGAATGGGAATAGAGCCCCACTTTACCCTGTAACGAAAAATAATGAAATAATGTTAAGAGACTATTGAGCACTTCATTTATATGCCTAAAGCTTTATACACATTGTTTTATTTCATGATCCCAACCACTTCAATTTCACACCTAAAGAAATGGAGGCTGCTTGTTCAGGTCAGCCCAGGGTGGCCAGGCTGTCTGCTGCCAATGCAGTTGCTCTTGACACCATGCTAATGAATGGGAAGCAGCTGGCAGAGTGCTGGGCACACACTGTAAGTGGTACTGCAGGAGTCAGAGCCCCTCTCTCTACCTTCCCTTCCCTCCTCCACTCTTAGGTGCCCAGGTAGTGAGAGGGCGGGGGGGCGGAGAGAGAGAGAGAGCGAGCAGAAGTGGGAGGGAAAGGGGCAGAATGGACAGACATGGTGCCCTTCACAGTTCTCCCTAAGGTGGTCCCACAGCCAGTACCTACACTCATTAAATCTCCCTGCAATCTGTTTGGGTTTCCCCAACCTCAGTAAAGAAGATTCTGTAATTTTATTCCTGAGTTTTAAATGGTTTTAATCTTTCTTCCTTTCTCAGTTTATACTTTTCAATTTGTTTCCTTGTCCCTCACTCTTTCTCTTATAAGCACAGGACCAGGCCTGTGGTAATGAATGGACTCATACTAATTATAAGGCTGTGATTCCACCAAAGGGCTTGGATGCTGCTGCTACTTCCATCAGTGACTTGAGCAAAGCTCCAGGGCTTTATGACTCATCAGCGTCTTGATGGAAATTTGGTCTGGCAATCGGGATCTAGTTGTTCTGGAGGCTGTACACATACATGTTGCTCTAGAGAAAAACAACTTCAGAATCACTTGCTCTCTTTTAGTGATTGCTGCTGATACATGTCTCTTAGGGTCGGAATTACCATTTACAAGTAAGCTTGAAAAATGTCTTAGTGTCTTAGAATGACAACGACTCATATGTAGAAGAGATTTTGAAAAGGGAGGTCTTGTGCCAAGAAATTGTCTTTCATTGACCCTAACTGACTATTTCACAAGATTTCCAGCATCTGAATCTGTTACCACAAAAGACAGTGCAGACGTAGAGAAGTGTGAGCCTAAATACACTATCTATTATTTTCAGGGACACAGGCACCAAGATTTTATGATCATCTTAGTTACATACCATTATTGGATCCTCACCACAAGGACTCTGTGGTAAGTATTGTTAGCCCCATTGCACAGATGAGAGAAATGAAGCCCAGAAAGATTAAGTAACAAGCTTAAGACCTCAGAGCTAGGCGGTGGGACTCAGGCTCAGATCTTTGGGACTCCAAAGCCATTGCCATTCCACTGCACTATTTCTAGAGGGAAAAAATTTACAACAGTTGGTCCAGACAAGCCATTTGCATTGGGGTGAAAATGGGGGTCCAGTGAGTGATAAAATTGGGGGCTGTGATGAGGGAAACTAGGAGCCGGTGTCCAGGTAAAGAGGTAAGGACATTGGGAAGCTTTGGTTGTGGTCTCAGGACAGGGGTGGAGGGAGGAGTCCAATCCAAGGTGGTGGGAAGATCCCAGAAGGGCAGGGCTGGGTGTCAGGACCCTCAGCAGGTGGTGGAGACAGACTCCTCAGACCGAAGGGAGTGACGCTGGAACTGAGATGATGTGTGAGGTGCTGAAAGATGGCTAGTTGGGAGCTGGCAGTGGCTAGGGAGGGTTCCAGGAAAGAGAAGGCCCATGGTTCCTGCCCTCGAGACATTCACAATGTGATTGGGCAAAAGTCTGTGTGCTCTTACAATGTAAAGAATTACAAGGCAAGGCCAAGTGGGAGAAGTGTCAAAAGAGTGGGCAGAAGTAAAAAAACGGTGTGTTTACTCCCAGCCTCCCACCCGTTTCTTCAAAGGATAGAGAGCAGCACTTTAACAGTGATAACAGCTCCTGACCCACCTGCCTGCCTTCCTCTCCAGGCTGCCCTTCAACATCCCTCTCCTCCCTATCACAGCCACAGTGACCCACTCTGTCTCATGGTGCCACCTCTCACTTCCAGAACGTGGCACAGGCCAGTCCCTGCCTGGAACACTCTTTGCCTGACTACCACCAGGCCCCAGGTTTTAGCATAGTCCTCCTTTCCAGGAAGCCTCCCCGGCCCTTTCCCCCGCCAGCCAGTTGTTTGGCCATCGTCACCATCCACGCTCCCAGGCATCATGTAAACTCCGTAAGGCACCAGGCACATTCTGTTCACTGTGGTACTCCCGTACCTGGCACAGACTGGGTGCTCAATAAATATTTGTTTAATGAATTCATTCTTTGATCACCCAGTGTCTTGTATAGTGCTGGGAACTCTTCAAAGACATTGTTCTAAGAGTTTCATGTGCGTTAGCTCCTTTAGTCTTCATTACAACCCTACCAAATGAGAACTGTTACCATCCCTGTTTTACCCACAAGGAAATTGAGGCGTACAGCCTAGGGAGTCTGGAGCCAGGAACTGTACCCTTATCCACTACTCTATATTGCCTGAAGGTTAGTCTCAAGAATGAACACACTGGAACATGTAGGAATTACTGTTATTTTCCTGGAGTCATATTTCTTAAAGTTATAGGGTATATTGAGTCGATTTTATGGGCTTAGGCCTCGAATGGGGCTGTTCATGTAAACTCTGCTTCAAGAAGTCCCAGTTCAGGTGAAGTCCTGGACTACATCATCACTGTCACTTTTAAACAGGAAGGGCAACCAGAGGGACTTACAGAAATGTGACGGAGTTTCAGGAGGCTGGTTGTCCTCTCTCTGCAGGCCTCATCTGTCTGTGAGTGTGTAAGTTTACAAACTAGATATTGCCACTAAATATCATTCATAAGTAGCATCTGCTATAATTTACATCCTTTCAGAAAGTAACAACTATTAGCAAGAGCTCGTAACACCCTCAGGTGAGAAAACACAGATGGAATCCCTCCACTCACCTGGGATTTGGTTACGTGTGAACTGGGCAAAGGAGAGAGGAGGGGTTAAAACCACGCTGTTCTTCTTAGCGATTCTGTTCATGACTGCTGCGGAAACAAACATCTGCCCGCCCTCTCAAAGGTACTCAGGCCACCTCCAGACCTCATAGTTCAGTGTTTGCTTGATGCCATGCCAATAAAATGAGGTTTGCCCATGGAGCCCATACCAGATTGTGCTCCTTAACAATGTGTGCTGCTTGGCTGTTTCATTAGGTTTGGCACCAAAGCCTCCCAGCAGCCCCTGGGTGCCAGGCACTGAGCTAGCCCAGGAGAGGCTATTGGTGCCACCCCCGTATCTCTTGGCACTCACTCCATGTTCTGCAGGTAGCTCACAGCAAGCACCTGTAACTCCGCACAAGGGCTTTTTCAGGTCACAGGAACATGCTTGATCTTGGAGGACAGCGAGCCAGAAATGCTGGAGAGCTCATGCCCCTGGGAGCGGCCCTCCACCAACAACAGATGGGGAGTTGGTAGATAAATGCCCCAGCCCCTCACCCCTGAGTGGGACAACGCTGGGGCATTTCTACATGGCCTCCCAAGCTTTCCAGAGTGATTGGTAACTTGCTTGAGAACACATTTCTTACTAGCTTCTTTTCCTCTGCTCTTTCCCCTCTTCAATCCCCTCCTGCTGTCCTCTGGGACCATCTCCCAAATAAACTACTTGCACTGGAATGCTTGTCTTAGAGTGTACTACTGGGAAAACCCCAGCTGAGACAGCTAGGCCCTGGGCATATAGAGCCAGTCAAGACAGACTCTGCTTTCAAGAGGTCCCCAGTCTAGACAGTGAGAAAAACAACCCAGTGATTATGACAGTGTGGAAATGCTAGAGTGGAGGCTCAACAGGGGCTATGGGATATAGAGAAGAGTCACAGAGGACTCGTGGAAGTGTGTAGGCGGGTGGTGTGGAGCAGTCAGAGTGAGCTTGCAGGAGGAAGCAAGATGTGTTAATTGCTTGCTTCAATGATAAGTATCATGTTATAAAATAGTTTAATATTTGTGGAATAAATGATCTGTAAAACGACTCTTGTGTATCTACAGAGTTGCAAAAACACTATAAAATGAAATTTTTACTAAGTCAGGCTTTTAGGTCCCTAATGGTTTATGTTCTGAGAAAATACTATAATGTATACGCATTGGTTTCTGTCCTTCCTGGGCACCTGGGCTCCTGTGAGCACATCTCCCCAAGCTCAGTCCGGATGGATGAGCACATGACGTTCATGCTCCGAAAGCCCTTTACACGTGTCCCTCTCCCAGTGCATGGCACTTTTTGTCTATATGTTGCTCCCTGACACCCACCCCATGTCCTTGGTGGTACCCTCATTTTTTTCCTTTGCTGACATCAAAACAGTTCATTATTTAATCATATGTTTTGCATCGCTTTCAAAAATATGCCACTAAACTCTAAGCTCCATGAGGGCAGGGAGCTTTCTGATTTGCTCCCCATTGTATACTGAGCACAACACTGTTGCTAGCATACAGTGGGGGTCAGTAAATGTGTTGTACGATTAAATGACTAGGAGCTCCTTGTAGAGAAAGACAAGGCCTTGTGATCGATGCATCACTGGTCCACAGCACAGGGCCCAGCACTTGTAAAGGCCATTAGAAGTTTATCTAATGATTTTTAAAGGCCCAGTGTAATAGAATACTCTATATTAAAAAGAGAAGTTAATTATAGCAGAATGTTTTAATTTTTTTCTTTTCTTGGTTGCCACTGTTCTTCAAATAGAAAACCATTTCCATAATTACAAGTGGTTATCACAGAGCTTCTGTGTCTATCATGCTTCCTACTTCTTCCGCTGTCTCGGGCAGATCCCAGAAGCTCTTTCAGTTGCATCATCAGAGCCTCAGAAGACGATTGGGACAGGAAGCCAAGTTCATGTTGAATGAAGTAGTCACTGACATTGTAATTACTCAAATGAGAGCCCAGCCAGACTGCCAAGGGTTAGCCTCTCGATTCCTCTCACAAATCCAGTTTTGACAGGTGGTCCAGTTTCTTTCCAAAAGGAGATAATCTTTCTCAAAAGTGAGTTGCTACAAATCCAAAAGAGAAGCCATATGAGAAAGAACTATGCCTGCATCCATACCCGTCGGAACTCAGGCCTCTCCTGGAAGGACTCTCATTGGAATAGAACCTTTCTGAGATGTTTGGATCTCCCTTCAGAAACTCTGTGCTGCTGGAGGATCCTGGACACGAGCTGGGAGATTGTTTACTACAAACCCTTGCCTCCCAGCTGATCCCTGAGTAATCTCTCCAAGAACAGTCATGGCTTCGTGGTAAGGACTTCTCACACTTGGCTTTAAGCCTGTCCTGATGGTGGAAAATAATGATCACACCAACAATAACAATGTCTAGTATTTAGTGAACTGTGTGTTCTTTATCCCATTTAATTCACAAAACATTCCCAGGAGGTAGGCATTATTATTATTCATATTTTATATGTTAAGAAACTAAGACTAAAAGAGATTAAGCAACTTGTCCAAGACCACATAGCCTGTAAGTGGTGGAGCTAGGATTTAAAACCAGATACTCATGGACTTCTGGCCAAGATGGAGGTGTAGGTAGAAATACTTTGCCTCCTTGCACAACCAAAACAAGGGCAACAACAAATTTAAAAACCAAAAACAAATAGAACTGCCAGAAAATTGAACTGTATAGAAGTCCAACAACCAAGGAGTTAAACAAGAAACATTCATCCAGACCGGTAGGAAGGGTGGAGACAGGCAACCCGGCAGAGAGGACTTGTGGCAAGGTGACAGCTGGTGGACTGTGGCGAAGAAGGCCCTGGCTGGCGGACCAGGTGAGGCAGTGACTGGGGGACCCAGTGAGGCAGGGTCTGACAGACCTGGCGAGGCAGTGGCTGGCAGAATGGGCAGTCCCACATTTGTGTGTGGATAAACCAAGAGGAACAACAGAGGACCGAGACAGACTGTGCGACCCAGGGCTCCAGTGCGGGGAAATGAAGCCTCAAGACCTCTGACTGAAAAGATCTGTGGGGGTTGAGGAGGCAAGAGAAACTCACAGCTTCACAGGAGAGATCACTGGAGAGACCCACAGGGTCCTAGAAACTACACGGGCCCACCCACCCAGGAATCAGCACCAGAAGGGCCCAATTTGCTTGTGGGTAGCAGTGAAGGGGACTGGAAGATGGCAGAGAGCGGAGCAAGTGCCATTGTTCTTTCTTGGACACTTCCCCACATACAATGCCACAACACAGCTATGTGGGTTGCCCCGCCCTGGTGAACACCTACAGCTCTGCCCCTTACTATGTAACAGGTGCACAGAGACAAAAAAAAAGTGGCTCAAATGAAAGAACAGATCAAAGCTCCAGAAAAAATACAACTAAGTGAAGAAGAGATGGCCAACCTATCAGATGCACAGTTCAAAACACTGGTAATCAGGATGCTCACAGAATTGGTTGAGTATGGTTGCAAAATAGGGGAAAAAGTGAAGGCTATGAAAAGTGAAATAAAGGAAAATATACAGGGAACCAACAGTGACAGGAAGGAAACCGGGACTCAAATCAATGGTTTGGAGCAGAAGGAAGAAAGAAACATTCAACCAGAAAAGAATGAAGAAACAAGAATTCAAAAAAATGAGAAGAGGCTTAGGAACCTCCAGGACAACTTTAAACGTTCCAACATCAGAATCATAGGGATGCTAGAAGAAGAAGAGGAAGAGCAAGAAACTGAAAACTTATTTGAAAAAATAATTAAGGAGAAATTCCCCAATCTGGCGTAGGAAATAGACTTCCAGGAAGTCAAGGAAGCTCAGACTTAATGATAAGGAAAGAATCTTAAAAGATAAGGAAAGAATCTTAAAAGCGGCAAGAGAAAAGGAGAGGTACCTACAAAGGAGTTCCCATAAGACTATCAGCTGATTTCTCAAAAGAAAACTTACAGGCAAGAAGGGGCTGGAAAGAAGTATTCAAAGTCATGAAAGGCAAGGACCTACATCTAAGATTACTCTATCCAGCAAAGCTTTCATTTAGAATGGATGGGAAGATAAAGTGCTTCCCAGATAAGGTCAAGTTAAAGGAGTTCATTATCACCAAGCTCTTATTATATGAAATGTTAAAGGGCCTTATCTAAGAAAAAGATTAATAATATGGACAATAAAATGACAACAAACTTACAACTATCAACAACCAAACCTAAAAATACAAAAACAAACTAAGCAAACAACTAGAACAGGAACAGAATCACAGAAATGGAGATCATACATGAAGGGTTATCAGTCGGGGGGAGAATGGGGGAAAAGTTACAGGGAATAAGAAGCATAAATGGTTTACCAAATAGATAGGGGGATGTTAAGAGTAGTACAGGAAATGTAGAAGCCGAAGAACTTACACGTACGACCCATGACATGAACTAAAGCAGGGAGGGAATGCTGGTGGGAGGGGGGTACAGGGTGGAGGGGAAAATGGGACAACTGTAATAGCATAATCAATAAAATATATTTTTTAAAAAAGAAAAATAAATAAAACCAGACACTCAATTCCAGAGCCCTCTGCTCTTGGATCCACAAACAGGACTTGAAAGGGCAAAATCCTCTGGAAGGATTCTTTGCTAACAGAGCTTATATGGGAATGAAGGGTGTAACACTGAAAGGGTAGATGAGCAAGGAAAACCTTAACTTCTTACTGCTTGTGAGGAAATCCGTTAATGTATTTTATAATTTGATGGTGAATAAATGTGATGCCCAGGCACAGCAGAAACTGGAAGTCCAGTCTCTTGACCCCCTTATAGTAGGTTACTTTTAGGTCTACCAGTGGCAAAACCAATATCCCAGAATGTCTACCAAGGTCAGAATGTGAGTAACTTCTTCTTACTTACATTAGTCATATTGGGCTAGATCGTGTGGCAATAACCAGTAAACCCCAAATCTCAGTGGCTTAAAACAGTAAAGGTTCTTTTCTTACTCATGCTGCCTCTTCTTCATAGGCCTCCTGCTCCTGATCATTTCAGGCAGAGATGTGAGCCAAGGGAGCCTCCCACACCTGGAATGTTGGAATGTTGACGGTTGCCATTTATGTACAAGAAGCAAACTTGGCAAAGCATTGGTTCTGCAAATTCCATTGGCCCCTTGCAGGTTCCTGCCTGCAAGTGACACCTGTCATTTTTGCTAACAATTCATTTTTACAAACAAATCACATAGACCCAGTTAAATTCAAGTGAGTGAGGCATTTGTCTAAAATGAGAAAAAATTGAAATATTGATAAATAACATTAATGGCTTTCCCATCAAATCCTTCCATCATCCTCAAACATGCTTAATTAAGAATGGATAAAATTGTTCACATAATAAAATAAATCATGATTATTTCAAGCAGGTGATCACATAATCAATCCACCAGAATGTCTTATTTGGCCACTGTTTGTCCATTGATCAGTGTCTTCGGTACAGCCTTGAGCTTCTGAGAGCAGCGAGTGCTCTTACTTATCTTTGATTACTTAGCACCTGGTACAGTGCTAGGAGCATGTGCATTAGTCGCCTTGGGCTGCCATAACAAAATACTATAGACTGGATGGCTTAAACAACAGAAATTGGTTTTTGCACATCTCTGGAAGCGAGACGTCCAAGATCAAGGTGCTGGCATGGCTGGTTTCTGGTGAGAGCTCTCCTCCTGGTTTGCACATGACTGTCTTTTCATGATGTCCTCACATGGTCTTTCTGTGATATGTGAACATGGGAAGAGAGAGAGCTCCCTGGTGCCTGGCCCCACCCTATGACCTGATTTAACTTTAATGGTTTCCCTACTCCTAACACAGTCACACACGGGTTTAGGCATCAACATATGCATTTTAGGGGGATATAAGAATACAAACATTCAGTCTCTAACAGCATGGTAGGCTTCAATGCTTTTTTTTTAATGAATGAATGGATGGATGGATGGATGAATGAATGACTCCGATTAACCAATAGTCCTCCTTTAGTGTCCAGACCATGATCACATGCCACTTTTTTTTTAGTCTTCCTCTCCCCATCTTCCTCTCTCTGTCACTATTCTTCTTTGTGAGGCACACTCATCCTTCAAGACCCAACCAGTAGATTCTTGCCCTGAGGAAATCACCCTCCTGACCTTCCCAAGCCTGAAATAATTATTTCCTCTTTTCTTCTTCTGGAACACTTGGTACCTCCCTTGGTTGGGGTACTGATTGCACATAATTATAATTTTTTACATACTAGATCATCTCCCACACTGATCTGTGAGCCTGTATACAACAGGGGCTGGTAGGTATGAGGTGGCAGGCACCCACCATGGGGCCTGACTCACGTAGGTGCCCAAAATGTGTTGGTCAAATAAATAAATGGATTAAGGGATCTTCTGGTTCATATGATGTTAGTCTTCTATTGCATGTGTGTGCTCTATATTTGATATGCAATTTACCCATAAGACTGGGGCTGTCAGTAACTGCAAGAGGATGAGAACACCAGTCATGCTTGTCATTAGAGCACATTCAAACTCGTGCAATGGAGACTACCAGTCTGGCTGTCTCATCTTCGCTTGATTCCTCCTCAGCTAAGGTGCCTATCCGGCCCCTGCAGGCCTGATGCTGTCTCTGCAGGACCTAAGCAGTCCTCCCAAAAGTCAGGGAACAAATGCACCTACTCAGCATGGTCCAGCATGAGGCACAGCACATAGTAAACACTTACTAAAGGTTTGTTGAGTGACTTAATTAATTCACCAAGATGCCAGAAAGGCAGGTCACAGAGATCATTTTAAGAGTCCAAGATTTGAGCCCTGGCTGGTGTGGCTCAGTGGATTGAGCGCCAGCCTGCAAATCAGAGGATCCCTGGTTCAATTCCCAGTCAGGGCATATGCCTGGGTTGCAGGCCAGGTTCCCAGTAGGGGGGGCACAAGAGAGGAAACTACACATTGATGTTTCTCCCCCTCTCTTCTCTCTGTCTTCCCTTCTCTCTATAAATAAATAAATAAAATGTTTTTTTTAAGAGACTCTAAGAGTTGAAAGAAGAAAAGATTATGGCATCTTAGAAGCCTTGACTTAGAAGATACTGATGCCACATATGCTTGGTGGGATTCCAAACTGGTATTTTTCCAAAACCTTGGAGGGGATGTGACTGTCTCCTTCTCGTGCAGATCTCTGGGAATGGAGAGCCCACGTCATGTGAGCTTGCATCTTTGGCATAAACACAGGCTTTCAGCTCCAAGGGCTAGGCCTGTATCTCTAGTAGAGTAAGCTCACCATTCTGTCAAGGGAATGCATGCATGGCGTGCAGCTGATGTGTGGCCTTGCCTTTGTCCAGAGGTGCCAGGGGCAGCACAACTCCATAAGGTGGTAGAAACTGAATGAGTGCTTGTGGTGAGGAATGAAATTGTAGGATTATGTGTAAATATAAGGCATGTGTGCTGAAATACCTGTTCTATAGGGAGGCAGGAGCCCGGAAGGAGGCGGGGCAGCCATCCATCAGCTTTTCGGATCTGCCTCTGCTAATGCGTCTAATTACCTCGCCCACACCAGCAGGCCCTTGGCAGAGGCCGCGTTGGGTCTGAGCCGGCCTAGCAGCCACAGTGTGGAGGGTGAACCCGATGGCCTCTTCAGTCTATTTAGCAGGCTCTGAGATGTGTAAGTACATTATCTGCAAGGCTGGTAAAGAGCGCTTGGGGAGGATTTGTGGGTCTGTGGGAAGGACAAAGAAAAATGTTTTCTAATAAATTATTCACCATCTCACAATCCCTTTTGGGCAGATTGTTGCTCCGTTTGCCCCGCGCTGCTCAGCGCCTCTTCCCTCCGCATTCAGACGCGCAGTTTCTCACCTCCAGAGAGCAGCAGAGATCTCGGGCAGGCTGCTGCGGCTAATGGTGGCAATTAATAACTTGTCATAATCCCGAGGATGAAAGGGAAGGCGCCCCATCAGCAGGCGGGTCATGGCACTGCTTGCAAGCAAATGAGGTGCAGGTGTGGCCTGTGCTAAGCGCTGCGCTCTACACCCGGCGCGCTGCGGTGCCCAGCCCCAGACCCCGCTCCCGCTCCCGGGGCGCCCCCGCCCCCTATCACATTGTGCACCTCGCTGCCGAGACATCCCCGGAACGTATCAATAAATCAGAGTTCATGGCATAGAACCTTCCAAACACTTAATTGCACTCTGAACACTGTTAGCTCTGCCAGGCCCAACTCGCCTGTTCTCCCCCCAAGGCCTCCCCAACCCCCGACTTGCTTGGTAAGAACTGCACACTTCAACTCTCCCCTCCACGCTCCTTGCGCCTCGCCCCCTCCCCCATGGTATTATCCTTCAACTCTACCCCGTACAAGCACTGCCACCTTGGAAAGTGAACATGGTAAAGAAACAGCCAGCCTGCTGAGCCTGATCTGGGCTGCTCTCACTCAGTTCCCAGTGGAGCTGGAAGACACGAAATCCTCGTTAGGGTTTTGGAAACCACCAAACGCAGAATCACTTATTTCACCGACAGCTCCAACCCAGTTGTCTTTTCTCTTGTTTCCATTCCTGTGGGTCAGTTCTGCTTGAAATGAACCAAGTTTACAAATCTCTTCTGGTTTGTACACTCCTATTATGCATACGAGGTGATGCATTTGTAACTGTCACACAAGTCAGGGTGATACAGCACTCTCATCTGACCCTATTCATTTAAATGGGTGCGTCTTGATGACATTGATTCATGTTATAAGTTATATCCATGCATTATAATCTTTATGTGTCACCCTACTGGTTATTTCTACTACAATGCTGGGGGGGTGGGGAGTGGGCTGGAGATCCAGCAAATGAGGGTGAGTAGGATTTAAGAGTGCTTTAAAAAATATGAAGTCCATATAAACTCCAGAGCTTCCTAGATAAGTTTATTATGTGTCCCTATCTTGAAATAAGGAAATTTACATGCAGAAGAGTCCTGGGTGAGGTGTCTTTTGCTGTAAGTATTCTGCTGACTAACGTATTAATATTTGGGCAACGTGTGCTTCAAATGCACAGCGCGCCAAACTGAAGGGGTAAGCAAACATGATTATGCATGCATGGGAGTCTTTATCAAGGTGGGGTTAATAATGTTTTAAAGCAGAACTATTTCTCATGAAAATAGCCACTCTTAATAGCCTCTGTCTCTTTATTGTGCTTCTTACTGAAACATAAATCACTAATATGTTTTCAGCGGCAAAGTACTCTCTTTTTCCATTGTATTCACAGATTTAGTGGCATTTCAAATAGATAAACACAAGCAACATCTATCAACACTACAAAAAGGGCGCCTTAATCAAAGCTCCAGGTCCCGGGTCTCAGCATCTCCATTTACCTTGAGATAAATCCATTGGTGTGACCACCACCGCACCGGGTGACAAATCACCCCAGCCGGCCGAGCAGTGCACGGGCTTATTGGCCTTCCTTTAAGTGGTCTTACCCTTCAATGAAAAGGATGGGGCTTGTCAAGCAGGACCAGATTAAAGTTAGACAAAAAGAAATGATCTGTTATTAGAAAACTCCGACTGAGAATCACAAAACAGGAAAGAAATATGAATAAAAATTTCCAGGGGGAAGACCATCTGATCCCAACAGAAATTAACTCCCATTATGGGCATGAGGTAATAGATGGCCTGCAGTTGGAGCTAATGAGGATTTCAGATGAAGGAGGTGTAGGGCTCCCTGGCTAGGGGAGTTAGCAGCTGCTCTGGTCATTCAAGTGCAAACTTTAGGAATGGCCTGAGCTCCTGGCTTCCTGGGCTCAGTGGCGTGTTTAGATGGTGCATGGAAATTACAAGCTCTTGCAAGTTAGCTCACTCATGCCGGCCTGGACACATCGAAGAATGTTAACCCTGGCAGGAACCTGAGGGGGCAAGTCGATTTCCCCACGTTTGAGACAATGGGAGACTAAAGGCCAAATGTGGCTTGCCCAAAGTCACGTGGCTAATAGTAGAGCTGAAGGCAGAACTGAAACGATCTGTCTGCTTCCGGTTCACTGGAACTTTATTTGGCCTAATCCTGGAAGATGACCTTTTTTTGCCTCTGGGTTTAAGGATCTTGATTATTTACCCAGTTAACTGGAAGGAGAAAAAACAATGAGGCCCCATGGTCAGTGAGTCTTCTTTGTGGAGTCTTGTGTTAAAGCTCAAGGCGTATGCAGATAACAGTACGATGCATTATCTCGTTTAATCCACAGAGAGCTGCTGCTTCCACCACCACCATCATCATCCCCATTTTGCAGATGAAGATACTGAGACTTAAAAAGCTTAAGCACCTTGCGTTGGTCAAGTGGAATAATAAATGCAGAAATCTGCTTTTGAACTGAGCAGCCTGCCCTGAGAGCCTCTGCTCATAACCACTGCCCAGCACTCCTGGACAAAGATTTGCATTTCCTGAAGGAAAGCTGGTGCAACCGAAATTTAATAAACAAAATGTATGTGATGACATATACGAAGGGGGTAAAAACTTAGATGCTGAGGAAAAAGCATGAGATCCACTGTCTAGGTCCCTGTTATAAATAAATAAAATACCTTCTGATTTTCCCCCAGACCTTCTGACTCTCCCCTTGAAAATGGATTAAAAAATCAGGCTACCAAGGGCCCAATGGCCAAGTCCATGATTTTTTTTTTTAATGTATAGACTATAGGAAGATATATTGCATCAGTTTTCATAAAGAAGGTAGTGCACCCAGTAAGGCGTGTGCTTGGAAGCCGATGGTCCTGGGTTTAAATCCCAATTCTGTTATTTTCTCATTTTAGTTTTCTCCTATATCTGAATCTGGATCAAGTTACACAAGGCTCTGTGCCTCAGTGTCTTCATTTGCTAAACAAAGAAACAATTTTCACCTCACAGAATGGTGTTGAGGGTTAAATGAGATGGTGGATGTCAATGGCTGAGAGGAGTTCCTGAGGAAGGGTGAACTCTTGGCAGTGGTCTGTGGCCGCAACCTGCTGGAGAGCTGAGAGTCACCCTCCCCTGGTTTCCTGTGCAGCGTCCCAGGAGGGTGCTGACCTCAGAGATGCCGAATGGAGCGTGGCCTTGTCCACACTCTGCCCAGTGTTCAGAGACTGCGCAGAGATGCAGCTAAGCTTCTGGGTATTTAGCCTCCATGAAGATATTTGGAAATTGCCAAGTTTTTCACTGCCTTATTTCAGGATTCTCAAATATGAAAAAAAGGCAAGATGTCTAGATCACTAGAGAGAAATAAATTAGACACACGACTAAGTAAATAAAAAAAAGGAAATGCAATCCCCGTATTTGAGACAGCCAGACCAACATTTGCCCAGCCAGCGAGTTAATAGGACCATTGGATTTAGTGGTACAATAAGATGCTACAAGTGTCAGCCAAGACTATTTCCCCAGGGGCTAAATCTGGGAATACAAATTTAAAGGTAATAATTGGTCATTGCTATATTTGACTTGTAAATATGTCTTATTATGATAGCATTTATGGAGCCATGGTGTCGAGAGCTTATTTTCTTTAATTATTCACACAAAGAATCAAGCTGGGTAGAGGAGTGTTTTTATATTCATTTTAACCTCAGAGATTTGTAGCTAATAATGTCTAGGGAAGTACTGTATGCCAATTACCAGTACCTCCATTCATCAGGACAACTGCAAGTGCGTGTTCTCTGTGTTTAACTGTATAACCCACTCCAGTATAGAAGGAAAAATAAAATAAGGTATTTATATCAAATGTTTCTAGTGACTAAAAGGGCCCGAGCATGAATTCCATTCCTTTTTTATTTTAAGGCACCAGAATGTGCAAGGCCACAGTGACAGATAATTACAGGCACGGGTATTGATATATTTTGCATTTGTGTTTGTGTCTAAATACCTACTGCCCTCTTGATAAACTTCGATTAATATGCCTTCACGTCCTCTGAATGTGCTTTTCTGATTAAACACACACACCCGACTCACCACCAACTCATTAATTTCACATAGATTGAATTTTAGTGTTTGTACGCAATTAAATGTGAGAAGTAAGACATTCAATAATCATTTTGTATTTAATATGAATAGATATATTTTTTAATTCAGTCCAAACCAAATCCCTAGGACATAAACGAGGTGGCGGCTGAATTCGGTGACTTCAGAATTTGCACATTTAATGGGAAACAATTTCAAAGCCTCTGCCGGTCTTTGGAAAGGCTGTTCCATTCTGCTTTTTCCACAGAGCGAAATCTTTCTGAGAACAATGCTTATTATTGATAGGTTTAAAGCACCTGAGGTGCTTGCCCATTGCGTGTATTGCTGTCACTCTGTCTTCCGAGCAGTGGGGAAGCAATGATGGATAACACGGAGAATAATACATGATTCTTGATTGAATGCAAAGCTATAATTCAGTCTTGGGGTTCTGCTGACGTCACGGTGAGTGAGAGCACAGCTCAAAAAGGTTTTTAAAATACCAGGCAATTCTGTGCTTAGGGATGGAGACAGTGGTTCAAGACACACACACAGCCCAGTCCTTCTGGAGTGGTTTTCAAAGGAGAAAAGCACTTGGAGGTATAATCTCCTAGGTCAAGGTCCGCTGTGCCCCCAAGTGGGCAAATGAGAGAAACTAGCCCAGAGCCTGCTGGGGGCTCCTACCCAGTTCCCTTCTCGCCTTGTTTTGTGACAGGTGAAGGAAAACTCTCAGATGTGGAAAATAGAACTTTCTCCTCTATTCCTTTTAAGATGTCCTCTAATCCAGAGTTTCCAAAATCTCTCTGGAGAGAAGTATTGCTTGGAGCTGTCTTAGAAATACAAGCTTCCCTGGATTCTCACCCCTAGAGATTCAGAGTCAATGGGTTTAGATTGCAGCCCAAGAATATGTATGTTCAGCAAGCTGTCCAAGCCGGTTCGTTAGGAGAGTTTGCAAACTCCCTGATCAGTCTCTCTTGGTGTCTTGTCTCAGAATTTCTTCAGCACTTGCAAACTCTTTGACACAATTTAGGGATCAATGTAATATTAGGTTAGGTTGCCCCCCCCCAACTAAATGAGAATGTTTTTGCAAAGGATTTAACACAACACATATGTATCTCAATAAATGAAAATTTCTCCCATTCTTCTTTTAGCTGCCTCATCTATCAGAAACTTGTCCTCCCAAGAGTGAAGATCAGGCTGCATATTTTCTCTGCAGGCCATGAAGTAGTAAAGTAAGTATTTGAAAATAATGCATTGATGGATTGAAGCTGTCAGAGGTAGGATGAGACCTGCAGATCCTTTTCTGTTCATGATGCATTTGAAAGTGGAGCCTATCTAAGAGTTATAATACTTTTGAGGGGTAGCAGGGAGTGATTGTATTTTCAAGCTTAGTTTACCCTGGCCAGACCTTTCATAACCCCTTGAGTCTTCCAAAAATCAATAATAATAAAAGTAATAGTTGAGTCTTCCAGATATCAATAATAATAAGAGTAATAGTAAATAATCGTCGTCGTCATCAGCAGCAGCAGCAGCAGCAGCACTTGGTAGTCCTTACCACGTGCCAGGCACTTTTCTCAGTGTTCTAAACATAGTAACTCATTTAATCTTCTCAAGATTCTCGTAAGACAATTTCTATTATTACCATTTCCATTTCACAGATGAGGAAACTGAGACACAAAGATGTTTTAAAATCTGCCTAAGGACACAACTAAGAAGTAGGAAGGCTAGGATTTCAACCCACATGATCTGGCTTCACAGAATGTGCCTTTAACCAATATTCTGTTCACTAGCAACATGGTTAAGTTATTCATAGAGTCTTAGAACTACTACAGTACCTTAAACATAATTTAATCTAAACTGGTTTTACATATAAAAAGACTGAGACCAAAGAGGAGGATTTATTGATGGAAAGCAACCCCTCTGGGCTCTCTCTCCAACCCCTGACCTTGCTTCGCCCTCCTGTGTGTGATCAGGTCAAGGTCCAGCACGTCTCTGCTGGAGAGTGGTCCTGTGTGGGGCAGGCCTCCTCTTGCTGAAACCACACAGTACTCTAGATATTATTTACCAGCCAAAAGTGTAAACATAAAGCTGGGCTTGCAAGAAAGAAAGAGATGTCTCAATGCCAGAGACAAAGAGATAGCTGCAAATGTGAGTGTGACACTCAACTAACTCCCACGCAGGCACCATGTGACTGTGGACAGACGGCAGCCCACATGGCGCGTGTGGTGTAGGGGCTGAAGTTGGTGTTGCTGTTACTGTGTAAATAGACAATACAGGTACAAGATCCAAAAGGTACAACAATATCCTATGAGTACCAAGGCTCTCTTCTGCCCTTGAGACCCGGATAAAACCGGGATTGTATACACTCTTTGAGATGCAGTCTATGCCATTGCAGCTATATACATTTGTAAATTCTTTGTTGTTGTTTATACAAATAGTGGTATCCTATACAGATTATTCTGTGTGGTTTTCATTACAGTGTTTCCTGGAGATAGTTCCATATCAGTACCTACAGAGCTCCCTTATTCCTTTTATGGTTACATGATATTCTATGTGGTGGATGTATCAAAATTTATTTACGCAATTCCATTTTTAACTTTTTGAGGAAACTCCACACTGCTTTCCACAGCGGCTGCACCAATCTGCATTCCCACCAACAGTGCACGAGGGTCCCCTTTTCTCCACACCCTTGCCTCCACTTGTCACTTGTGGATTGATTGATGATAGACACTCTGACAGGTGTGATGTGATACCTCATTGTCCCCACATTCCTAACAAGCCAATGTTGTATCAAAATTTTTGCCTTTTGTCAATTTCATGTGTAGTTTCCATTTGTCTTTCTTTTATTGGAATGAGGTTGAACCTCTTTTCATATGTTTAAGAGCACTTCATTTCCCTGTTCTTTAAACTGCCTGTCTGTGTCATTTGCCCATTTTTTACTATTGGGTCTTTTTCTCACAGTATCGTGGAAACACTTTCTATATTAAGAAAATTAGCCCTTTGATTGCATTATATAAGGCAAGAATGTTTTCCCAGTTTATTTACTTTTTGACTTTAAGGTAGTTTTTTCAACAAAGAATTTTCTTTAAGTTGCTACAAGTTTAAATTTATCAAAGTTTTCTTTTATGGCTTCTGAATTTTATGTCACATTTAGTCCTTCCTGTTGCAAAATATATAAAAACAAATTCTCTCATGTTTCTTCTACAACTTTTATGAATCATTAAAAACAATCTTTGATCCATCTGGAATTTAGTACAAGATGTACAGTGAATCAAACTCAATTTTTAAAACCAATTGTCCCAACACCATTTGTTAAATTACCTGGAACCCATGTCTATTACTCTATTAATGATGTACTCGAAAACTGGAAAAATGGTGGCCACTATTGGTTGTTCCTAATTAGGTAAATCTTGAACAAGAGAAACAGGGAGGTGGGGCAGAGAGAGAGAGAATGAGAGTGAGATGTGAATGTTTGGCTAGGAATCCAGATTTAGACTGGAAGGTTGGAATAAAGATACAGTGAGTTTACAATGGATCGATCCCGACTGACTCTGCCCAGGGAAGTTTCTCTTCCTCCTTCGACAATCAGATTCCTCATTCTGGAGATGATTCTGCTTTCTGAGGAGAAAAAAAGGGTAAAAAAAAAATCTATTTGATAGGTCTGGGGTGGCAAAATATTTTTACACATTAACTGAATTTTTCTTATTTTTATATTAAGACTGAATTTTTTTTTTAGCAATTTCTTTACTTCCTGTGGTACCATTTACTCATTCAACTAGATTGTGAAGTAAGGTTGGCTGCAGAAGAAAAAAATTTTTTTCAATTGTGATAAAATTTATATAACATAAAATTTACCACTTCAATCATTTTTGAGTTTCGTTGAGTTCACGCACTCGGTTGTACACCCCCCACCACCCATCTCCGGAACATTTTCATCTTCCCTGCTGGGACTCTGGGCCCGGCAAACACTAGCGCCACACCCCCTCTTCCCCTCGGCACCTGGTCCCCGAACACTGCTCTCTGTCTCTGGATTTAACCATTCTGGGTACCGCATATAAGTGGACTCATATGATAATATTTGTTCTTTTGTGACTGGCTTATTTCACTAAGCATAATGCCTTCAAGGTTCATCCATGTTGTGGTATGTGTCTAAATGTCCTTCCTTTTTAATGCTGAGTAAATCCATTGTATGTACACGCACGTTTTGTTTATCCATTCCTCAGTCAGTGGACATGCTTCCACCTTTTGGCTGTTGAGAAAAATGCTGCCATACGCATGAATATACAAATCTCTGAGTCCCTGCTTTCACTTCTTTTGGGTGTACGCCTAGAAGTAGAATTTCTGGATCATATGATAATTCTATGTTTAATTTTTTAAGGAATCACTGTATCGTTTCCACAGCAGCTGATTCCAATTTCTTCGCCATCTTCATGGGCACTAACTTTCTGTTTTAAAGAAAAGTTTTTTTTCCAATAGCCATCCTAGTGGGTGTTCAGTGCCCTCTGTGTGTTCATGAGATGTGGCAGTCCTAACAAGGAGGACAATGCAATGACCTAGATGGACAGATGACCCGACAAGCTATGATTCATTCCAGGGGATGCTAGTTCAGTGTGTGACTACTGAGCATATGATAGTTGCCTTCCCAGCCCCAGGGCCTTGGCCCCACCTAAACCCTTGGAACAAGAACACAACCTCAGGGAAATGTGAGGGGAAACTCTTCATGGTCCGAGAGGGAGAGTTTGATCTCTGCCAGATGTGGGCTTGTAATAGAAATACAATTTAATATAAAAACATAAAAGACATTTCTTGCCTACTTGACTTTGGAGGCAAGATTCATAGCTCCTAGAGTCTGTTAAAAGATAAATTGGGACATGTTAAAAATTTTTGGAGTTTAATTGAGCAAAAATCAGTTCAAATCAGGAAGTACCAAACTGGAAATGGTTAGAAGCATTCCATGAACAGGACCTAAGAGAGACTTTTATGGAGAAAAGATGGAAGCAAACTAAGGCAAGCATTGATTGATTGTAGCTTAAAGCCCAGTTGGCTGCTTGTGATTGGTTGTCCTTAGGTTTTAATTTTATAACCTTGAGGCATTTAGAGGCTTAGATTTTGGTCTGCTTATGTAGACTGTCCGAGCATTAGGGCCACCTCAGTCTGATGGCCTTCTTGTTTACTTCATCAAGGTTGAATATTGAAGTCGTTGCCACAGGCTGGAGAAGCACATAGGCCCCTCGTCCAAAAGAAGAATAAGAGGACAGACCCCCGTGCAGTGGCTCATGAAGCAGCAAAAGTGGGTAATATCCCTCCGTTTTGAAGCACATTAAATTTCAAGGCACTTTTGATCTGTTGCCTAATTTGGTCGTCAACCTTGTGAGATGATAGAAGGAGTCAGATTTTACTGCCACCCCTATTTTACAGATGCGGACACTGATGTCAGCAACAACGAAAAGCTATCCTTGGCCCGAACTATTCAGTATACAAGAGCAAGTTTTCTCAATCTCTGTGCTGCTGATATTGTGGGCCAGATAACTTTTTGTGGTGGGGGAACCTGCCTTGTGTATTGTAGTACGGATGGCAGTCTGCCTGGATGCCGGTAGCAACACCTCCCCGCACCCCGCCCCAGTGATGACAACCAAAAATGTCTCCAGATATCACCAAATGTCCAGTAGGGGGACGAAATCCACCCTACCCCCACCCCAATCCATCATCCTTGGTTGTGAACCACTGAACTAGAACTTAACCCAATGCCCTGACTCCCAGGTCAAAGTGCATAGAAGAAATCCAGTGCTCCTCCCCCGCCCCCAAGTCCAGCCTGCCATTCCGCCAACATACCTGAAACCACTTAAAATATTCTCATAGCATTTATCACTGAAAGAAACCTTAGGATTTATCTCTGCCTTTTTATTTTACATGTGAAGACACTGAGCTTCAGAAAGTTTCAGTTATTTCTCCCCAAGTACACAGCCGCTGTGTGGAGAAGCTGGCGCTTAAACCAGGTCTCCATGTCAAATTCAGGGTTTGACCTGCTACCTCACCAATGCCAAGGGCTGACTTTAGTTCAGAACTGCTCCAGAGCAGTCTCGGGAAGAAAAGCGAGATATTTCCTGGTAGCTGTTCCTCCGTGAAGGGATATTTTTAGCCAAGTGGGGGGAAATCAGCATTCAGCTCAATTGAAAATACGTCTGGCATTAATTCATTGTTAATTGACCAGGATGAGTAAAAAGATGGCTACTTCCAAGGACTCTCTAATGGAACTATTAGTGAATTTTCAGGTCAACTAACTCCTGTCACTGCCTGACAAGGGAAATGGCAATCATTTGCCAGTGTTAGCAAGGCTCTCACTGCTCTTAAAAACTGGAATCAGTCATCCTGGGCTGTCAGGTTCCTTGTCTGTACTCCGTGTGTAATTCTGCATCCACACTCCTTCACTCAGGGACCCTTAACTTCACTTGAGTAACCTCAGGGTTGCCCAAAATGTGCATAAACGTTTGCCACTTTTAAAGAGGTTTTATAGAAACCTAGTTCGATCCTTCACACTACAGTTTGTAAAACTTACCATCTATCACTTCTGTTCACCAATATGGAAACTGAAGCTCAGGCAGTTACTTGATTTGTCAGAGTTTTCACAGATCGTAAATAGCAAGGCAAGATTTCCAGCCCAGAGGTCTGGCAACAAGTCCCATGTCATTACTTCTTGGTGGCTTTATTCTGCATTGCCATCTATACCTTCGCCCCTCACTTTGCTTGCTTTTCTTTCTTTCCAATGACACTTCTTTTTCTTTTTACATTTTTCCCTCTTTCAAAGTCAAAAGGGGTAGAGAGCTGGGCTAGTTGGGTAAATGGAGAACCATATTGGTTACCATAACTGACAATAGTTTTCTCATTCAACAAATATTTATTGAGGACTTCTAGGAATTCTACTAGGTGCCAGGGATGCATGATGCATTAGCTAGGGCCCTAAATTCTCAGCATGGTCTACCATAATTTGGTCCTAACCTACCTGTCCAGCCTCATCTTGAACCACTTCTTGTCATACAACCTACACATCAACCATACTACAATAATCTCCACTCTCCAAATGTGCTATGCGCTCCCACTCCCTTTTCTCTGTCTCTGCCTGTGCTGCGTTCTCTGTCTGGAGTGCCCTTCTCCCTCCGCTGTCTTGTGAATACCTGTTCTTACATTAAGGCTCTTCCAGATGTCACCCCCTCTGCAAAAGCTCCCCTGCTTTTCATGGCAAAACTGGTCAGTAACACCTCTTTTTGCTAGGATGGTTCGTTCGTACTTCTACTGTGAAGTGTTCTATATTGTGGTTATTTATGTGCATATCTGGCTCACATGCATGATCCTTGGAGGCAGGGATCATGGCTTACTCAAGGGGGTATTGCCTAGTCTAGTACATAATGGGTAAATGATGGACATTTGTTGACTTGACTCAATTCCAAATCAGAAAAAAGGCAAAAAGGCACATAAATGCTGTAGCCCAATGTTATTTAAAACAAATAACTTGTGCCATTAGTTACCATCAGACACAACATCTCCAACTTGTTACTGGCGTTTTGTGTTTGATTAGTAGACACACCTCCTTTTACTTAAACAAGCCCTTTAGAGCAACTGCTTCTATGATTTCTTGAGCGGATTCCAGGGGGAAAGAAAGCAATTGTTGATAATACCAATCACGTTCATCCCATCACTGATGACCTTCAACCAAGTCTCCACCACCCAAACAAACTACAGAGTTAAAGCAATTCTTTAGGTACCCCAATAAACTTGGATTTGATACTAGCAGCAAATGTTTATGAAATATTTACAGTAATAATGACAGCATTACAAAGCAATTTTCAAAGCACATTTTACAAATACTATTCCTCTCAATAATCAGAAAAGGTCAGTATTATCATGTTCACTTTACATATGGGAAAACTGAGGCCAGAAATTTGTTCAAAGCTAGTAAGTAGTAGAATCAAGCCTCAAGATGTAGGTCTTTCGACTCGGAGGCTTATCCTCCTACCAATACATGGTGTTGAGTTTGGAGGTCAGAAAGAGCTGCCTTTAAATTTCAGCTCAGTCCTGCATTTGCTACCTGTGTGACTTTGGTCTAGTTATCAAGTCACACTAAACCTCAACTGCCTAATCAGTAAGAGGCAGGCAATAGGTTGTTACCAGTGTGAAATAAGACTAAATGCTTCTAGCATGTCCCTAGCTTATCGTTCAATAATAATAACTATTGTTATCATCACTATTGTCTCTGAACAGTAATATACAGTCTGGTTCTGGTATTGACTCCAATCCACCCTCAGTAGGAAACAACCCTGGTCAGTTCACTCCTTTGTCAGTGTGGTTACATATTCATCTTCTAATTCTCTTTTCTGTCCCATGTGGGTCAGATTTGAGAATGTCATCTCCTGAGTACTGGATCTTTAATTATTTTAGAGAATTTTTTAGGTTGTCTGTAATTTTTCCAAGATCAGAGTTTAAATCTTTTATCAGTTGTGTTCTATAATTCTAATTCTTGCCATTTTCAAGTTACTATTCTCTAAATGTTGTCAGTAAGAGAAAATTTCTGGAGTAGCACAGTACTCCAAAAAGGACCTGACCCACTACCCCAAGGTTGTCACTAAGTTATTCTTTGTGGCCCAGTTAGACAACTCCCCATGGTGAAAGCATCCTGGGATTTTATTCTTTTAAGACCACTATGTATGGGCTACTTAATATTACATTAACTATAAAGAGCTTTACAAATGTTAGCTATAGTAGTACTTAAAGACTTGTTAAGTTATGGGCAAAAACTGAGAAAGTTAATGTTTTACAAATCATTGTTAGGTCCCTGAACCTCATCAAAGTTTAAATAGTCTTGTTCACCAATAAAATAGAAAAAAAAGTACCTCCAAGAGACGCATTCCTTCTTGTCCATTGCTACTAGAATGATCTTTCTTCCATCATGTCCTCTCACTACTCAAAAACATTTAACTGTATGCTACTGCCTTGGGATTACCCAAAGTCATTATTCTGGAAGGGCTTTCACAACTTTTCCCAGTATTCCTTTCCAATCCACTTTTCTGCTAACCTTTTGTCTCCTTCTCCTCCCTCCCTATGTGCATCTTTTGGTCCAACAAGCTGGTGTAGTCACTGTTCATAATTTGTTCCATGTGAAGTTCTGCTTCCTTGCCCTTGACTAAGCCATTCTCCTGCCTTTCATTTCCTCTTCACCCCCAATTGTCCACCCAGCTCTAGGCTGTCTTCAAAGTGAAACTCAGTATAGACTTTCCCATAGAGACCACTCTTGCTCCTCGACTCTGAAAGTACCAGTCACCAGCACCCATCATTTGACAGTAGATTATATAATCACAGTAGTTTACCAGTGGTTTCACTGTCTTTTTTTTTTTCTCTTAATACTAACAACAGCTGCTTCCTATGGAACCTACCATGGGCTGGGCATCCACTGTGTCCTTCAGGAACATCATGTTTAATTCTCATCATCACCTTACATAGGAGGCCCCCCTTTTGCAGCCAAACAATCGGAGGCATAGAATGGTTTGGTAGGTCACCCAGAGTCATAGAGTTGATAAATGGCAGAGTTGAGGTTCACACACATGTTTGGTTCAATCCAAGGCCCAACCTCTTAACCACCACGTATCCTGCCTGCATTTTACAACACAGCACAAAAAGTTCGAATGATGTGACCAAAGCTGGTTAGTGATAGCCAGTCCTCCCACCCAACTCAGTCTGAGTCCACACAGCTTTCCAATACACCAACTATATGATATTGCCTATTATTGTATCTAATATTGTTCTGTTGTTTAACCTGACGTACAGGGTCCTCTCCTGAGTTTAAAACCTGTGAAGACAGTGATTAGGTAACTGAGGGGTTGGGCATCAGACAAGATGCTAGCAGGTAACTCACCAACAATGGGCCTGGTGATGTGGCTTGGAGTGGGTGGAGATGGGCTGATGTGGGGTACTACTACCACTCCCTTAGTAAACCTGGGAAAAAACTTCATGGACTTCTCTCTTTGAAGAGTGATTACCAGAGTATTGAAAAGACCTGCTTTTGTTTGTTTGATTGTTTGTTAAAAGCAAAAACAGTCTTTGCTATGACTTCTTTTTGTTAAGCTGATACCAAGGTTACTCTGTCTAGCCTGTGGGAAGGGCCAGGGAAAAGCCAGGAACTGGTGAAAGTAAGAAAACTGGAGTTCCAGAGAAAACATCAGTGTGCTCCTATTCTTTCAACTCCAGACCAGATGCTCAGCAGCCGGTACATGTAGAATGAAAGCAACGGCAGTATAACAGTAATAAACATTTTACGTTCCTGCAGCTACTGTAACAGGGAAATCTAATGTAAATGGCTTGCAATGCCCATGTGGAGTGTGCTGTGGCTCTGCCTCTCACATGTGTCTTGCATATGGCGCCCATAAGTACAGTATAAAAGATGAAAATACAATAAAATCTCTTCTCTCATTTTTCTGGGGGGTTGCTGTACAGCAAATAGTGGCTACATGTAGATTGAGGGAAATTTGTGTAGTTTGTTCTAATGCAGCAGCCTTAATAATAATCGAGCACAGCGCCTGCACTGAATAGAGTGGCCGCTGTGCAGTTCCCATTTTAGTGACAATATCTTACAATTATACAGTCTTTATA
Source organism: Desmodus rotundus (assembly GCF_022682495.2). NCBI lineage: Eukaryota > Metazoa > Chordata > Mammalia > Chiroptera > Phyllostomidae > Desmodus > Desmodus rotundus. Next base: position 43,768,870 of record NC_071389.1, on the reverse strand, counting down.
AACGTGCATTACAGCACCACCAGGGTCTCTCTTGCAGGTTTGCTTACATCTGTTCATCTGCGAAACTTCTGTTCAACATCTCATTCTGGAGGGTAGTGTGTAGAAGTTCATTGTGGCCTCACACCTACCTGTATTCTCCAACATTTACCTGTAATAAAGTGATCTTATTAACTGTGATCTCTACCTGCCTAACTCCTTGCCTGTCTCAGCTGGTTTAGAACTCATACAGAGCACGGAAGAGGCTTATTGATTGGGCTTCCCTCAAATCTCAGGTTAAAGAGTCATGACAATGGATAGTAAGCACCTACTACACTTTCTGGCACCATAATGGAGAGCTGCTCTTAACTAAGGGTGATTTGGGATATAACTGACTTGCTCCCACTTCCCTAAATGTGCAGCTAAGAAGACCCAGCTGGTGCACTGGGAAGATCAGAAAAGCCAGAGGCTCCATGAACCCTTACAGACCTTTGGAAAGGACCCAGCATTGTCATCCTGAGCTTAACTGTCACCAGGAGCCACAGAAAATATGTCATTGGGACAATAGAGACTGTTTTGATGTTTTTATAATTATTCCTGTACTATAACTCATCTACTATATACATCACTCCTACTCCCCTATAACTATTTCTCTCTCTCTCTGTCTCTCACACACACACACACACACACACACACACACACGTGAGCTCTACGAGTGCCCAGACCTCATCAGCCTTATTCTACCCTGTATTCCAGGGTCTAAAACTGTGTCCAGAGCATTTAAAGCATTTGCAGAGTACAATTGTTGAATTTATTCAGTCTTTACTCATTCATTCTGCAAACATTATAATGAGTGTTCACTATGTACTAGGTCCTATGGTAAGCCTTCTCATATGTGGTGTGTCAGAAACAGACAAGGGTTCCAAAACTGCCTAAGCTTTATGACTCACAGCAATCAATGTATTTCTCTGGGTCTCAGTGTCCTTACCTCAGAATGAGGGGCTGGCCCATGAGCTCCTTCTTCTCTTCCACAGCCACCATTTTCTTAAGGATGGAGGCCAACCCTCCATGGCCACAGGAAAGCAATCCAATTCTTCAGTTAACTTGTTCTTTTTTTAAAAAATATATTTTATTGATTGTGCTATTAAAATTGTCCAAATTTTCCCCCTTGACTCCTCCACCAGGTAACCCCATTCCACCCAGCAATCCCCCTCCTTAGTTCATGTCCATGGGTCATGTATATAACTTCTTTGGCCTCTCCATTTCCTATACTAGTCTTAACATCCCCCTGTCTATTTTGTACCTACCAATTATGATCCTTAATCCCTGAACCTTTTCTCCCATTATCCCTCTTCCCCCTCCCAGCTGATAGATCTCCATACCTATGATTCTGTTCCTATTCTGGTTGTTTGCTTAGTTTGTTTTTCATTTTTGATTTACTTGTTGATAGTTCTGAATTTGTTGCCATTTTAATGTTCATAGTTTTGATCTTCTTTTTCTTAAATAAGTCCCTTTAACATTTTATGTAATAATGCCTTAATGATGGTGAACTCCTTTAGTTTTGCCTTGTCTGGGAAGCAATTTATCTGCTCTTCTAAATGATAGCTTTGCTGCAATCTAGGTTGTAGGTTCTTGCTTTTCATCACTTTGAATACTACTTGTCAGTCCTTTCTTGCCTGCAAAGTTTCTTTTTAGAAATCGGCTGGCAGTCTTATGGGAACTCCTTTGTAGGTAACTCTCTGCTTTTCTTTAGCTGATTTAGCTGAGTTAACTTTTCTTTAGCTTAAGATTCTCTCTTTATCTTTAATCTTGGGTAATTTAATTATGATGTGTCTTTGTGTGGTCTTCTTTGGGTCCAACTTGTTTGGGACTCTGTGCTTCCTGGACTTACATGTCTATTTCCTTCACCAAATTAGGGAAGTTTTCTTTCATTATTCTTTCAAATAAGTTTTTAATTTCTTACTCTTCCTCTTCTTCTGGAAATCCTATGATTCAGGTATTGGTACATTTGGAGATGTCCCAGAGGCTTCTTATACTATCCTCATATTTTTTTTTTGAATTCTTGTTTCTACTTGCTGTCTTTGGCACATTTTTAAATCAGGTTGTTTTTTTATTGTTATTGAGTTTTAATAGTTCTTTGTACATTTTGGATAATAGTCTTTATAAAATGTGTCTTTTGCAAAGATTTTCTCCCACTCTGTGGCTGGTCACTTTTCTTTTCAATGTGAAGTCTTGACCTTTTACTGATCACAGTATTATACTCTCTGGATTCTTACAGCCTTCTCTGGTTTTCCTATCCCAGAGACAGGAAAAACGTTCAGAGCCTTTTCCCCTCGCACATGTTTTGTGGCAGAGTTAACTTTTATGAGTTATCAAGCCACAGGAAGCTTTCTTTGTCGTTTTACATCCAGATGATCAAACTCTAGGCTGTCATTTTGTGCCAGCAATACCTAAAGACAAGTTTCAAGGAATTCCTGAGATCATACATTGTAAACAGTGCTTGCCTGTAACATATAACATTTAAACTGAATTGATGTTTTACTTTAGCCTTAGCAGTGAAATAAAACTATGTAACAAAAAAAAAACAGAAAAAAACTATGTAACAACAAACATGAAGTCTATGAAAGAATACAAAAGATCTTAGACATATTACCCTTTTTAAAATAATAATTAAATCATTGGGAAAATAACTATTGAATAATTAGGACGACAGGCTAACTCAAGGTCTTTGTCACCCAGCTTGGAACAAGTCTCTCCTCGGTGTGGGCAGAGGCAGTTCAGAGTTCCAATTAGGTTATGCAGTTTGGAAATATTAACGTAAGTGAAACACCTGTTTCTGTGGTCTTCCTATCCCCTGTCAGTCTTACTGGGCTCTCACTTTCAGGCTGCAGAGGTACCTGCATATTTGACTTAACTTGAGCTTGGCAGCCAGCCCCCCTCCCCATTTTTAATCTGTCATTTTATTGCTGCATATTTTCAGAGTTTGTTTCCACAGATTAGATTCTTAACTCAATTTTCTATGTCTTTCTCACATGAAATGTTTTAAAGTAGAATATGGTGAAGCGAATGTTTTCTCTGATGATAATAACCTTTCTAAGTTTCTGCTTCCTTCTCTGTTAAAGGGAAAACAGTAATAATTCCTGCCTCGGGGTTGTTGTGAGGTTGAGTGAGGTAACGCAGCAAGGCATTGGGTATTATTCCTGGCAAGTAGCAAGAGTTCCATAAATGGTGGCGCTGATGACAGTGATGATCATGAAGACAGGATCATGAGTCCCATTTGTTTCAACTCTGCACATCGATTCCTGGCTGTGGAAGAGCACCATTTCAATGTCCCCCAGTGCCTCTGGGGGCTGCGACACACACACAGCTGTTAATATGCAAATAACTTATGCCAGCACGGACAGCGGCAGGACCTCGAGGCCCTGCTTCAGGGCACACCTTGCTAGGTATACTAAATTTACAAAGGAGCAGCTCATCCAGGCTGTCACAGTGTCCAAAATTAGAGCTGTCCTAGGCAATCTGGGCCTATGGCTTCAGCGCGTATTTCTAGCTAAGGAGGCTTTATTTCCTCTCCTAGGACTCTTTCTTGTTAACTTTTTTCTAATTGCAATGATAATACTACTCATTGTAGAGACATTAAAAATTACAGAAAGAAAAAAAGAAAAGTAACATCATCCAAATTCTTACTACCCAAAGATTAACATTGTTAACATTTCGATGGCTTCATTTGCATATGTGTGTGCATGTGTGGAGAGAGAGATTGAGATTTATTTCCTTTTAAGTTCTTTGATCCCATTATCGGAACCTGGATTTTTTTTTTTAATGTATTAGTGTTACAGAACAGAGGGGGGCAGGGGAGGTTGGTGAATGATATACTATTATGGAAAGTACTCCCCCTTTTCTCTCTCTGGGGGTCCCCCCTAACACACCTACTAGGTTCACCTTGCCCACCGCCAGAGGAAAGATATCTCTCAATGCCAGAGACTGGTGAAAAGGAAAGAAATTATTTATTTAAAAGTTATACAGACTTAGAGTAATGACTTAATGTCTTCATTAAAATACTAAAGTTCTTTAGAATACCCACAGATGCACACAGTCCTTCCTTCTCCCTCTGCCCAGTCTGGGGTACTGTATCTCAGGAAAAGAAGTAGAAGTCTGTGTTTCAGGCTGCCAGCACCATCAGCTGTGTCAGCGCCACGGGGTCCCCACTCTGCCAATGCTGTGTGGTTCTCTCCCCCTACTCCCCCAAAACTGTGTGGTCCTCTCTCCCTTCTCCACCAAAGCTGTGTGGTCCTCTCCCAGGTATGGCTGCCACACCTGGGTTTAAATCCCAGTGCCAGTCTTCCTCTGCAGCCCTGAAGCAGGGTGCAGCCGAGAGGAGGGCCCCAAGAAGGGATTTGTAATGGGGTCCAGGACTCGGGGTGTCCAGGAAATATTAGAAAAATGTATATATGATGGCCTCACCCCCACAGGCCTGAGCCAGGGGTGATGGGACACATGGAACAGGGCCATTCAGAGCTGTTTTGGGCAGCAAGAGCTTTGCGGCTAACCCCTGGCACCGTCATTTAACATATCTATAACCTTTAACTGGTTTCATGGATTTGTTAAATAGCTGTGGCCATGCTTTGAGCCAGGGACCAAATTCCACCCAAGATGGGACTGGGAAGCAACTCCCCCTGGTTACAGGGCCTTGCGGGAGAGCTTGGAGGTGATTGGCTCCATGCCATGGGGCCACACCTGTCCAGACTTACTACGGCAGCCCAGTAAAGCTGGAAGAATACGGGGATGCTGGCAGGTGTAATTGACTGTAGGAGGAGTCGGAAATGGGGCTGCAAAGGAAGATGGGCACTGGGATTTAAACCTAGGTGCGGCAGCCATAGAAAGAGACCACGCGGTTCTGAAGTAAATAGGGGGCCACACGGTTCTGGAGTGAGTAGGGAGACCACGCAGTTCTGAAGCAAGTAGATAGGGAGAGGTCCACGCGGAGTGAATAGGAAGGACCATGCATCTTAGGCAGCAGGAAAGACTTTGCCGGGAAGAAAAGGGGAGAAAGGACTCTTGCTGGTGGGCCATGAGAAGGTGCCAGCCACATGGCTTTGGATTAACTGGAGATTGCAGCAGCCACACAGCTGATGGTGCCGGGAGTCTGAATCACGGACTTCTACTTCTTTTCCTGAGACACGGTACCCTGGACTGGGCAGAGGGAGAGGGAAGGACTGTGTGCATCTGTGGGTATTCTAAAGGACTTTAGTATCCTATTGAAGACATTAAGCCATTACCCTAAGTCTGTGTAACTTTTAAATAAACAATTCCTTTTCTTTTCACCAGTCTCTGGCATTGAGAGATGTCTTTCCTGTGGTGGCGGGCATTGCGAACCTAGCAGGTGGGCGTGGTGGGGGAGAAACCTCCAGAGACAGAAAGGGGGGATCCTTTCTGTAATAATTTATCATGAACCACCCCGCCCTTGCTCTGTAACAGCCCCATTTCCGACTCCTCCTACAATCAGTTATACCTGCCAGCATTCCTGTATTCTTGCAGCTTTACTGGGCTGCCATAGTAAGTCTGGGCAGGTGTGGTCCCATAGCAAGGAGCCAATCTCCAAGCTCTCACGCAGGTGCTGTGACCTGGAGGAGTTGCCTCCCAGTTACATCTTGGGTGGAAGTCACTCCCATCTCCCTGGCTCAAAGCATGGCCACAGGTGTTTAACATATCCATGAAACCAGTTAAAAGTTATAGATATGCTAAATGACCATGCCAGAGGTTAGCTGCTCAGCTGTTGCTATGCAAAACAGCTCTGAATGGCCCTGCTCCATGTGTCCCTTCCCCCGCGTGAGGACATCCTATATATATTTTTCTAATATTTCCTGGACACATTGAGTTCTGGACCCCATTACAAATCCCTATTTGGGGCCCTTCCCTTGGCTTCACCCTGTTACATTAGATGGAAATTCCTTGATCTCAGGGGAAGGTGGGGTTGGCTCCTGATGCAGAGTTGGCCCTGTGACCCACTTTGGGTGATTCAGTGGAAAGGGAATTAGAAAGAGGTTTTGATTCCTTCCAAGGTGGAAGGGAAAAGGAACGTATTTTTGGTTACTGAATGCATTTTTAAGGCCTCTGATGTACTTCTCAGTGGGTAGTACTTTCAAGATTCTTGGCACACCAGGATGTCTGGAAAAGGTTCATTATTTCTAAATGGTCTGTGTTCACATTTATTTCTTTATTATTTCTTCACTCACTCCACAAACAGGCAGCGTATAATCTTTACCCTCAACAAGCTTAAAACCCAGTGTGGGAGACAGAATTCAAGGCAGAGTGAAGGAGTATCCGACTTAAAGGCTCACTGCAAGCTCTAAGGGCATGGATGGAGAAGCAGGGGCCGAGAGCAAAGGGGCAGCATGCTGGTGTTTGACCTGAAGATCTTCTGAAGTAATTAGCAACAGAAAGCAAAGGGCATGCTTTGCAGATCCTCGCCATCACCGGTACGGCAGCTCTCATTTATTAAGAACTTACTTTGTGCCAAACTGTGTTAAGCACCGTCATGTGTCAATCATCTTGTTGAATCCTCCCGATCTATGAGGTAGGTACATGTGGGACATCTGAGGCTCAGCAGATATAAATGATCTGCCCAGGGCCTCCTGCTGAGGGAGTGGGCCTGCTGGATCAGGCCCCCATCGGTTAAGAACCACAGGCCCTGATGGCGAGTGTGGTCTTGCAGGGAGGTTGGGGCCACATCATGGAGCTTCTTAAATTCCTCACAACGCTTCAGATTTGACTGTAGAGTTTTAGTCGACCTTAAATCTCCGGATTCCAGCTCGAATGGCTCAGCTGAGTGGCTTTCCTTTCTTTTGGGGATTTCCTCCTAAATTTTACACCTCTAGTTTGTGCCAGTTACAGAATGTGTGGAAGAAAAGCAGACAGATTTGTGATGGCACAGGGTAGGGTACGGAGAGGGAGGGAGGAAGAAAACGATGGTGCCAGAGGCAAAACTGAGAAAGGCTAGAAAAATAAAGCCGTGGCAAGAGGCCACGTTACACCCCAAGGGACTGCTAGAAGATGCACAGACCTCCGACTCCTGTAGCTTTTGTTCACTTAGGCCCACATCCCCCAAACCTAGAGAGAGTCCAGGGGAACAATTGAGCCATCCATTTAGCATAACTTATTTTAACTCCTGGCTTGAAGCCAGGCTTGTAGCTCGGTACTCACAGTGTGTACTCACAGAAAGTGAAAACTGCTCTGCATCCGGGATAACAAAGCAACTGTTAATGGGAGTAATTAAGAGCCTTGGGGGTGATTTATACGTTTTGTAGCTGTTCCCGTCGAAGTTACCAAAAACAACAATTACTAGTATCACAGGTGATCCTTAGCCCAGCAGGGACGCTGGTGAAACTTAGCTCCAGATCTTCTTTTCCCAAACCTCAAATTCACAGAAAAACCACCAAGAGGGATTCCTAGTCCAGAGAATTTGGCGGAGAGCACCCATTGGGTTGGCTCAGCTTAGAAAATAGGAAAATCTTTAGCTTCTTTAATGAAGAAAAAATATTGACAAAACTGTGGGGGAGAGGAGCATGACAGCACTCCAATGATGATTTTCTTGAGCAGCATTTAACTTTATTGGCTAAAATTTGAAATGAAAATCTTTAAAACCTGTTTCTATTAGTTCTGAGAAAGTGATTACAGAGGGAAAGCATTGTGTAAGTTGATTGCAATGGCTGGTTGGTGCAGCAGGTGAAGAGGGACCCACATTCTGAGCTTCATGTTCAAGAAGGGAAATGATGTCAAGGAGGGAAAGATGAGAGCCTGTGGGGGAAATCTGTTTCTCTGTGCGGGAGAAGTCTGGGCACATGCAGGTTAGCAGCCCTTCTTGGTTGTCAGCTCTGGTCTGGCTTCCCAGCAGCTGCACAGCTGGCTGCTGCTCTAGGCTCCAGCTGGTTAGGACCATAGTCAACTTCCCCCGAGATGATCCCAGTGGGGTCTGTTCCAGTTGGGATTGGCACATTGCCCCAGACTCATTCTATATGTTTTTTAGAGTTATAATTTGTATATTATTAAAATCTACCATTTAAAAGTGTACAGTTCAATGGCTTTTAGTATATTCACAGGGTTGTGCAACCATCACCGATATCTCATTCTAGAACATTTTATCACCCCCCAAAGGAAATCCTATCTCTATAGATTTGCCACCATGATATGGTTTGAAATCAGGAAGTATAAGTCTTTCAAATTTGTTCTCTTTTTTGAGGATTATTTTGGTTACTCTGGGTCCATTGCATTTCCACATGAATTTTAGGATCAACTTGTCAATTTCAGCTAAAATATTAAAAAGGCAATTGAAATTTTTATAAGGATTGTATTAAATCTCTATATCAGTTTGGGGAGTATGGCCATCTTAACAGTACTAAGTCTTACAATCCATGGGATGTCTTGTCATTTATTTTGGCAGAAATTCTTTTATTTCTTCCAACAATGTTTTCTAGTTTTCAGTGTTTAAGCCCCATACTTTTGTTAAATTTTGAGTATTTTTGATGCTGTTGTAAACAGAACTGTGTTCTTAATTTTACGGTCAGATTGTGCATTACTACTGTAAAGAAATGCAATCAAGTTTCATGTATTGATCCAGTATTGAATATTTTGCAATCTTGCTAAACTTGTTTATTAGCTCTGATAGTTTTTTTTTAGGATTTTCTATATGTAAGATCATGACATCTGCAAATAGGTGATAGTTTCACTTCTTCCTCTTCATTCTGAATGCTTTTATTTTATTTTCTTGCCTAATTGACTTGGCTAGAACCTGTAGTACAATATTGAAGTTATGAAAGTACCCATTCTTATTTTGTTTCAGATCTTGGGGAAAAACTTTCAAGCTTTCAGCATTACATGTGATGTTAGCTGTAGGGTTTTTGTAGATGCCCTTTATCAGGTTAAGGAAGTTCTTTTCTAGTCCTCATTTTTTATCATGAAAAGCTGATAGATTTTATCAAATGCTTTTTCTGCACTTATTGAGATAAGTATGTGGTTGCCAGGCTCACTGTTGTGTAAAAAAGTGTATGGAAAAAAATAAAGAATGATTTTCTTAAACAGAAAGAAGAACCACCTTTCCTTGGTGACACTGTCTTTCCACACAGCATACAGCATATTTTCCAGCCTAGTGACAGCAATAATAATACAAATGTGGTTACAAAATGTCTTACTTGTATCTCCTTTCTTTTCTAATCCTTAAACATTCATGTGCGGGGAACAAACTTAGTACTATTAGCTCCATTACACATATTGCACACGCAGAGCTCTCTTCGTCTCCTGCCTGGAACGGTTCTTTAGAGGCAAGTTCTAGTCTACTCAGAAGGCGCTCAAATATATTTTTTGTTTGTTGTTTTTTTTTCAAAGATTGTGGGTTTTATTTTTATTTCAAAAGTAGTTCTTTTTGAAAAATAAGACAAATGCAAAGAGAACAACCCTCCTTAATTTTACCTCTTGAAAAATGACTTTTACCATTTCTATGTATAACCAAAATTTTAATTTCCTACATTGATGTATAAGTACATGTGTATGTATGTGTAGAGAGGGTATGTATGTAAATAGGATCCTATTGTTCTGGTTTTGTAATCTGCTTTTCCCCCTTTCTATCAAGCTATACAATTATCTTTCTATGTCTTTAAATGTTTCCCTATGTTATCATTTTTATGTGCTGAGCACTGCTCCATAATATGAATGTAAAATAGTTTACTTAACCATTCTCTTGCTGTTGGACAATTTGGATTATTTTTTTCTATTATAAAGAACTCTACAACATCCCTGCACAAATTTTGACAGCATTCTGCGTAAGTATTTTCTTGTACAATCTGGATTCTTTCCTTAGGTAAATTTTTGGAAACAGAATTATTGGATCCGAAGGTAAGAGAATTTTTTAAGTTCTTGGTACATATCACAAAATTACTGGTACAGGATTATAAGAATTTACACTTCTACCAGCCATGCCTGACTTCCCGTAGGTTTACCAATCGTGGGTATTGTAATTTTCTTAATTTCCAACAGTCTGTTGGATTAAATATCATAACCCATCTTTTCACCTGCATTCCTTTTCTAAGAAGTTGAACATTTGACTACCTATTTGAATTTTTTATGTTCATACTTCTTGTGTTAGTTTTTCATCTTTCATGATTTGTGCCTGTTTTATTAATAACCCTGAATTTGAGATGAAGGAGTCTTCCCATGGCTGGCAGCATTGGAAGTGCCTTTCTCAGGTTTCCTTTTTTCCAATTATTAGAAATTAGGAAATATAGAAAAATATAAGAAAAAAATTAAAATTTCCCCAACCTCACCACTCTGAGGTCACAGTGGTCCAAAAATGAGAAATACCATTTCCTGGGGCAAAAGATACAAGCACGTGGGGACTTGGATGCACAGAGTCACATTTACCAGAAAGGTTGTGTCAGCTTGTGGACCATTAGCAGTTCAGAGACCGTGGAAACTGCAACCTGATACACACGAGCAGCCTAGGTTTAGAGATGGCAAGTTTTGAGTCTGTTACGAGGACACATACTTCATTAGAGGGTGGATAAGAGGTCTGGTTGGCAAAGAGCGTCATTTCAAGGCCTTTATAGGCCTTAGACATTCTTACTTTTGAAGGCTCCACCCATGTCGTACCAAATATATCACAATGCACTTATGTCCAAAATCACACGCATTTTTTTGCCATATAAAATTTAAAATTAGTTTTATAATAGTAAGTTTGCTAAGAACTACTTAATTTTTTGTGATTTAAACTTACATATATATAAAGATATGATCATTGACTTATTACACTGAACCAACTGACACAATATTACATTTTGTAAACATTTACTTAAACAAGTACTAGTTCTTATTTTGCAGGGTTCTTTTTTCCTCATTTTTAAAAATTGTAGATTCATATACAGTTTTACCAAAGCATACAGAGGGATGTCCTGCCCACCTTGTTGTTTTCCCCAACTGTAAAATTTTGCAAAACTGCAATATGGTATCACAGCCAGAACACTGACATTGACACCACCCACTATCTCAGATTTCTCATTTTACGTGTTCTCATTCATGTGTGTGTATTAAGTCCTAAACAGTTTAATCACCTGTGTATGGTCCAACACAGTAAAGATACTATACTGTTCCAACATCACAGAGATCCTTCATGTTGCCCTTTTGCAATGTTTTTTAAAATAGTTTGGGGAGAGGTAGTTTTTCAGGTTTCACATACTGGTCATAGAGAGCCACAGTGACCTAAGCACCGTGACTTAGTGCCTGCTGGGTAGAGCGCCCTGCGAGTAAGGTGGGGTTGGTGGTCATCGCGTGTGAGAACAAGTGCTGTGAGCAAACTCCAAGGGAATTGAATTCATAAACTTAGAGACATCGTAACATAGTATAGTCGTAAATGGTCCTAATCCAAGAATCGAACTTCCTGGGTTCAAAAATCCCAGCACCAATATTTTTTAGGAGTATGACTCTGCACCAGTCACTTAAGCTCCCTACAGTGTCAGTCTCCCCAGATGAGAAAAACTAAGTCATATTTACCATGAGGTGGTCAGAGTTTGAATGAGAAAGTCTGCTTAGATCAGCGATTTTCAACCTATTTCATCTCATGGCACACATAAACTAATCACTAAAATTCTGCAGTGCACCAAAGAACATATTTTCGCCACTCTGACAAAAAAAGGGTATAATTTTAATTGCTTTACAAAAAATAATAATAGTAATCACCTACCCTTTTTGCTCCAAGTGACTTTAAAAAAAATCAGATGCCTACACTTGTATATAAGGATTTCTGGTACCAAGAATTAACCAATCAGACACAATCTTATTATGAGACATGACCAATAAGATGCAACTCTGTTACATGACCTACATATTTATGGTTCAAGACAGGGCGTTCACACCAGATGGCTATTGTTGTAGTAGCTGGTGTCATTTTTTTATTTGACAATCAAAGGAAAAAGAGGTCAGTGCCCCTGACTAAGTAGTCACGTATTGCATGTTTTAAAAAAATTTTATGGTGCACTGGCTGAAAATCTCTGCCTTAGATCTGAGGCAAAGACATAGTAGTTGCTCAGTGTGTTAGATGATACTTGTGTGAGATCTGCTTGGGGAAGGAAGGAAGTTGGGATAAAAATAATGCAGAAGTGTCACACGAATGACTCAACAGGTCTGATAAAAATCAAAAAGCAGGGCAGGAGAATTCTCTGCAAAGTTGTAAGGGGAAAAATTGGATGGGATCTGACAGCCCCAAAGGAGAATACTGCTAGCTCCAAATAGGCACCACCCTGTGCACGGGAGAACTAGACTGGCACTGGGACAAAGAGCACATTACAGACTTGCCTAGATGCTATTAAATCTCTGGGAGCAAGAGCACATCATTTTGTACCCTGAGAGAGCTGCTCGGGGTAAAGAAGGGGGTCCCTGCTGAGGCCCGTATTAATGCTGCAGCAGGACTGTTCTGAGGGATCCCTCAATAAAACTGAAAATGGATGGGGCCATAGCCAGAGCTCATTTTGCAGAGATGACAGGATCAGTGGAGTTTTAGGATTGCCAACAGGTTCTGAGTGAAATGCTGAAGTCTATTGAAACCTGATTAACAGCTACTCCGGGGGCTGAAAAAAGCCACCTGGCTGACTGGTGGAGAAAAATCCCTTCCTACACCAGCCCAGTGCTCTATATCATATGGGGCCTCGGACAAGTTGAAAAATGAGTTAACAACTTTGAACCTGCCATAAAACTCTTAATCGAAGCATTTATGGAGCACCTTACAAGGTGAATTTGCACAGTGCTTTGTAGGTAGTTCTACTGGTGCAGTTGTATTTAATTTAATGAGTATTTATTAGCCACTTAGAAGACCTGAGTTCAAGGCCTGGCTGGGCCACCAATCATCAGTACAGCCTGGACAAGTCCCTCTGTCTCTGTTGGCCTCAGTTTCCTCAACTAGGAAGTGAAGGAATTGTGCTAGATGACCACTGGGGCCTCTTTGGGCTCTGAGAATGTGGTAGCTTTGTAGATGCCGTCCTTGGCACTGTGACTGACACCAAGATCATCTCAGAGGACGTCTTTGATCTCTGGAGATTCTATACATATATATGAATATATGAATATACATACAAAAATTAAGAAACATCTAAAAGGATATTTGGAATTGTATGTTTCAATCATTTTACTGGCAAATTAATGTGTTTACTGACAAATGAATGTGCCTAGTATACAAGGTACAACTATTTGTTTAGCTTCTTTTGGAGATGACGTTAAAGTATAAATGAGGGCCTTACATAAATGTGAGACCTGAGAAAAAATGACAGTGTAGGATCTGTGAAATGGCATTGTGAGATTTATGGAAGAATGATAAGACATGACCCCCTACTCTCAAGCTGTTTTCTGACTCACTGGGAAGACAAAATATACACACCTGGGACAGAGAGCAATATAAGACATGAGTTCATTTACTGTCAGATGAGCATCCAGGCAATGAGTATGGGAGCCATTCGCTCACAGGAGAGCCAGGCTGGACCAGGGAAATCTGTCTGAGACGGTGGTTGGAGGAGGAGGGCTTGACCCGGTACTAAGGAAGGAGTGTTTTTTTTTAAATTGAATTTATTGGGGTGACATTAGTTAATAAAATTGTACAGCTTTCTGGTATACAATTCTATAATACATCATCTGTAATTGTATTGTGTGTTCACCACCCCAAGTCAAGTCTCCTTCCATTACCATTTATCTTCCCTGTACCCTCTGTTACCCCCCAAACCCCTTCCCCTCTGGTAATCTCCATACTGTTGTCTGTATCTATGAGGGAGTTTTGTTTTGTTTTGTCTTGTTTTGTTTTATTTTGTTTTGTTTTGCTTAATCCCTTTACCTTTTTCACTCAGTCCCATACCTCCCCTCCCCTCTGACAGCCATCAGTCTGCTCTCTATCTATGAGTCTGTTTCTATTTTGTTTGTGACCTTATTTTGTTCATTAGATTCCACATATGAGTGAGATCATATGGTACTTGTCTTTTTCTGACTGGCTTATTTCACTTAGTATGATGCTCTCCAGGTCCGTCCATGCTGTTGCAAATGATAAGATTGCCTTCTGTTTTATGGCCGAGTAGTACTCCATTGTGTAAATGTACCACGGCTTTTTTATCCACTCATCTACTGATGGACACTTGGGCTGCTTCCACATCTTTGCTATTGTAAATAATGCTGCAATGAATGTAGGAGTGCATATATTTCTTGAATTAGTGTTTTAGGTTTCTCCAGATATATTCTCAGAAGTGGAATTGCTGGGTCATAGTGCAGGTGCATTTAAAAATTTTTTGAGGTATCTCCATACTGCTTTCCACAGTGGCTGCACCAGTCTTCATTCCAACAACAGCACACAAGGGTCCCCCTTTCTCCACACCCTCGCCAGCATTTGTTTGTTGACTTATTGATGATAGCCATTCTGACAGGTTGAGATGGTATCTCATTGCAGTTTGAATTTGCATTTCTCTCATAATTAGTGACGTTGAGTATCTTTTCCTATGTTATTGGCCATCTATATGTCCTCTTTGGAGAAGTGTCTATTTAGGTTCTTTACCCACTTTTTTAACTGGATTGTTTGGTTTTTTGTTGTTGAGTTTTATTAGTTCTTTATAAATTTTGGATATTAACCCCTTATCAGGTATATCATTGGCAAATATGTTCTCCCATTCAGCGGGTTGTCTTTTCATTTTGTTGATGGTTTCCTTTGCTGTACAAAATTTTTTTAGTTTGATGTAGTCCCATTTGTTTATTTTCTCTTTTGTTTTCCTTGCCCAAGGAGATATATCAGAAAAAATATTGCTGGGAGTAATATCTGAGATTTTACTGCCTATGTTTTCTTCTAGGAATTTTATGGTGTTGGGTCTGACATTAAATCCATTAAGTGGATTTAATCCATTTGGGGTTTATTGTTATGTGTTGTATAAGAAAGTGACCCAGTCTCATTTTTTGCATGTGTCTGTCCAATTTTCTTTCCCAACACCATTGACTGAATAGACTATCTTTTGTTAACTTCTGATTATGAAAAAATGCAAGTGTTTCAAAAGTCCTTATGTTGCAAGTAATGGGAGGCCCAGTTTAAATTTGCTTGAACAATTTATTAACTCATGTAATTGAAAAGTATATCTCCCACGTGGGGGATACACTTTTCCACGTGGATCCAAGTATATCCACGTGGATCCCCCAATGGAAATTAGGCACAGCTGGTATGGAAGCTGCACCCAAAAATGTCCTTTATAATTTGTTAGTAGTAGAAATTGCAGGAAATACAGAGAAGTTAAAAGAAAATAAAAATCTCCTCCAGCCCCAACACTCAGAGGTATTGAGCACAAATTCTGTAACAGACGTCCTTCCAGTCTTTTTTCTGAGAGAATTAACACTGGGCTAAATATTCTACAAGCATCATTTCATTTACACTTAACATAGCAAGCCCAAGAAGCAGACATTATGAACATCTCTGTTTTGTAGATGAAAAAAGAGGTTTGAAGGAGTTACATAATTTGTTTAAAATTCACAGCTAGTGCTTGTTGAGCTTGTTTTGAACTCAGGTTTGTCTTTCTCTGGAACTCGAGCTTTTAATCACTATGCCATCTTCGTTCATATAGAGTTAGTATTATCAGACATATCTACTTTTTTATGATTTTCTTCACTTACTGTTCACTTTCTTCACTTTTATCTGGTGGCTTAGATCAGGTTTCCTAGGACACGGACTCTGAGATGTAGACTGCGGTGCAGGTGGTTCATCGGGGGACATCCCCTTTGAGAGAGTAAGGAAGGTGGAGGGAGACGTAAACCACAGAGACCACAGCAATGCTGTGGGAGCGCTGCAGCTGGGACGGCCTTCAGGGCTGTCCCATCTTCAGGCAAGGGGGAGTGACATTGGGCAGCCTGGCTTTCTTGGGCTGAGGACAATTCTTGGAGAGGGCCTCAGCAGCAGGGAGAAAAGGGGAACCCAGATAGATATGGATAGAGCACCCTAGTATTTACAACAGCCAGGCAGTTTGGGGAGGTGAGAAGATTTCTAGGAAGACAGGAGAATCATTTGCATTCTCCTTTTTCTCCTCACAGTACAGGTTTACGAAATATTTTTTCCCAACCAACACTTCAAACTTCTTTCCAAACACTTGGGATGTGAAGTCCTGTTTCATATAAAAAAGAGGGCAGTGTGGTGCAGCGGGAAGAGTGCCAGGCATAGACAGGGTCTGAGCATGAACCCTGGCCCCATCACTTCCTGGCAGTGTGACCTTGAGCAAATGTCTTCAGCTGTCTGAACTTCAGTTCCATCAACCAGAAAAGCATTTCTCAATGCTGGCACTACTGACATTTGGGGCAGGATAACAGTTTGTTTGAGGGGAAACTGTGTTGTGCATTGTAGGATGTTTAGCGGTATTGGTGGTCTGTGCTCCTTAGAGGCCAGTAGCTCTTCCTCCACTCCACCCCCAGTTGTGACAGTCAAAAATGTCTCCAGACATTGGCAGATGTCATCGGAGGGGTAAAAACTACTCTGGGTGAGAAACATTATCTACAGCGTAAGTGTTGTCTTCTCCATGGAGTTGTTGGGAGAGTTCAACAAGATAACCGTGACTATTCAAACCTCAAACATTGGGTGCGCTCACCCACACAGTTCTGCAGCCCACCCATTGTTCTCGCTACTGCCCCAGCCTCAGGCTCAGCAGGGGCCACAGGGAGCCCTGGTCAGTCAGGCATGGACTGTTATTATTCTCTTGCTCACGTCTTGGGCTTGGTCTGTTTTGTGGAGGTTTCTGGGGTGGTGGGAAAATGAAAAGCTCCTGGGTCCTGAAATCAGACAGTCCTGGGCAGGGACTGTCAGGTCCATCATTTCCCAGCCAGCTGGATGTTGACCCTCAACGTCACTTGTTAGGCCTGTTTCCTCTTAGTGTGACATGAGAATCACCTGGCATGGCCCGTGGGAAGCCCTTGGTGTGTCGTAGGCCTTTCACTTTTCTCACCTTCCCACTGTTCTGTCAACTCTTGAGAAAAAATGATATATTTCCTGCCTTTGTGTGAGCATTCCAGTGCCCAGAGTGGGAGCTCAGTGAATTTGGTTCAGTGAAGAGAAAACCAAGAATGGAAGATGAAAGAGCTCCTTAAAGTGTGTCTGCAGGCCAGGGACATCCTTCTTTCACACAGGAAAAGTCACGTAGTAAGCTGTGCAGAGTCAGACAGCCTGAGCGCCCATCCTGTCCTCAACACGTCCAGGCTCTGTGATCTCAGGAAAGTTACTCAGTTCCTCTGGGGCTCTGTTTTCCTCCACAATAAAATGGGAATAATAATAGTATTCTGTATTCATTTCCTAGGGCTACTGTCACAAAGCCCCACAAACTGAGTGGCTTAAACAAAAGAAATGCATTGTCTCATTGTTGTGGAGGCTAGATGTGCACGATCAAGGCCTTAGCAGGGCTGGTTTCTTCTGAGGGTTGAGAGAGTGAATCGGTTCCAGGCCTCTCTCCTAAGTTCTGTTGGTTTGCCGGCAATCTTCAGCATTCCTTGGCTTGCAGATGGATCATGCCAATCTCTGCCTTCACGTTTACACAGCGTTCTCCCTGTGTGTGCAACTATGTCCAAATTTCCCCTTTTTATAAGGACACCAGTCATACCAGAGTAAGTACTACCCTACTCCAGTGTGACCTCATGTTAATGTGATGATGACATCTGCAACAACCCTATTTCCAAACAAAGTCACATTTTGAGGTGCTGGTTAGGACTTCAACAAATGAATTTTGGAGAGAACGCGATTCAACCCATAACACCATGCCATAAAGTTATACTGAGTATTCACCATAAAATGCTACACGTACATACTCAAATGTGTCTGCTCCATTGTAAATACTCAACACATGTTAACTATTGTTATTTATTTATTTATTTTTTAGAGAGAAGGGAAGGGAAGGAGAAAGAGAGGGAGAGAAACATCAGTGTATGGTTGCCTCTCACATGCCTCCTACTGGGGACCTGGCCCACAACCCAGGCATGTGCCCTGACTGGGAATCAAACCAGCAGGGCAAACCTGTGAATCAAACCCGTGAATCAAACCCTTTGGTTCACGGGCCCATGCTCAATCCACTGAGTTACACCAGCCAGGGCCACTATTGTTATTATTAATGTCATTGATCAAAATTATAGTGGGTGACTTCTGTGTGCCAAGCAATGAGCTGGGTGGTAGTGATCCAAGGATGCATTAATTAAGGTCCCTGACCCAAAGGGTGCCCAGTCTAATGGAACGACAGACATAAATAGAGAATTACAGGCCCGAGGGTCCTCACAGCCAGATCAGTTTCCTACTCACTGCACCATCTGTGTACATCCAATGGCATCTGGGGTCAGAATAAACAGCTCGGATGCTGTCAGAGAGTGGAGAAAGTTCACTGTTCAGAGAAAAGAAGTTCTCCCTTTTTCTGGCTCCTTTTGATCTTTGGGGGAAAAAAATTCCAAGTGTCATGGTCAAACACTACTCTGATTTCTTGTGCAAAGTTTAAGGTGACCTTTACCCTTCCTAATATATCATTTTGATGAAGCCAAAATTTTCCAAGATTCTCCAGACTGGCAGAAAAATAACTTCAGAAACTGGTCCCAAATTGGTAACTGAAGATAAGTTGGAGGGCAGTTCCTTCCTCAAGTGTTGCCGTATATCTTACTTCATTGCATGTTGATAGTATATTAAAATTGAAATAAAAATAAAATATTATCTGTGCCATTAAACCTGATCAATTCTCACTCCACTAATCTCCAGACCTTGATGCTTGCTAAAAGATGGACCATCACGCTCTTGGCAAAGATGTACAACGGATGAGAGTTCGGAGAGGTAAAACCTTCATCTTTTGGGGAAAAAAAAATCCTGTCATCATTCAGTATTTATGGAGCATGCACACTGTGTGGAGCCTGCATCACAGGGTGTCCTTTGCTGCCAGAGAAGATGTTGGTGACAGGGGAGACATTGAATAAGGTGCGGGCTTCATGAGGACAGAGTTTTTTGGGGGGTGGCTTGGCAGGACCTGGGTAATAGATGCTGTTCACACACCAAGGGGTTGAGCCCTGGGAAGCATGGTCCCCAACCCCAGATGTCCTACCTGTGATGACCATCCAGCCTGGCATCCCTGGCCCCAGATCCACTCATTGGAGAGAGTCCAAAGGTGAGTGGGGATTCCAGTGGTGGAGAGAAGTAGGACCTGGAGCAAAGCTGGGTGGGGCAGAGCAGAATGTCACCCCTAGATTCTGTAGAGTGTGCCATGTGGGGTGAGGGGCAGCCATCCAGCTTGTCTCCTGCTCACCAAGCTGGCCCCAGGGAGTACCTCCTGCTGGTGCTCTGAGGAAGGGGGCACGATTTCCAAATTCCCACAATGCACCTCATGGGCTGGTGGTGCCTCAGGTAGAGGAGTAAGCTGTGACCTGGAGATGGAAAACCCGTGTGCATTTAGTTTTAATTCTATCACTCCTTTGTATCATAACTTTTGTAAGTCATTTCATTTCTGAGTTTCCTCCTCTGTGAAACGGAGATCATAAAGTCTCCCCTGCCTGCCTCACAGGGTTGGGCTGAAAGTCAGCATTTAAAATTGAATGAGCAGAAAAACTCTTTGTCGTCTCCAAGGCACCTAGCGTTTTTCTCATTGTTGGCTCATCCTGACACCTGTTCCTGAAGAGGGGAGGAGGGAACACAGTTCTGACCCCTCTTAGCTAGAGTCTCCTCAGGCTGTGTGTGTGCTGTCCTTCCTCCTGCCCTGCTCACCTGGATTGGACAGTGACTTCACTCAGAGGCTTACTATGCATCCTAATGGGCAACATACCCACATTTTGTAAGTTAACCTTGTACTGTTCATTGATTAGTCTAGCACTTTGTGCTAGAGACCTAACTGCTTGAGTGAGGATGAGGGAAGGAGCTCCAGCCACACAAGGCTGGGCATGTTGGGTCTAGGTTCATGTCTGCTGGGAGCTCTTGACCTTCTGTGCCCAGGGAGGCTCTGCTGACGTGGACTTCCTGTACATGACCCTGATGACTGTTGTGGTCAGTGGTAGGAGGCACAGAGGAGGGCCAGGGGGGTGGGCAGGCGTGGGTGAGAACTTTCTCAGCTAAACAAAACAGGCAAGCACATTCCCTGCAGAAGGAGCAGTATGTGCAAAGACACAGAGAACGGAAAGGGATGTGGCGTGATCCTGCAATGCTGCAAGGTTCCTGGTGAGAGGGTGGAAGGTGCGGCCAAGGGAGGCTGGGAGCTTGCGGCCAGCCTGGGAGGAGCCTGGAATTCTGTACGTAGGAGACTGAACTCAGTTCTTCAAGAGCCAAGACACCATCTCAGGTTTCTTCCAGCAGAAAAGATGGTAAGAGTTTTGTTTCCAACACAGACCACTGTGTCAGTAGTTTGGGGGTAAAATCAGGTGAGAGGAGAGGGGAGGACCTGGAAATAGAGACAGGAGGCTGCTACGATAGTTCAGGTAAGAGAGGCGAGGAGCCCAGGTGAAGCCACAGTAGAGGGATGGCCAGAAGAAACTGAGGGGTTTCTGCTCAGGAGCAGGCCAGAGGGTCGATTAAGAACATGGCTCCAGGGCCAGGCCTCCTGGGTTTTAATCCTGGCTTTATATACTAGTCTTGGGGCTTTGGGCAAGTAACTTACCTTCTCTATGCCTCAGTTTCTCCACCCATGGGGACGTTAATTGTGGTACTCCACCTCATATGGTTGTTGTATACCTTCAGAACTGTTTCTGAAACAGTCTCAAGTACTTTTAAAATCTTAACTCTTATGAGGAGACAAAATTTACAGGATTTGGTGCCCGGTTAGAAGTGAGGAAAGAGAGGCTTCTCAGTGCTATTCCTCCTCCACCAGCCCTCTTCCTCCTCCTTCTCCTCCCCCCTTCACTTCTGGGTGGGTGCAGGCTACGGTATAGGTCGGGATCTTAAGTTCTGGTGTCAAATTCCCATGCTGTCTTGCCCTGGCTGGTGTGGCTCAGTGGATTGAGTGCCAGTCTGCAAACCAAAGGGTCACAGGTTCTATTCCCAGTCAGAGCACATGCCTGGGTTGTAGGCCAGGTCCCCAGCACAGGGCGTGTGAGAGGCAATCACACATTGGTGTTTCTCTCCCTCTCTTTCTCCCTCCCTTCCCCTCTCTCTAAAAAATTCACTCTGTCTAAACCTTGGGCAAGTTCCTTAATTTCTCTGCTTTAGTCTCCACATCTGTAAAATGAGGGTAATGCTAATACCTAAATTGTTTGAGGATACAATGAGATAATATGGGTAATAACCAGCACATTGTGAGTGTTAAAAACATGAGAAATTCTTATTTGATTATTACTCATCAAAGTAAGAGCTACAAGAGGGGAAACCGTGTCCATGACACAGGAGGGAAACAGTTTAGCGCAGGACACAGAGAAGGCAGCTGGAACCAGGGAGGGAGCTCAGCTGAGAAGGAGGACAGAGCCCCTGGGCCAGAAAGATGAAAAATATTAGGCCTCCAGCAGGTCTGACCCACCCCTCCCTTGAAACTGACTGAGACACATTTAGGAAAAAGAATTAACAGGAAAGAGAAGGTCAGGAAGTTGCTTTATGCTGGCATATTTGAATCAAAATATAAATCCAAATATTTATCTTTATGTCAAAATATAAATCATAGCTAGATCAAAATTTAAATTTTCAATGTTTTGGTGGAAATTTTTCTAAAATGTTACATACTTCCCAGCCACTTGACATTTAGCACACTTATCCACTTATTCTTTCAACGCTTATTTATCAAGGACTTAATATTAAGTCCTGTGCGGGCTCTCTGAGGAACGCAAGTGTAAGTAAATAAGGCCTCTGCCCTCCAGGAGCTTGCTTCTGATTTCCAGTCCTAGGAACTTGGCATAGGAAACATGCTTAAGTTTAAACTTTTCGGTGCTTATTAGACTATCCCCATAAACTAAAATTCCAGAGTGCGATTCCTTCCCAGAAGAGGATATGCTTTAAAAGTTTTGTTGTAGATTGACAAATAGAGAGATTTTAATTTTTTAAGCATGTAAAACATACAGAAAACTATAGCTAATTCCCATGTAGCCAATGCCCAGACTGAATAAATCTTAATAGGTAACCATATTTTCTTGAGATTTTTATAAAGTAACAAAAGCTAAAACAACTGAAATTTTTTGTTAATGTCTATACAAACTACATTTTTTCAAGCAGAATTAAAAGTTTAGTAGCTTCCTTCTCATAACAAAAGGGTTTCACAATTTTTACAGTTCATTGAAATTGTCTCCATTTTCTTTCTTTTTCTTTTTACAGTTTATTTATTTTTAGAGAGAGAGGAAAGGAGGGAGAAAAAGAGAGAGAGAGAAACATCAATGTGTAGTTGCCTCTCACGTGCACCTCCCACTGGGGCCCTGGCCTACAACCCAGGCAATGTGCCCTGATTGGGAATCGAACCTATGACCCTTTGGTTTGCAGGCTGGCACTCAAGCCACTGAGCCACACCAGCCAGGGCTCCATTTTCTTTCTTATTTATTATTATGTAAAGATTTTGTTTCACTTTTATATATCATTTTAGGCTTCTGAAAAGTAAATATTTCCAATTTTCCTCTCACTACCATTTCTTGTTTGCAACTCCTTTTTTGGATCCAATTTTCAGTGGGTTTATAAACAGTAAACATTCTTACAATTTTATGACAAAATATCTTTATTTTATACTCATTTTTGAACGATGCTTTAGCTGGGTATAAGATCTAGATTCACAGCTTTTTCTCCCGTCAACGCTTCAAAGTCATTATTTTATTGTGTTGTCATAGGGAAATCTGCTGTCAGACTAGCTGTTACTGTTCAGAAGGTGATCAGTCTTTTTTCATTGGTAAGTTTTAAATCTTTTTAAAAGAAACCTTTTTGGTCCTGTAGTTTCTTCATATGAGTTTAGATGTAATATTTATAATGTACTTCCAGTCTTAGTGGCCAAGTCACAAGCTATCAAGTTTCATTTCATTCTTTGCAAACAGTATAAACACACACCTCATAGACTTGCTTGAGAATTAAATGAGATAATGGATCTGAAATACTTTGTAAGCTTTGTAACAATGTGTCAATGGTAGCTAATTTGGAATTTAGGGCCATTTTGGAGAAATATTAATATTTGAAGGAGGTACTCCAAAAGGACAGCCAGGTATTTCTCATCAATGCATAACTGGTTGGTTAAATGAATTAGTAATTAGATTTGGGGCATGTGATATGCACCAATCACTGTGAGTCTGATGCAGACTGCCAGACAGTTTGGGGGTCTTACCTATCTACCAATTCACATGCCATGTTCTAGGCACTCCAGAAATGGGTTCTGTCCTGATTGAGACTTTTCCTTCAGCTTTGATGCTCTGTTTTTCCAGCCACACCCTTGTCACCCCCTAAATCATGATCTGGAATCTCTTCTGGTAAATATCCCTCCATGCATCCCAGCCCTGAGGCCTCCTACCTGAGCTCTGCCTAGTTCCCTTGGGGAACTGAGCATTAATGGCAAAAATGTGGCAGTAATTTAGGGAGAAAGAATAGAAATACACTAATGAACAGCTAAAACGTGTGAGCTGATTCAAAAGACAAAAACTCGGGATGGGAACAAAATGCATACTCCTTCCACTCCTTCCCTCACACCCCCGAACAATGTTTATAAATCAGGCTTTCAGCTAACGCAGCCACAGCTGACTTCGTAAAGGAACCCATCAAATTACACAAAAGGTCAGTGAATGTAAAATACTATACTGACTGTTATGGGATCATTTTTAATCTTCTTCATCACCTAAAACATTGAAGAAAAAATATATATTTAAATACAGTGGAGTAACTAATGAGAATTTTTGGATTATACTGCTGAAGTCAGGAGATATTTTTTTTATCCTAAATACTTGACACGTGCTGGAAATTCCATCCAATTATCCAAGACATTTAGGGAATGAACATCCATCCTGAATTTTTTATGGACAGACAGATTTAGGAGGGAGAAAAAAAGGGAGACAAAAATGTGAAAGTATTTGTAAACTTGTGCTGACCAAAAGAAAAAAAGAAAGAAAATGCAGGATGACTTTTTGGGTTGTGCCCATTCCTGCTGGACTTCCTCATCTCATCTATTGTCTTCTGAGTTGTCACGCCAGGTTGCATCAAACACAACATGTCCAATCTAAGACTTCGTTCAGTAGATGTGACCCTCACAGGCTGATGTGCCAAGTCCAGGAACTGTGACGGGAGGAAAGATGTAAGTTTTTATTATTTCTTTTTGAAAAGCCGGGAGGAAAAACATTTGGGGGAGGATCCAGTATACTTTTAAGCAATGGAAAGTCGCATTTGGTTAGGCCACAGACCCAAAGGTGACAGGAATCTGATGAGAAAGTTGTCTGAAGAAGGGCCTCGCTATCAGCTCAGCCACCTGGCTGCAACTGCTCGCTGCTCACGCAAATATTTGAGCGAGGGAAGCAGTCTGTTCTGCCTTCTGGGGATGGCCTTCTTTCCTCCCCATTTAATTGCATTGGTGTGGGATGGGGAATGAGGAACCGTCTGCAGCCCGGCTTTGATGGGCAACCGAGTGCCATGAGGGTTAGGGGCCCCACGCTGCTCCCCAATAAGCACCAGCCTCTCTTTCCTCTCTTTTCCCCACTTTCCTACTTCTCCCCTCCTCTTTCACCAGGCTCTTCTTTTCTCTGAATTCCCACTTTCCCTGGCAACTCCTCTCTCACTCATTTTCCTTTCCCTTTATCTGGGTTACCCCTGTTTCTTTCCCGATCCCTGACAGCTTCACAGATTTCACTGAGGCTCTCTTCTTGGTGCCGGGGATGGAAAGCTTGAACAGGACAAGCCAGGCCCCTCTAATCAGTTCTAAGTGCAATAGGCTCTCGAAGCGGTGGCTCCACCTAACCCCAATGTTAGAACTGAAACTCTGTGAGGGCAGGGTCTAGTCTCTTTGTTTGTCACCTGCTGGTACAGTGCCTGACGCATAGCATGGCATCAGTACAAATTTGTAGAATGAAGGAAGAAAGGAGAGTTTATCCAGTCCTTTCCTAAGCCATGCTGGCCATTTGATCCACCCACTGGCCAATTCTTCCTCCTCCTTCAGATATTTGTTCAAGGTTGCCTCCTCTAGGAAGCCTTCCTTGACTGCAGATACTGCCATAACATCTGCATATCTCTCCATTATGCTCCTGTCTGTTGTCATAGCATGTCTCCTGAGCTCCCCAATATCCCCACCCCCAACACACACTGAAACTCCCATGGGCAGATACTGAGAGCTCAATAGATGTTTACTCAATACCTGGAGTCTCCCATATTTGAATATTTAATATCAAATACATATTCCCAGCCCTTCCCACTTTCTACCTACTCACATCACACTCATGCTTTTGATCCAGATTATGAACATTTCTCTGACACAGTATCATTTTCAGCCACTTAATCAGCAAAGACAAAAACAGAATGAGAATTTTTAAAGCCTATTTTTGTTGGGGAAGCTGATGGGAAAAAATACTGGTAAAACATTTTTGGAGGGTGACTTGGCAAAGGATATCAAAAGCCTTAAAATGTATGTTTTAACCCAGCAATGCCATTTTAAAGAATGTATTCTATGGAAATAATTTAAGATGTGCCCAAATGTTTTTCCAATAAGGTATTCACCATGGTTGGTGTTTATGATGTTAAGAATTGAAAGTCTACAATAAATGATTAGTTGAGTGAATACAAATAAAAAACCTATAATGAAACTTACAATTTTAAAAAAATATTTTATTTTATATGCTATTACAGTTGTCCCAGTTTTCCCCTTTTGTCCCCGTCCACCTAGCCCACTTCCATATTTAAAAAATAATCATTATTGACCTGACAAGCTGTCGCCGTTGTTGTTGAATGAATCAGCCTGTATAATATGGTCCCATTTACATTAAAAAGTTATAAAGTTTTATTTGCATAGAAAAAATCTGGAAAAATACATAACCAGGAAAAAGTGGATTTCTCAGGGTAAAAGAATCATAAGTCATTTTTATACTCTTGTTTTCTATCTGTGTTTTACCACTTGTTTTTTTCTTCAAAGAACAGGAACTGTTCTTTTTTTTTAAGTTAAAAAAAATGTTGCCCAGATGCTTTGGTCTTCTTTGTCTCTAAAAGTAAGCTATTCAAAGTCAAATAGACTTGAAAAAATAAAAATCCCCATGTGGAGGAAGAAACATTTTATACCTGAGATGTGCAACGGAGAGCCTTTCTCTGCCTAAGCCTCTGTAGCCATGGGAGGGTCTAATTTCCCAACGCTCTGAGAATCCGTGACAGCGAATCATTACCCTTGAAATGGGTTTGCATAATATAAAAACTCAGGGTCTCCTCTCCACTTAGTGAGTGTGTAACATTTGTGGGAGTTCCCATGCATGCTTGGAAGGAGAGTCCTGTGACATCGTGCCTGCGTTATATTGAACTCAATCACTTGTAGAAAATGTGCAGTGTAATAGCGGTATTACTCGGGGTGATATTGTGAAAAGTCCTAATTGGTACCAAAGTAATTCGTACGAGAGCGGACTATAAAACCTTCAATGCCACTCTAACTAATCACCCCTGTGGCATTCCAAGCAAATGCAGGTTAATGGTGACGATCTTAATTTTTTTATTAATTAAATTAAGTGTATAATCGGACAGTATAGGCCCATTGTCAGCGTTCATCATGCTGATAATAAATGGCTTCAGTACTCAGCACCTTTGGCTTCACGGAGCCCTGGACTCTTCTATCCACTGTTGACGATCTGAGAGAGATCTCCCAGTGGCCCATCAGCACTCAGAGACGACACATAATAAAGCTGTATGCCGAGATGGGGGTGAGCAAACGGTGGTGAGCTCATGGGCCTAAGAGAGGTCTCCAAACCCAGAGGCTGTGATTGCTCAATCCTCTGCCCTCCTGCCTCTACATCTTGGGTTCTTTTTCAGCAAATGGTTTCTCGTAATATGTAAAGGTAGGTAAGACAAAAAATTCAGAAAAGTGAACGTGAAAATATAAGGTGCTTAATTAATACTTCATTGACCATGATGCCATATTCTTGCTCTTGAGTAGAGGACAGAAAATGGGCCTTAGTCACCACTGACTTCCCCACACCTAGCATACGGTACCCTCAATAAATCTGAAGTTATTTTACCAAGCCATGACATTCTTAGACTTGCTTTCCCAAAGTGTGTCCCCTGGAAGATAAACCCTGCCAATGAGTGCACCCTAAATTGGAGCCTGTGTACAAATGAGTGTGAGAAATGCTGCCTTTTACCTCTTCCTCCTGGAGTCTAATGGTGTATGTTGGCATTTTGAAGGCAGTGATGAGTCCTTTAGAAATGTTTTTAAATCGTTTAACCTAGTGTCGTCTAGCCAGGTCGTCTAACCAAACGTGACCACAGAGCTCTAGTGACATCCCACAGAGCACACGGTAGCACCTGACTGCCTTCGCTACCTGCTAGCACACTGAGAGCCCAGGGGTCAGATAAAATGATTACGAAGGAAATAACAATTTCCTGATTCTCCTTAAATCCTGACCTAATAGAGACGAACTCTCCCTTGATTGTGACTAAATACCTTAATAAAAACATAGAGCTAAAGGGCTGTAGACTTGGAAGGGACCTTGGACATTGTGTATCTTAAGCCGCAGCTCAGTGCAGAACTTCACGTCCAGCATCCACGGTGTGTGCTCCGCCTCCTTTGCTTAGACACGTCCAATGGCAGGGAGCCCAGCCGCGCAAAACACGGGCTATTGGGTAGTTACATTTCTTCTTCTGTTGAGCTAAAATCTGTGTCTTTAACATTCAAGGTTTCATCCTCAATTAACAAAGAAAGATCCACCTATGCCCTCAGTTAACAGTGTATTAAGTATTTCCAGGCTCTATGTATCAACGTGTAATCAGAATAGAAAAATGGTCCATGAATAGCTAGTAGAGGGAGAAAAAAGGAAAATAATCTTACTAATGGAGTTATAGAATTAAATAATAGAAATCCCTTATTTGTGATCCATTAAGTTCTGAAAACAAAACTTCCTAAGTTTGGTGCAAACTCATTTGGTGACGGTCTTAGTTCAGGCCATTGTAACAAAGTACCACAGACTGGGTGCTTCGTACATAAAGCCAGCACAAACGCATTTCTCACAGTTCTGGAGACTGGAGGTCTGAGATCAGGGTGCCAGGGTGTTAGGCTCTGGTGAGAGCCCTCTTCCGGGTTGCAGACTGCCGACTTCTCCCTGGTGGAAGGAGAGTGAGAGAGCCTTCGGGGGTCTCAGTCGTAAGCGCTCTCCTATCATGACCTAATTCCTTCCCAAGGCCTCTCTTCCTTATACCGACACATTGGGGGGTTGGATTTCAGCATCTGAATTGAGGGGGCACAAAGATTCAGTCCATTGCAGTGACAAAATATAACTGAATTGATGTGGAACTATTTATAGTCTTTATTTATTCTATTCGGTGTGACTATATATAATTTGATTAAAGAAATATTAGTGTTTCAGTGCAGGAATACTAATGTGTTTCCTCAGCCCCACTGGGAACATTGCACTGTATTACCTTTCTAAAATCAGGCAAAGTCTGAATTCTGAAACATATCTGGCCCTGAGGATTTGGGACAAGGAGCTGTGACATCCTTTTCTTGGTACCTTTTGTATGCTTGACATATTCATCTTTTTTAGTCCTCACAGTTCGGAGGCAACAACGTAGTTCCGCCCCACCTTGCGGAAAGTCATCTAATTTTGCGGGCGTTTTCTTTCCTCGTTGCCTAGTTGGTATTTACAAAGAAATCCAGTTCTTCTTCCCTCATGTATTAACTGACAATAAAAAATCAAGCACGGGTTCTAATCTGAGACACTGGCCAAGGCCAGAAGAACCAGAAGAATATGAGGCTTAGAGATGCAAGTGGAGCCGAGGGAGCGGTCCCTCTCGGGCCTCTCTCTGAAAGGTAGTTAGTGCATGCGCAGTGTTCATAGCTCTCCACCTGTTCCTTTCCTACCTGACCGGAAAGGAAACTTTGGTGTGACTGGGAAAGCCACAGAAGCCCTTTGCAGAGAAAAGTACTATTCTGAATTCGCGTCTGTTAAGGCCTGGACCCCGCCTCTGGGAGAAACTCAGAAGTTTCTTGCTGCCTACTACATTCCCCCTATATGACCATGATGATGAAATTTGGGGATTATCAGCCATCTAAAAATCTATTCCATTTGTTCTTCAACTGTGCTTGGAATTTCCATATGATATTTGTCTTTGCCAGAATACTGCAAGGAATGGTTGAAATGTAAGTACTAGATATAACATGTGAGGGTCAACCCATCGAGCCATTAGGAACTTAATTTAAATAATCAGATGAGCTAGTCAGTCATTTAGCCAGGCCCAAAGGGAAGTGGATGGGGAGAACAAACTAGATAGGGAATGAAAGGGAGGAGGCATAGGGAAGGTCTGAAGCCTGAGTACTTCTGTGAAGGATCTACACAGGGTGTCACAGAAGCCTCTACACAGGGGCTTGGGGCCCAGGTCAGCACCCTGAATACTGACAGAAGGGGAGGCACTAAAACAGAAAATAAGGCAGGAGAAAGGGGGCCTGGGATCTCCAAAGTTCAGCGTTCCCTACATCAGCTATTTCTACTTCTGTTCCTGTAGACCCCTTTAAAATACATAGTTGAGTCATAATGTTTTAGCACCAGATAACATCTCTCTCCAGCCGGTGTCTAGAGACAGGAATGGATGCCTGAGTTTCAGAACCAGTGAAACAAGGAAAAGGAGCAGGACAGAGAGTGTATCAAGAACCTCCAACCCCAGCTCATACCAGAGTCCCTTTGCTGCCGGTGTTATAGTCACATTCCTGCATGAGCTGAACCCTCAGCCAGGAAAGCCAACTTCTCCCACTGCAAAGGTCTGCAACGGGACCTCAGAGTGCTCCTGCGCTCAGCCTAAATGTCACTTCCCAGAGAGGCCGACCCTACCCACCCTGCCCCTCCACTCTAAGTTATATTCCATTTATTCCACTGTTCCTTGTTTTGTAACTTGCCTTAGAGCACGCGCTGCGCTTTGTAAGTCTGTATTTATCTCTTTGCTGGTTTAATGTCTGCATACTCCTGAGACTATGAAGTCCACGAGTACCCACTAAGATCAGGTTTTTAACAAAAATCTGGTCAATGAATCGTTGCCAGGCATTGTGTCCTCTGTTTCAGAAATGTAATGCAATCTTCACTATAACCCTCTGAATTAGGTTGTGCAGGTGAATTAAGGAGGTTTGCAACTCTGTGGCACTCACTTTTGAACCCTAAAACTGTGCAATGCGGGCCCTGAACAGTTGTATGCAGCCACCCTGCTCAGAGCCCCTTGTTCTACACCATGTATGGATGGCATTATCTCCAAAGGAAAAGTGTGTCTCTGCTGCTTTTCCCACCTTTTTGACAACCGCCACCGGAGGAGTTAATAATGAACAGAAAGTCCAATTAACTTTACTCATCACATCAGTCCTAGAACTAAACCCTGGCTCCTTGCAAGCCCCAAGAAAACACTCTTCTGTTTGTATATCATGTTAATAATTAATTGATTGGTTAACCCATTAACTAGTTCCTAGAAGGTTTGCCCTGTCCTCCTTTGTCCCTTCCACGTGTCCTGGTCAGGGTCAGTGGGGTCACGTGCATTAGGTTGATCTGAAAGACTCTGAGTAACGGACCACTTAGAAATACAAACATGCTCAATGTTTTTTAATTTTTAGAGAGGGGAAGAGAGAGAAAAAGAGAGGGAGAGAAACATCAGTGTGTGGTCACTTCTCATGCACTCCCTACTGGGGACCTGGCCCGCAACCCAGGCATGTGCCCTGACTGGGAATTGAACCAGCGACCCTTTGGTTCACAGGCTGGCACTCAATCTACTGAGCCATACCAGCCAGGGCTCAATGTTTTTTAATGCCCCGAAATTTTGCAAGGAATCTCATTTTATAGCCATTGATTATAGTTTTCTTAAAGTACTGATCAAACATTGATTGAAAATATACTGCAGTGCCTGGTTATACCAAGATGAAGGTTATACCCAGACTTCAAGGAGCTCTCAGTCAAGTGTGACAACAGCAGAGACAAGGGAGGCTTCTTAAAAAAGGAGGGTCATGGGGGAAAGGTGAGGAGTATGGAGGGGAGGCTGTGGGAAGTATTCAGGGCAGAGGGTGGAGTTGGGACAAAGAGCTTTGTGATTTCAAAGACAAGCCAAAAGCAGAAGACCAGGCTGGAGAACAAAGGGTGCTCCTTTTAACCAGGTGCTTCTGGAAGAGCCTCTTTGATACTACATTTTATAAAATACTGTGAAAACACTCAGCACTGGGAATTTTTACTAAAATATGTACTCTCCTTGTGCTTTTGTTCCAAGCCCTTAACCCTAATCCTAACCGATGCTACGTAACCAATAATTTTGCAAGATGGTATTCATAGACCATTTCCATTAGGCTTTAAAATGTTCTTTACACTTTAACACCACAAACACCAATTAGGGTAGATATAAGGCCTCAAAGCTAAGATCAATGCTTCCCAGCCTTAGCTGCTCATTAGAATCACTTGTGCTTTTTAAAAACACACGTGCCAAATTCACTAAAGTTGAACTTAGGTATACCCTAAGCTCAATGACACCTCTCCTAGATAAACACCCATCATAAATGCAAAAATCTACGAAAAGATGTACGAGAATTTCATGATGACACCATTTGTTTATAATAGTTCCGCAAGAGATCACCCAAATGTCCAGAAGTAGCCAAATGAATACATAAATTGTGGCATAGGCACACAGTGGAATATTATACAGCACCAAAAAGGAAGGAGCTCACACTGCACACAGCATCATGCATGAATCTCAATGTAAAGCGAAATAAGCCAGATGTAAAGAACCCATACTGCATGATCCACTTCGGTTTCACACTAAAAATCAGGAACGATTCCTCTTTGTGTTAGAAGTCACAATAGTGGCTGCCTTTTAGAAGGGTGGGGACTAGAGAAGGGCGCAAGGGAGCTTTGGGGATTCCGGGTGCTGACTACATGACTGTGTTCACTTTGTGAAAAGTCATCAAGCTGTGTATTTATGGTTTGTACACCTTTCTGTACAATGTTATATTTTAGTAAGATATTTTTAAAAATACGCATCTGCCTAAATTTTATCCCCATATATTCTGATTCAACAGCTCTGGGGTGAGGTCCAATTTTTCTGTATTTTCTCTGTAAATGATTCTATCATATATCCAGGCTCAGGAGCCCCTGACTAAGATCACCAACGGTCTGGATTTCCCAACTTCGATCTCCTGGTTTATACATTAAAAGAGCTTAATTGTGGTTTCCATCTTCATTTTCACCCTCACAGTGGGAGTAAATTAGCTACCGTGATCATGTGCGCCCGGATCTTTCCACGCCACTGAAACGGATGCGGGCTGGGCGGCCTTCCTTGTGATCTCCAGTGTCAGTAGTTCATGAGCAGAAGTATTTGTACTCTGGGGTTTCAAGAACCCCCAACAGAATTCATTTATTCAACTAGTCAACACGAGTTTATTGAACATCTATAATAATAAAAGCTAACAATTACTATCTCTTATTAATCACTTCCCTGGGCCAGGCTTGTTACATCATTTGCATATGTTTTATCTTTTAAACATAATAAAGGGGTTAAGGGCACAGACTCAGGGGCCAGGCTACTGGTGTTAAAACACTACTTTTGTAACTTACGTGGTTGTGAGGCTGTGGGAAACTTACTTTGCCTCTCCATGACTCAGTTCCCGCCTCTGTAAACTAGGAGAAGTCATAATGCCGATTCCTGAGGTGGGAGTGAAGAGCAAATGTTTGGCATTTCTCAGCGTCGCTTCCTATTTATAGCAAATGCTACATAAGCATTAACTATTAGTATTCACATAAATCCTGTGAGATAGCTACTATAATAATGTTAATTTCCTAGTTGAGGAAACCAAGCACAGAGAGGTTACGTGACTTGTCCAAGGTCACACATCTACTAAACAGCAAAATCAAGATTCCAAGCCAGGGTGCCTGACCTCAGGGCTCAGATACCTTGCCGTTATGCTCTTTATCTTGTACTGACATATTCCTTTCTTGGTCATGCTTTGGTCGACTCTAAAATATCTGAAGAAAAGATTCTACTAAAGAAATTTTGCAAGAGTCTGGAAAGTCGGAATATTTCATGAGCTAACTTGTAGCAATGAGACCTGCCCTCTGCCAGTGAGAAGGGGAGCCCTTCCCAATCAAGCTTCATTTTCCGAGGCAGAATGAATTTGAGTAACCTTTCTCGCTCCCTGAAGTTAAAAATACCTTTTAAAAATGAGTTTGTCATGTCTTGTTGCATAACACTGAGCAGTATTTATAGAACGTGGAAATGAATATGAAAACTTGGCTTTTGATTCATGGCATATTAGAAGTGGTGCTTTCATTAATAACTCTGACTTGAATTTTTCCTCCCAAATTATTGAAATGTTTATTAAACTTTAAAACTATTTTTTCTGTCGGGGGAGAGGGGCATTGGGGAGTGGGAAGGTAGGGAAAGGGAAGTGCACTCCTAAAGGCACTGCCGTTCAGTCACTGAGAAAGCGATGGCGTGCATTTTGCCTGTCGGCCGAGAGCTGCCTCCGTGCAACTGACAGGATGGGGTCTGTGGTCCCCCAATATTAAAAACTGAGAATCACAGAGGCAAAGGTTGCGTTTTTCTTGAGTTAATTTTATTATTTCCCCCTGTACAATTTTTTTATTTTATTGAATGTATTGGGTTGACATTGGTTCACAGGGTCATATAAGTTTTCAGTGTACATTTATTGCACTGTGTGCCCACCACCCAAAGTCAAATCATCTTCCATCACCATATATTTGACCCCCTTTACCCTTCACTACCCCTGTCCCCTTTCTGGGAACCACTATACTGTGAAGTTAATTTCAGTTAATTTTAAATCAAAGGCTTCATTGAAACAATACCTCAGCAAAAATGCAGACTTTAGAAATTAGTGGATAAAACTCTATGCCTAACGTTTGTGTTACATTGGCTCCAAAATAGTTAGGCCTGCACGCCCATTTAAAGCTCTCTCCCTGTGTGAATACAAAGCGCTGCTATCCTTTTGTTGGGTTTTAAGGGTGGCTGCAGTTGACCATGTAATGTATGTCCAAGTTTTGCCAACTATTAAGGGGACCGATTTTATTTCTTTTATTAGATACTTAAGTGTCCCTTTCTTTTTTATCTGTTGCTTAAAAACAAGCCTGCTTTTACACGCCTCCTGCAGCTCAAGAGGCTCTTTGTTCAGCACAGAGATTTCTTGCTGATCAGATTTTCCCTCTTTAAGCAAACACTGAAGGCTTTCAGCAGCTGCCTGAGATACCACTTTAAAGCCCTTAAGGCAGTTTGAAAGGCTTCCAAAAAAGCATGACATTCAATCAAAGTTCAGTAAGGAAAGTTTTAATGAATAAACTTAGTAAATTAGAAAGCACGGCAGCAGGGTGATTAACTCTCATTTGTGCGTTAGTGTTGAAATTAATTAAAATGTTTGAGCCATAGGAGGCTGGCTACCTCGTCAGGACCTGGCTCTGCCCTCGGAGTCAGTCTGGATCCAGGAGTGATTCATCTTGCACAGACGAGAGGGGGGTAAAAAGAAAAGAACAGTCAGGACAAATGTGTTTTCAATGGTGCTTAGCAGCAGGGAGACCATTGAGACTTCAGAGCAATGCTACTGGAGTGTGACATCATAATATGGTATGTACATGTGGGGTGGAGTGAAAAGGACTTTCCACATACACCCCCCCCCTTTTGGATTGGATGCCGTGCATGTTAATTTCTCTGCCAGGCAGAATGCTGCAGTCGGCTCTTTTCAAGACCACTCTCAGAGTAGCTCTGTTGCCTTGCCTCTTTTTAAACCTGCTTGCCACCATTGGTGTTTGTCCCTGAGAGTTCCCCACAGCGCTGTGGCACAAAAAGGTGGGCTCGGCACTCTGGTGGATTCCCCTAAGATCAACTCCATAGAATGTATGAAAATCTAATTGCCTCAAACAGACTCTCAGACACACAACAATGGATTTATTGTTAAATTCCCTTGACAATGTGCAGAGCAGAAACCATCTTTTCAAGAAACCCCAAATATTCCGTTCCCATTAGGTTTTTAAATCTCTCATAAGCTCAGTTTCTTTCCAGAACTATGGGTCTGTGGTTCTTCTTATAGAAACCCATTACCATGCGGCTGTTTAACAAATCCGTGCCTGCTTAAAATTATAAATGACAGCCTATTTCATGAAGAGGAAAGTCCTCTTTGACAGGAAAACATTATCAGTGGGTTCTCCTTGGATAACAAATGGGCTTGGGTCAGGCCCAGCACCATAACTGTTTCCAAAATAGAGTAGCAATGGACTGCCATTTCTAGTTCAGGGATCCTTGCAGAAATGAGTGACTACTTATAAATCTAAATTGCCCAGAGAAAATTATCATGATTTACTATGGATCTACATTCATAACTTGTCTGTCTCCCTTATTTTTTGCTCTGAAGATTTCGTGTCAGACGCAGTGTCAGAGGTCACTGTCAGAGTGTCCCTTTGGTGCCCATTAACCATAACCAGCAAACTTGTTCACTATTGATCCACTGTGTCTAAGTGACTATTATGGTGGATATAAAAGGTGGCTTCACATCTCTCTAAACAGATCATTCATAAAGGCCAAGGGGTCATGGCTTGTGATATATTATTCTCTCACTGTAACTGTGACTGAATGGGGGGGTGGGGGGAGAGAAGGCAGTGCCAAGGGTCAGGAGTGTTAGGCGAGAGAGGTAGAAAGTTGTGTGTCAATTGGACACATTAACATCCATATAAATAATAAAAGGCATTAATAATATTTGTTCACGACCTCATTATCGATTCATTCTACTCAGCAGCAGAGACTCCTAGAGTGAATGAAGACAGAGTTGATTTTTTACCACCAAAGTTCAGTTGAGGTTGAGCTCTAAAATGGAAGTCAGCTGAAGACAGTAAAATACATTCTGGCAGCCATAGATCATTGGGTCCTGGTATTGATACATTCTGCAGGTAATGCATCTTCTGGGGGCAAAGCAAGGGTTTAGGAAAACAGAAACCTCACACATGAAGTGCTAGGGTCTGCTGGGCCCCAATGGGCTCAGCTCATCCCCGCATTTCTGTGGGATTGCTCGATTCCTCACAGCCTGTAACCTCCGCTGGTTCATATTGAACATGCAGCAATACACCGCAGAGGCCATTGCTGATGTTCCCCACCTCCCCATCCTAAAGAAAAACATCTCATTAGGAGAACAATAAGGCCCTAATGAGTGAGCTTTGCTCACAAGTTAGCTGACATTGGGCTCATTTAATACTGTTTATCGTCTTCTACCCACTGGAGAATCCAGACATGGTGCACTTTCTCAAAACCACAGTTTGGAGGAAAGTAAATTGAGATGAATCATGGTGAAATGAGATAGTTAAAATGTCATGCTCCATAAGTTTGAACTAATCCTTCCAGTCCTGGACAGTAAAATGCAACAGAAACAAGGGAAACAAAGAAAGAGCAGAGAACTAAGAATACAAATCCTTCTTCGTGGGGTGGGGTGGGGTGGGGAACAACCAACACCTTTTCCAAGCCACCCCTGAGTGCACACCCAGGGCACGCATGTACGTGCACAGTAACACACCTCCGCACTCCCTCCCGACTTGCCTTTCCTTTTACTATTTTACCTCTTCAGACAGAAGGGATGACACATCAGAATAGCAAGGTTTCGGAGACAAACAATAAACCACTAGCTTTACTTCTGTTTACAAATGTTAGCTGAGGGAGTGTCCCTACCTGGCTAGACAAATTCCAAATTGTCCCCAGGAAATGTAGGAGCCAGCAATGGTGGGCTGAAGCACCAGAATAGGCCTTTCAGGAGAAGGTTGAAGAAAGGCTCAGGGTGGCCCCGGGCAGATGTGGGAGCTTCGGAATTGCTTTGCTGATTTCTCCTCACAGAGCCCCATTCATTTCAAGTACCTGCTAACTCCAAGTTAAAACATCCTAAGAAAAACCCAAGAATGACCTATTTCCAGGAAGCAGCAGTCTGAGTTAACAATCTGACCCTGGGAACAGCTTTTCTTCTTCGTGTGAAACCCTAGTTAGTGGGACAACCACCGAGCTGAGGGAATTTCTCTCCAATATCGCAGCTCTTAACCTTTTTGTGGATCAAGGGCCCTTTTGAGAATATAGCAAAAACTATGATCGCTCTCTGGAGAAAAACATTCACACACACGAAATTCTGCATATATTTGAGGCATTCATAACATCTCTGAGGTTAGTGCAGGTTAAGAACCTGTATTCTAAAATAGGGCGTTTTTTAAAAAAAACAACAACACATGCACATGGATAGAATCTGACCTTCCTTCTTCAATTCAAGAAAAAAAATGAAGCGTAGTGATGAGCCAGCCATGGTAACCTCCAGGATCCAAATACTACTGTCCTTAATAACAATCATATTCAAACGTCATGTCCGTGGTCTCTACGCACATCTCTAGTCTTCATAATAATTTTTATTTTCCTTTAATGTTTGGAGATGTTGTAAAAAGTGACTCCTGTTTCGAAATGTGACCTCTGTGAGGTCTAAAACCTACTGAATGAGATGAGATATGAAAGCATTCAACATAATGTATGACTTAAAGCTGTTTTTAAAACTTTAATAGAAAATGCCTGGCTCTTAGATCACTGTTTCTAAAGCCTGGCAGACAGAGACATGTCTTTTTACAACGTCTGATTTGTACACCTCACAGAGATCTGGTAGGAACAATGCCTTCCCCCTTTACCTCATGCAAACCTGAACTTCTAATTTACTTTGAATAAGTATCTGTTCCAGCAATATTTTAACAATGGTAACTCATCTCATTTTCCCCCAGGATTTTTTTTTCAGGTACTGTGCTAGACAGTAGGATACTGAGATGAACAAGTCATGGTCATTGTCCTCAGGAGGTTTATTGTCTCACGAAAGGACAGATGTACGCACATACCCAAATGGCCACTGTGGTGGAGTCCTCCTGGCAGAACTCCGTTTCTGTTCAGGTGCCCACCCCTCCTCTACATAAGTTCTGTGATTTAGGAGAAGCTGCCCCATACTGGGCTATGGGAATCGATCATGGGCATCCTGCACACACACACTTGTCTGTGATTGGTTCGGGTATCCTGACTTCAGCCAATTATTATTCCACATTCCCCTGGTTACAGTCATTGGTCCAAGTATGGTCATGTGGCCTGAACTGTCCCCATCCTAACAAAGGGAAGGACAACTAGAGGGAAAGTTCTCTCTCTTCTCCTCTAAGTGTATTGTCCCAATTGCTCTTAGTGTGTTGTCCCCATTGGGAAGTTAGCCTGAGGACAACGCTAAGACACTTGGAAGGACAGATCTGAGGAAATTAC
Organism: Desmodus rotundus; assembly: GCF_022682495.2. NCBI lineage: Eukaryota > Metazoa > Chordata > Mammalia > Chiroptera > Phyllostomidae > Desmodus > Desmodus rotundus. Next base: position 43,730,529 of record NC_071389.1, on the reverse strand, counting down.
AGAGCACTGAAGTAGAAATCCTGATGGAACCATCTGAAGCCCACTGTACCTCGAAATGGACTTTATGTGATATAGTTACATTATTTCCTTTGTGTTTATTCTTGTTTGAGTCAGAATTTATGTCCTATGCAGCACCCGAAATTTCCTGTCACCCAGATGATTACAGCCCAGAGTGCTAGTCCCCCCCGGTAGGCTATGGGAATCTTCAGAGGAGCACAGAGGATGGATGCAATCACGCTGATGGGAACTGTCCAGAGGAGGGGATGCTTGTGCTGGGGGTTGACAGTCGCACACAAGTTAGCTGGGCAGATATGGAAGGGCAGGGGATTCTAAAGAGCAGAACGAGTGAGCAGAGGTGTGCTGGTGCCTTCCAGAATGTTGGGAGAGCTGGGTGGAGCATGTTTTGGTAAATGAGACAGGAGAAAGGCAAGTGCCAGATTCGCAAGGGGTCTTGCATTCCCTATGAATGTGGATTTTTTTACTGAAGGAAACTAACTGGGAGCCATTGGAGGACGTTAAGTTCTGGAGCAGCATGACTGGCTTTGCATTTTAGACATGTTTCCAGTGGCCAATGTGGATGGTGAACTGAAGACAGTTCTGGGAATGGGGAGATCAGTTCAAAGGTCTCCACTTTGCTAAAACTCTCGGTCACCCTTTCCTGACAAGAGCAACACGGGGCCTTTCTGGATGGTACAGGGAGGGTGTCTGTGAAAACTGGCACAGGGCAGTCACTGTTGATCAAAACCTGTAACAAGCTCCAGGTCAGTGAACGTTTGCTGAGAGATCATGATGCTTAGAATACTGCAGAGCATGATGGGAAGAGCCCCTTACTTGCTGGGTGGCCATAAGCTAGCCTCTTAGCCTCTCTGAGATCCCATTTCCTTGTCTATAAATGACGATCCTATCGCCACCTTGCACTATTTAGGTGAGTAAAATAACAGTTCTAAGCATTTAGCACAGGGCCCTCCTGATCATAGAAACAATGACTAACTGGCTGACTGAGAGACTGGATGACATAAATGAATAGTTTTCCCTACTTATGCTAAATATGTGGTTCTACGTTTGAAAATTGCAGGCACAGTACTTTGGGAGCTGTTACCGCTGGATGAACTAGTTATCCCCGCTACCTTCCGAGGTTAAGTTTAATTCTTGAAGACTTTTTTTAAAATGTGGGCATATCTGCCCACAGGGATTGCAGAAGCTTCTGCTCAGTCATTAATTAAAACAACATGCTTCAGAGCCCTGGGGATGTGTAACTTTCCATTCTGGGGGCTCAAAAGGAAGTGATGCTGTGAATTGCTTTGGAATGTATTGATTTGGGGTTTTCCATGTGACACCCACAAAGGGCTCGAGAGCCTGGGTTGTGGCCAGAGTGCAAAGGATGCTATTCAGCTGTTCCATGCAACCTACAAGTAGGACAACTGAGAAAGGTCTTGACTCTTCCTTTCCATGAGCCAGATCTTTGGGTCTGCCAGGGTGCCCGTGCTTATGCAGAGGTGGCAGGGCGGAAGGAAAGGCTGGGATGGGGCAGTGGGGAGCCAGTGCCAACCCAAAAGTGCTTTCACTTCACAGGAAAACTTAGAGGTACAACGTGTCATGGTTGAGGGCCTTGCTACCAGAGGCATCTGGGTTTGAGTTCTGACTTGTTCACTTCCTAGCTGTGTGACTTTGGACAAGTAAACTAACCTCTCTGAGCTGTAATATTTTTTTCATTTGTATAAATGGAATATACCTACTCTGATCCTGTAAAGTGGGAGGGCACCTGCTCCTACAATTATGAGGATTAAATAAAACACATACTTTTCATGTGTTTTATTTTAAAAGCAAAGTATTCAAGATAATATATAACATATGGTTAATAACCATATACTATTATAATCATTTCTAATAGACATCTGTAATGTTGGGTTTGTCCATTAAATATTTGCCCTTCCTATCAGCACCCTGACTTCCTTTTGGGGAATGACTTTTCCTGGTTCAGTGTTGTCTTGGTGCCCTCTAGTGTGCTAATTGTCTACATTGGAAGCTGAAGGGGTCCCCGGAGGCTCTGCCCACCCCATCTTTCCTTCATCACCCTGTACAGACATGAGGTGACCTTATGACCTGAGCTCAGCCAATCAGAATTTCTCTCCTGGGACTTTGAATCAGGCAGAGTGAAGCAAAGATAATAAAAGCAGTAGGATAGTGCATAAAGAAGACAGCCTTACCTTCTCTCTTATTGGTGCCCCAAATCATCCTTCGAAAGTTCCCTTTTGCTTAAGTGGCCAGCTTCCACTTCTGTTGCTTACAACCAAAGAAGTGAAATATCATTACTTTCTCCCTTTAGAAAACAAGTATTTCCCTTCATAGCTCATAGCCTGCCTCGCTTCTCCTCTCCTTTTCATCCCAATGTCTTACACAGGATGCTCCCCAAACCCTACCTAAATTTGTATCGCTTCATGCATGTCTTCAAAATGCCCTGTCTGCTTGGATACCCATATTCAACTCCCAATCTCCAACAGACAGATTCTAACTCATTTTTTGAGACTCAGCTCAAATGTTACTTTCTTTGGGCAGCCCTCAATGACTACTCTGACCTGCAGTACAAAAATTTTCCATGCTTTTCTTAAAACATTTACGTATGTGCCATGCTGCATTATGGTTAGGTTATTTGCTGCCAGTTGGATTGTGTGTTCTTTGGAAATGAGGCCCAAGCCTTTTTCAGCGTGTGTCTCTAGTACCTGCCTAGTCCAGAGCAAGAACATGCAGCGTTTTTGTTGAATGAGTAATATATGTCACAAATACATCAATCGCACAATTTTGTGGGCATGTTTATATGTGAGGTATGTCCAAATAAGTTCAAAACTGGGAGGCAATTCTGTGGGCCACCCAGTCCTCCTAGTAGTGCTGAGCAGAGGCCATCCTGGTCTCCGTTATCCAAATTGGCAATCTGGATTGCGCCAAAAGTTTTTGAGCCAAAAATTTTTGATTTGATTTTTGATTGAGCCAAGCTCCAAACAAACATTAACTCATGTGATCCTCATAATATCCTATGAAGTTGATGCTGCTATTCTTTCCCATTTCACAGATGAGAAAACTGAGGCACAGTGAGACTGGGTGGCCTGCGCACAGTTATATGACTAAGTGGGAGAGCTGAGTTTCCTACCTGGGCTCTGCTCTTGCATACGACGTGCCCTTCTCTGGAGTCTCCGGTGTATGAGCAAACTCTCAGCACATTCTACTGTATCAGCGCTCAGCCCTGTTTCATGACTTGGAGACTGGAAGCGGGCCACATGTGGAGATCTGTCTACCTTGTAAGAAGCATTGACAATGAGTACAGAGCACAGGAAAAGGGAGCTGAATTTTTATCTAAGCTACAGTGGGGAGTGACGAAGAGGGAGGGGAGTCCTTTTGTGATATTTGAAAATCCTGAGCTACCCAGAGAGAAACTTTGTGCCAATAACAATCACATTATTAGCATTGACTAAGTTCGCCAAGCTGGATTTGGTAGGCAATAGTGGGTAGTAGTTCAATGTGTAGGTTTTCAAGTCAAAGAATCCTGTATGGGAGGCCTGGCTCTGCTATCTGCTACTGTGTATATGACCTTGGGCACTTAACCTCTGTGACTCAGTTTCCCCACCTGTAAAATGGGGCATGATAAAAGTGTCCACATTATAGGCTAGTTGTGGGAATTAAATGAGGTAATTACATGGAAATTACTTGGTATATCTGGCACCTACTATTTGATTGTATTATACACATTTTAGTACAGAATCCCTGCTACTGCTGGGAAATGTAGTGGTCAGTGCCACTTTGGGTCTTTTAGGGAACAATGGGAAGAAAAGAGTTGAGGTGAGAAGAGAGATTCCCACCTGCTTTTCTGGGAAAAGCACAGCCCTTAGGAATTAACACCACTGCCCGAAGTCCCACAGGCTACCCAGTTCTCCACTGGATCGCACTGGGTATGAGCACAAGACAGGGTTTATGGTTTTCACATCTTTGCCAAGCATGATGGCTCCGTAGGATGGCTCCATGTGAGCAAATCCAATGTCCTTTTAACTACTCTTTTCCTCCTTCAAATTTGCAATGGGGAGAAAAAAAACCTTTCAGTGATGAGTTTGGTCAAAAGGCTTATTTTGTCAGTCGTGACTTTTCCCAAAGAACTGATGCTATTTGTCATAGATGCTGAGCACTCCATTGGCTGTGACAGCCAGCGCCTGGGTGAAGTCAGCACCAGCCTCATCTCCAGGGAGAAGTTTGGGCATGATTTTCCCAGAGTCCATCGGAGTGCATGTGCCCTGGACCCAAGGATCAGGGGAGGGGGGTTCCCACCCACCAGTCCATTTAAGCTTCCCACTTTGCAGATTTCGATTCGGATACTTGAAGCCCTCAAATGCTTCTTAGAAAAACCAACTTCATTACAAAGCTCTCCATTAGCTGCAGACCAAGCAGATATATAAAAATAAAGTGAATTTGTGTAACGTAAGAAATATATTATCTTAATGCATTTGTCTCAGCTTTAAATAACCATAGTTTATAAGACTCACAAATTAGACCCACTCTCCAAGAGATCTTGGGGTTGAAAATTGGGGCAAAAGTGAGTTTAAGCATATGAAAACATTTCTAAATTCCTGTAGTCTTAAGCACACTTAAAACATGTTGAAGCACCCTCTCCATACAGGGCTTAATAGGATGAACACAAATCTATTGCCATCTTCTACCCATTCTGTGAGTGCTGAATGTTGGGACATCTGAATGATGCACTAAATAACATCCTCAAAAGGCAAATCTCACAGCATGTGGAGAACTCTTGGGACTGTGTGTAGGTGTTGTCACTCCACAGCTGGCATCAGTGTGAACTCCCACCACTGGGACAGGGAACAATTTGTAATGTAACAATGAACAGAAATATTGACTTAAGTATGCACTCAGCATGGGGCTGATAACCCAGGAATCTGCGGAAGGAACAGTGCCGTGCCCTGTACGGTATCCCGAGGGGCTTGGAAGCAATGCCAATCACTAAAGAGCACCATGTCTTCAGAAGCACCCTCTTCTCCCTTTATGTTAAAAATGAGACTTTCTTCACCACCTAGCTTTTGAGCTACACCGAAGGGATGAACCGTATAAAAACACAGTCTCTAAAGTGCAAAGACCTACGGTGTTCACCACCTGCACAGTTCTGCAGATTCTAATTAGAAAACCATCCCGGTCCTTCTCCTGAGGGTACGAGGGAGATGAGGGGCATTACAAAGCTGCCTTTTGCATTTTGCATAGGATGGATGATTGTAAAACTCCCTACCCACCACCCCCCACCAACCAAAAAACCTATCAGCTTATGTCCCAACCCCCTACCTCAGTTCATACGCTTTCATCTTGTTCTCAGGATCCACTAAAGTAAATAAGATGTCCACCCAGATAATGGAAACCCCACCAGCTCTCAGTTAGTGCCTTTTCATGCCAATTAAACACATTTTATACAGTCATCGTAGATGCATCACTGACTGCATTCGGAGACACCCATAGGGCTCAGCCGACATCAGCCAAGCAAATGAATTGTATTTCCTGCGAGTTTTCTGTCTGTCTTATTCTCACCATTTGGCAATGGTCTCAATTGAAAACATTGATTCTGAAAGATATATATGGATATATAAACTGATTAACCAGCTTTTTTGCTGCTGATTACTTTACTAATAAAGATCTCAGAGTGCTTAATTTAAATTAATACTTCCTTCATGAATGAAAATCCAGCTAAGAGCACTAAAATAATCTTGACAGATGCATTTATTGCACAAACATATATTTATCTATGCCAGGCCAATTGAATATACAATCATACCTGGTTGAGATTATAATTGATAATGATTCTACAATTATTACTTCGGTTAGGTAAGTGTTGTTCACCAGAGCTACTCTGATAATATAATAATGAGTTCACCCTTTGGAGGCATTGAGGAGCCCGTGGGAGAGAGAGGGATGTATACAAGGCAAATTCAGAACATTTGGTCACTTTTGAGTTAAAGAGCAAGGTAGTCTTGCTTCCCCTCCCCCAATCCTCCATCCCTCTCTGCCTTAAAAAAAAAAAAAAAAAAAAAAAAAAAAACAGAAAGGAAGGCTGGTTGACTTTCCAGTGTAGTAAAAATGGAAAGGGGAACAAAAGATGTCAAATGTGAAGACCCAGGGATTAAAGAAAATTGGGCTATTGATTAACCAGTGTGTTGGTAACCTGATGCTTGTGGCAGCTAAATACCAGGGTCTCCCTCCCACCTCTTGGAGTTTATGGGCCAATTTCTCCCAAGACGTGCGAGCTCATTT